>NC_143524.1:258996-576496 GCF_031878675.1 Megascapheus bottae | reverse complement strand
CATGGGAATTGGCTCTGACTGACCACTGGGCGGGCAGCCCCTCTCCCGGGGTAGCCCCGCAGGTAGTGTGCTAATGTGGACAGCACGTGTGTGTAGTGGGACAGTGGCATTTGTCCTGGGTGTTTTGCTCAGTGCAAAAGAAGAAGGCCTGTCGAAGGCTGATACAGAGGGCCTCCCGCCCCAACGCCATGCCAGGTCACCTGGAAGCCCAGGGATCCCTCACCCCCCTCACACACACATAGATGCACACATATATATACACGCACATACACATACACACATACATACACGTGCACACACATAGACACACATATGCATATATGCACATGCACACATGCACACACACACACCATTACTGTGCCTGTGAGCTGATCCACAGCTGGGCAGGTGGAGAGCTGAGCAGTTCTGCCTTGGTGTCTCCTGGCAGCCCAGTGGCTTCCTCTTCCCCCTTGCCAGTGAGGAGGTCCAGGTCTGGGGCTAAGTTGCCTTTTCCCTGGCTTGTGCCTGTGTTGTTCCAAGCTTCATCTTCGGGGTGACCGCCGCGCGTCTGGGAGGGTGAGGGGACAGCAGGGAGAACAGGCCCTAGCTGACCTGCAGCCTCACGGGCCTGGGGTGGAAGGTGGCAGGGGGCTGCAGGCACGCCTCGCAGAGCAGCCTGACCGGGGCCCTGCCGCCTCCCCGGGGCTCGCACTCCCGGGCCTCCTGGTTCTCTGGCTGGTCCGGATGCTGCGGCTGTGTGAAGATCACGGACACCCTGTGTCTCGGGAGGTCGTGTGGGGCTGCCCCGGGGCTTGGCCCGGACTCGGGGTGGGAGCAGCTTTCCGGAGCACTCTCTGCTCCTGAGCTCCCAGCCGGAGAGTGGGCCGGGGATGACCACAGCCCTTCACTGACATGCTGCGGGAAGCAGCAGAGGGCGAGGCTGTAGACAGTGGCTGGGCGCAAGACCCAGCCTTGTGGAGGGGCTCTCGGGAAGCAAGACCTGGAGCTGGGTGGAGAGCCTGGGCACTGCCAGATGTGCCGCGCATGTGCATTTGGACTGAGGCATCTTAGACTGCCAGCACACAGACCTGTGCTGGCCCTGCTCCATGGGAGTTGGTTTTATGCCCTGTAGTCCTCCCGCAGCCCTGGCTGAGGAGCACTGCAGAGCCACACCAGCACCACCCTCCCCGTGCTCCTCACTCACCTCCCGAGGGCTGCACGGGGCAGGACGCAGCTCCAGCAGGGGTGGGGCAGCCTCCAGTCACCACATGGATTCACCAAAGGGAGGCAGGGGTCTGGTCCCCAGCGGACCCCGAGCTGCCCGCTGACCTCGAGCTCTACTCCTGAGGTCACATGGTTGTCCTCTGCAGTGGAGGGACACACGCAGAGCAGCAGCCTCAGTAAACATTCTGATAGAGCTGCTCTACAGCTGACAGAGCAAGGAGACCAGGGCTAAAGGGCTGGGAAGTGAGAAACTCCCTCAGTCGCCCAGGCGTTGTGCAAGGTAGACAGACAGCCAGGCTGTGGATCTGCTGGTCCCGGTAGGCCACAGCACTCACTCGCTGGCCTTCAGGAAGAACCCAGAGCTCCCTAGTGTGAGGTTTTCCTGCCAGAGAAAAAGACAGGTAGGAATCAAAGACACTGTAGAAAACACCCGTGCCACACTAACCGCCAGAGATAGCACACATCACTATTTGCTTTAGATCTGTCTTCTGTAGAATAAGAAAGCTTTAAAATAGCTGGGCACTGGTGAGTCACGCCCATAATCCTAGCTACTCCAGAGGCTGAGATCCGAGGATCAAGGCTTGAAGCCAGCCTGAGTCCCAGAGACTCATCTCCAATTAACCACTAGAAACAGGAAGTAGCATTGTGACCCCCAAATGGTAGAGTGCTAGCCGTGAACAAAACCTCAGGGACAGTGCCTAGGCCCTGAGTTCAAGCCCCATGACTGCCAAAAAAGGAAGGAAGGAATTGGTTTGCATAAAAGAAAGTTTACAACTGGGCGCGGTGGCTCATGCCTGTAATCCTAGCTACTCAAGAGGCTGGGATCTGAGAATTGAGGTTCAGGACAGCCTGACCGGTAAAGTCCATGACATGCTTATCTCTCTCTTTTTTTTTTGCCAGTCCTGGCCTTGGGCTCAGGGCCTGAGCACTGTCCTTGGACTTTCTCAAGGCTAGAGCTCTGCCACTTGAGCCTCAGCACCACTTCCGGCTTTTTCTATATCTGTGGTACCGAGGAATTGAACCCGGGTCTTCGTGCATGCTAGGCAAGCACTTTAACCACTAGGCCAAACTCCCAGCCCCGAGATGCTTATCTCTTATTAACCACTAGAAAGCTGGAAGTGGAGCCAACACCCAGGTCCTTAAAGTTCAAGCCCCCAAACCAGAAGTCCTTGTTTATAAGATGAGCAAGACCACCTGAGGCTGCCAAGCCTCTCCTGCCCTGAGCCTTCTCTTCCTCCTCTTCCTGCCCTGAGCCTCCTCTTCCTGCCCCTGTTTTTTTGTTTTTTGGGTTTTTTTGGTGCATCATGGGTCTTGAACTCAGCCTGGGCGCTGCCCCTGAGCTCTTCAACTCAAGGCTACTGCCCTATCCTTGAGCCAAGCTCCACTTTCCCTTTTCTAGAGGTTAACTGGAGATAAGAGTCTCAGGTCCTGGGCCGGGAGTGTGGCCTAGTGGTAGAGTGCTTGCCTAGCATGCACGAAGACCCAGGTTCAATTCCTTGGTACTACATACTTAGAAAAAGCCGGAAGTGGTGCTGAGGCTCAAGTGGTAGAGCTCTAGCCTTGAGAGAAATCCAAGGACAGTGCTCAGGCCCTGAGCTCAAGCCCAGGACTGGCAAAAAAAAAAAAAAAAAAAAAAGAGTCTCAGGTCCTTTGGTGCCTGGGCTGGCTTTGAGCCTTGATCTCAGCCTCCTGAGTAGCTAGGATGACAGGCGTGAGCTGGCAGCGCCCGGCCTGCTCCTGTTCTCCTGTTTCTGTTGTCCTTAACTTGAGCTCTGGCCATCAGCTGGTTTCCCCATTGCTACCAGTTCCCCTCAAAGCATTTCTCTCCCTCTCTGTGTAGCCCCTCCCAGCTAACAATTCTCAAGGCAGGTAGCAGTGACCCAGTGCCCCTGGAAGTCACACAAGGTGGACTAAGAAGAATTATTGGATATGCACCCCCAGCTCCTCAGCCATGGCCTCTGACTTCCTTCATGGGCCGTGGAATCCTGGAAGGCAGACCTGGCTAGAGAGCAGTTGAGGTTCCTGAAGGAGCACCCATCATTGGGGAGCCTTTGCCATGTGCAAGCTCTTCCTGGAGGGTACAGGGGCAGGGCGTGGAAGTCACGGTCTCGGGAGGGTCCTGCCACAGCGCTCTGAGATGGCTGTCCCTGTGGCTCCCACAGGGTGACCCGCTGGGTCTTGGTTTGCACATGGACACCTCCTGCTCCCCTCTGAGAAGGGGAACAGAGGGTCCAGGGTTTGGCTGAGTTCTGTGGGTGGGGTCAGTGGGCCCCTCAAGGGAGAGTGGGGGCCCTGAGAAGAAGGGTGTTGCCTCTCGGCATCAAGGGCCACTGTGAAGCTGGCTGGCGCGCCCTCACGCGCCCTCTGGCGGAATGCACGGGGCCTAGAGAGCAGGGAGGGCCCAGTGGGCCTCGTGTGGCACCTCAGGTGGATGTGCTTATCTCCTCACAGGACCGACCAGCTGGGCATGTTCACACACAAGGAGTTTGGGCAGCTGGCCCCTGTGCTGGATGGCTTCAGCCTGATGACCTATGACTACTCAACGTCGCAGCAGTGAGTGTCGCAGCAGGCCCCGCGGGCTCTGTGTCTCAGCACAGACAAGCGGTCACCTTCTCTGGGCCTGCAATGTTGCCTGGGAGAAACGGGCGGTGCTGTCCCTGCCCTGTGCTCGGGAGAGGTGGTCCTAGTGAGGAGAGGGGCTACCTGGACCAGGAATCCACCCGCGGGCACCTACCCCTGGGCCTCAGATGCCGCCTGCCCCCTTGGAGGGGGAGGGGTTGCACACGCCCCAGCCCCTGTGGAGTGGCCCAGGCACTTGTGCTAACAGCACTCTTTAGAGCGGTTGTTTGGGGTTCTTTCAGTCTTAGCAGCAGAGAGGAGCAGGCCCGAGTGGATCGCTTAGAGGACTAGAGTTAGTCACTCACAGGGCTTCTTCCTTCCGCTGAGATACCCCTGCCGCTGCCCCTGCAGGCCTGGTCCTAACGCACCACTCTCCTGGGTTCGAGCCTGCGTCCAAGTCCTGGACCCCAAGTCTGAATGGCGGAGCAAGATCCTTCTGGGACTGAACTTCTACGGCATGGACTACGCAGCTTCCAAGGGTGCCCGGGAGCCCGTCATTGGGGCCAGGTGAGCGGGGGCCTTGGAGTCAAGTTCACAGTGTCTCCAGTAATGAGTCCCCAGGGGCGGGAAAGAGGTGACGGTGGAGAGAGTCCCCCTAGATTCATAGACTGTGGAGTCAGAGGTAGGGGCTGAGCGGAGACCCGTCCTGCATCAGGAGCCACCCTCCTTCAGGCCCCCTCCGCGGGTCTACTCTGCCCACACAGTACCAGTGGGATCGATAAGGACGGTGGCCCAGGTGCTGACTCTAAGCCTGGAAGCTGGGCGCCAGGCCTGGGCTCAGGTTTCTCGGGTCAGCACATGAGGCCAGCTAGAAACGGCTCCTCTGCTGCCGCCGTTGTTTTTCTCTCTGGGGTCTTCAACCTTTCTGGTCGTGTGGCTGTGCTGGTCTGACCCCTTGGTTGTACTTTGTTCCTGGAGGTGCTCAGTTAGAAGCCTACAACCCAGTTTTAGTCAGTGCTTGAAAATGTCCCCTCCCCTCCTCCCTGCACCCTCCCTCTTCCCATGTCACCTCCCCTGGGCCAGCGTCCATGCACACTGCTGTGCTCGAGCTGTTCGCTGCTTCTTGTCTTGGTCTTCTAGGTCTCTGCACTCACGTTTGTTAGCAAATGGGAAGGATTTTTGTGTTTCTCTCTTTTTTTTTTTTTTTTTTTGCCAGTCCTGGGCTTGAGCTCAGGGCCTGAGCACTGTCCTTGGACTTTCTCAAGGCTGGAGCTCTACCACTTGAGCCTCAGCACCACTTCTGGCTTTTTTCTATATATGTGGTACCGAGGAATCGAACCCGGGTCTTCATGCATGCTAGCAAGCACTTTAACCAGTAGGCCAAACTCCCGGTCCATGTGTTTCTCTTTTTCACCTTTCTCTACCCCCTGAGCCCAGGCACAGCTCTTGTCTGGCTCCTGCACTTCTAGCCCCTGGCGCTAGGTTTTCTGTGTCATTGAATCTGGACCCGCAAACTGAGTGGGTAGGGTACAGGCTAGGAAAGGCCTAGGAAGAGGGCATGACTGTCACAGGAGAAGGAACGGGATGAATCCCTGCTGCCTGCCACCTGCTGTTTTCCAGCCAAGCGCTGAGGAGTCAGCCTGTGGCAGTACTGGGTGCCTGGGTGCTGGAGGCACCAGCCAGACGTGAAGATGGGCGAGGCTCTCCCTGCGCCACCTGCTCCCCGGGACGTCCTGGGTGGACACAGGTTCAGAGGGGCAGCTGGGGCGAGATCTGTGTCCCCGCAGCATACACGGGCACTCAGCACCCACCCCGCCTGCCACCCTCCCCTGCCTTCCATGGCTGGGGCAACCTCTCCCACACACCCTCTCTGGAGTGAGGACTCCTCCAGGGATTGTGAGCGGCATCCCCTCTGCCCTCCCACTGTGTCAGGAGTGCTGGATGGAACCCCTCCCAGGGATTGCCCTAGGCCCTGCCAGCTGTGGACACGTCCAGGAGCAGGGGGGGGAGGGGCAGGGGGCGCTCTCTAGCTTCCAGACCAACTTTCCTAGCCCAGGACATCGCGCAGAACAGGTGCCTCATGGTGGGTGGGTATGGGTTCTGTAGCCAAGCCACCACACAGGGGACATCTCCGCCACCACACAGGGGACAGCTCCGCCACCACACAGGGAACCTCTCTGCCTCCACACACGGGGACCTCTCTGCCTCCACACAGGGGACATCATCTCTGCCTCCACACAGGGGACATCATCTCCACTACCACACAGGGAACATCATCTCCTTGAACTGAAGTCCGCAGTGTCCAGGGCAGAGGGCCTTAAGGGCTGGCTACTGATGCCTCTCCTTGGCCTGCACATAGGCAGATGTCTTTTCCCTCTGTAGGTGGCTATTCCTTTGTTGTTGTTGTTTTCCAGTCCTGGGCCTTGAACTCAGGCCTGGGCACTGTCCTTGAGCTTTCTTAAAGCCAGCACTCTACCACCTGAGCCACAGCAGCACTTCTGTGTTTTTTCTGTGTAAGTGGTGCTGAGGAATGGAACCCTCGCCTTCATGCGTGCTAGGCAAGCACTCTACCGCTGGGCCGCACTCCTGGGCCTGGTGGTGATTCTTTGTTTCTCTTTGTGCACCTTTCTTTCTTTCTTTCTTTCTTTCTTTCTTTCTTTCTTTCTTTCTTTCTTTCTTCTTCTTCTTTCTTTCTTTTCTCTCTCTCTCTCTCCCTGTCCCTCTATCCCTCTCCCTCCCTCCCTCCCTCCCTCCCTCCCTCCTTCCTTCCCCCTTTCTCCCCCACCCAACCCAGAGGCTTGCGTATGCACATAAATACTTGCCTTTCCTCACCTCTATCACCTCTTCTTGTGAAAACACAGCCCTATTGGGTCAGGTTCTATTCTAACAGCTTCATTTTAACTTTAATACCTTTTTCTTTTATTTCTTTTTCTTTATGTATGTGTGTGTGCGCGCGTGTGCGTGCGCGTGTGAGCGCGCTGGTCCTGGGCTTCAGCTCCGTGAGTGGACACTGTTGCAGAGCTTTTATGCATAAGGCTAAGGCACTACCACTTTTTTTTTCCAGCCCTGGGGCTTGAACTCAGGGCCTGAGCACTGTCCTTAGACACTTTTGCACAAGGGTAGCACTCTGCCACTTGAGCCACAGCACCACTTGTGGCTTTTTCTGTGTATGTGGTATGAGGATTGAACCCAGGGCTTCGTGCATGTTAGAGGAGCACTTTGCCGCTAGGCCACACTCCCAGCCCGGGACTCTACCACTTTGACTCAAAGCTCCATTTCCATCTTTTTGGTAGTTAAATGGAGAAAAGAGCCTCACTGACATTCCTTCCCGGGCTGGCTTTCAACCAAAGTCCTTAGATCTCAGCCTACTCAGTAACTCAGGTTACAGACATGAACCACCTATGTCCAGCTCTAGTCACCTCTTTAAAGATGGTTTTTCCAAGCCCGGTGCTGTTGTTTCATGCCTGTACTCCTAACTACTCAGAAGGGTAAGATCTAAGGATTATAGTTCTAAGCCAGGCCAGGGAAAAAGTCCTAGAGGCTTTTACCACTAAGTTCTATGTATATGTATATATACCATAGACATAGAAAAAGCCAGAAGTGGTGCTGAGGCTCAAGTGGTAGAGCTCTAGCCTTGAGAAAGCCCAAGGACAATGCTCAGGCCTTGAACTCAAGCCCAGAACTGACCAAAAAAAAGAAAAAAAGAAAAAAAGAAAAAGAAAGGCAAATGGAGATGTGCTCAAATACTAGAACATCAGCCTGAGTGAAAAATGGAAGCAAAAGCCGAGCTGATGGCTCACGTCTGTAATCCTAGGATTGAAGAAGCTGAGATTGGAGGGTCATAGTTCAAGCCAGCCTGGGCATGACAGTCTATGACATTCTAATCTCTATTAACCACCAGAAAATGGGAAGTGGAGATGTGGCTCAAAGTAGCAGAGTACTAGCCTTGAGCAAAAGAGCTCAGAGACAGTGCTCAGGCCAGGACTGACCAAAAAAGAAAAAAAAGGTGTGAGGCCAGGCATTTGGCTCGTGGTAGAGTGCTTGCCTAGCATGCACAAAGACCCGGGTTCGATTCCTTGGTACCACATACATAGAAAAAAGCCGGAAGTGGTGCTGAGGCTCAAGTGGTAGAGCTCTAGCCTTGAGAAAGTCCAAGGACAGTGCTCAGGCCCTGAACTCAAGCCCAGGACTGGCAAAAAAAAAAAGGTGTGAAGTCCTGAGTTCAAGCCCTAATGCACATGCATACACACATGTACACAGATGCGCGCATCTGCACGCACACGTGTGTGCACAGACAGGCACGTCCTGCCATCTGTAAGTTGGGGAGATAGGCTTAGATGGTAGCACACCCTCAGGGTTCCGAGATGACTCGGCGTGCACTGCCCAGGCTGGTGTAGTAGGGTTTGTGGCAGTCTGTATCCCTGCCCAGGCCAAACCGAGCGCCTCCTGGACCCTCAGCACCCTGCCCTCATGCGTCTAGATTGGCTTTATGAAGGTTCATGAGGAGAAACGCACACGCGTTCATATGAGCATGGGCTGCCCACTGCCTCCCAGCTTTGTGGCTGTTAGAACTGCGGCTTTGTCCAGTGGAGAAGGGCCCTCCCTCATACGAATGGCCCCGGGGCCCAGGCGACAGAGGGGTCGAGACACGGGATCGACCCCAGCCAGGACTCAGCCCCACTTTAGGGAGGTCAAAGAAAGCATTCAGTAACTTCCACTCGACTTTGCCCTGTCAGGGCCCTGGCACTGATGCCAGCTCAGCAGTTATTACTTGTGATGCCGGAGTAGGGTGTAGCCAGTGAGGCTTATTCTCACGTCTGTTCTCATGACTGCAGAGCCAGTGCCCACCGCCAGGGCCCATTCCCATCTCAAGGATGCTCACCTCGGAAGGTGTGGAGGGTGTGTCCCCACTTCGGTACCGGCCTGGCCTGACACTGCTCCTTCGGTGAGAGAGACACAGCCAGAATGCCACACAGGCCCTGCTGCCCACAGACCAGGTGCCTGGCAGCTGGACACAGCCTTTCCTAGAGAGATTCTCGGTTCAGGCCTGTGTGGGGTCCTTTCTGAGCAGATGCAGCTCCTGCTGTCTCAGTGCCCCTCGGCTTACAGCCCTAGAGTCTCCTCCTGGCCAAGTTCAGCCACTGAGAGCCGTGGCTGACGATGGACCCGCCTCAAACCTGTTCCTCACCCTTCCCCTGGGCTGACCGTCCACCTAAGTCAAACCCTGTTTTATTTTTTGTGTTGTCAGTCCTGGGGCTTGAACACAGTGTCTCTGGGCTTTTTTGCTCAAGGCTAGCTCTACATTTGAGCCGTAGCTCCACTCTGAGCTTTTCTGGTGCTTAGTGGAAGCGTCTCATGCAGCTAGGAGTGTGGCCTAGTGGTAGAGTGCCTGTCTAGCATGCATGAAGCCCTGGGTTCAATTCCTCAGGACCACACAGAAAAAGTTGGAAGTGGTGCTGTGGCTAAAGTGGTAGGGTACTAGCTTTGAGCAAAAGCAGTTCAGGGATAGCACCTAGGCCCCAAGTTCAAGCCCCAGGCCTGGTTTAAAAAAAAAAGCTGGGCAAGGTGACTCAAGCCTGTGATCCTGGCTACTCAGGATGAGATCTGAGGATGCTGCTTCAAAGGCAGCCCAGGCACTAACACCTATGACTTTTGTGGGGGGGCAGGGGGTCATGGGACTTGAACTTGGCCTGGGCGCTGTCCCTGAACTCTTCAGCTCAAGGCTACTGCCCTACCCTGGAGCCAAGCCCCACTTCCCATTTCTAGAGGTTAAGAGCCACCACACCCCGCCTGTGAGATTCTTATGTCCAATGAACCACCAGAAAACCGGAAGTGGCCCTGTGGCCCACGTGGTAGTGCACTAGCCTTGAGCTGAAGAGCCCAGGGACTGCGCCCAGGCCCAGAGTTCAAGTCCTCACAACCAATAAAAAAAAAAAGTCCCGTGCACTTTCCTGATAGAGCTAGCAGTGTCTTAGCCTCCTGATTAGCTAGGCCTGTAGGCGCGAGCCTCTCTAAGCAGCACCAGCCCTACAAGACAGGGCCAGCCAGGCCTTCTGTCCTTACTGTCCTGTGATGTTTCTCACTGCCTCATTTTCTGGAAGTTCATCTGTGCCCTTATCTGTGCCCCATCACCCCAGCTCTCGACATGTCAGCTTAAAGCCAACCTTCTCCTCTGCCCTCTCCTTCTGCTGTCGGCACCAGACTGCCATTCCTCACTGGAATCTCTTTTCACAGCCTGGCAGAGCAGGTGGACACCCTGTGCAGCTCAGCAACGCTGCTCCCTGTGCCTTCCCTCCATCAAGTGTGTCACCTCCCCTGGTGACATCCATGAGGTAGACAGCAGGACAGGAATTCAGGGCCCAAGGCTAGCACTGTGTCGCTTTGAGCCAGTGTCACTTCTGGCTTGTTTTTCATGTGTCATGGGGCTTGAACTCAGCCTGAGCGCTGTCCCAGAGCTCTTCAGCTCAAGGCCACCACCCTACCCTTGAGCCAAGCCCCACTGAGAAGAGTCCCAGGTCCTTTTGTGCCTGGGCTGGCTTTGAACCTTGATCCTCAGATCTCAGCCTCCAGAGCAGCTAGGATGACAGGCGTGAGCCCGCAGCGCCCGGTGTTTTCTTCCTCTCATCATCCTTGTAACACTTTTACTGAAAAAATCACATGAATGCTCAGAAAAACAGCATGAAAAACCCCATAGCCACTCCAGAGCTTACTGCCCCCTGCCTCACTGTCACCAAAGAGCTTCAGCCAACTCCAGCTCCAGTCTCTGCCCCTTCTCGCCAAAGTTCCAGGCCCACCTGATGACCACTGATGTGTGTGTGGGGGGGGGGTTGATTCTCCACACCCATCCCTTTGGTATCTTAACAAGGCCTGGCCCTGAGCCTGACTGGCCCTGTTGACCTGCTGAGACCCAGGCACACCCACAGTGGGCCAGGGTTAGTGCTGCTGGGACACTGCTGGGTCCCCTCCTGCAGGCCTGGGACCCAGGAGTCTCACATCAGGCTCAGCGTGAGGTCATTCTAACCTGCTGGGCCTCGAGTGTCTGGCCAAGCTTTTCCTGTTGGCAGGGCAGGTTTGGGGGAGACCCTCACACCAGCCTGCTTGCCCAGAGGTGGAGGTCTCACCATGCCTCTCCAGCCCCAGTGCTGGCCTCCAGGGGGAGCCCCATTCCTGTTTCCTCCCAGGGTTCAGAGCTCACCTGCTGACAACCCACTGGTTCTTAGTGATACTCCATGGGGGAGCCCACTTGGGGGTTCAGGCAGAACCCCCATTGGCCTCTAGATCAGTCAAGTATCCTTGCCTAATACTGCTGATGTAGGTAAATCCAGAAGAGTGATGTGGAGACAAGCCTGAGGGATAGGGCATGCCACTCCTCCGGGACAAGGGTGGGTTCTTGGGGTCAGCTGCCTCTGCAGGGGGCAGGGAGGGAAGGGGTGCAGATATTCCCCAGTCCTAGCTTGCCAGGATGCAGCCCTTGAGTACCAGTTACTGTGTCTGCCAAGGTCCTCGGCAGCAGCAGTGGCTGAGGGCAGCGCAGGGCGGCGTCATGAGCGCCCTTCCAGGCCCTTCCGGCTCTTTGGGGACGCAGTTGTCCTTTCAGCAAGAGTGCTGCAGCCTCCTCCCCACCTCAGCCTCCAGCACAGGGCCCAGACACTGCTGAAAGTGGAAGGAGAGCCACGCTTCTACCATCTGTCAGCCATGCACAGAGCCAGGGCCCTGTAGTGGGCAGCTGGCTAGACCACCCCGGGTGCCCCCAGGACCCCAGGGCAGTCATTTCCTGGCGAGGAGCCATTGCTGACTTGTGGGTCCTGCGGTTGCCTTTCTGGACTCCCTGGGTTCCAGGCCACACTCTCCACGTTCCCATCCATCCTGCTTTTCCTCTTGTGGGGCCTTTTCTAAAACGGAAGGCCGGAGAATGCCCTCTGTCTCTGAGGCTGAGTCTGTGGCATGTCTAAGTGGTGTTTTGTTTGTTTTTGTCAGTCTTGGGGCTTGAACTCTGGGCCTGGGCGCTGTCCCTGAGCTCTTCAGCTCAAGGCTACCACCCTTTCCCTAGAGCCAGAGTGCCACTTCCGGTTTTCTAGTAGTTAATGGAGATAAGAGTCTCCTGGACTTTAGAGCCTGGGCTAGCTTTGAACCGTGATCCTCAGATCTCAGCCTCCAGAGTAGCTAGGGTGACAGGCGCGAGCCACCGCGCCTGGCTCTGAGTGGATCTCCTGACCCCTCCGGTCTCGGGTCTTAGGAGTCTTTGGAGGATGACAGAACTGTTATACCACACTATTCCCGTGGCATGCTGGGCACCGATGGTGCCTTAGTCACGCCTGCCGTCCTAACTACTCAGGAGCCTGAGACCTGAGGATCACAGTTCAAAGCCAGCCTGAGCAGGAACGTACCAAGACGTATGTCCAATTAACTACCAAGCTGGGGCTCGGGTGGTGGAGCACTGGCCTTGAGAACAGAAAGCTCACTGGCTTCCCTTCTGTGATGCCCCCGACTTGAGAGCCACCCTGCACGCCTGTGTGCAGGAGGCCGAGGGTCCCCGTCCACTCCACAGCTCACCCTGCTCTCTCCAGGTACATCCAGATGCTGAAGGACCACAAGCCCCGCGTGGTTTGGGACAGCCAGGCTGCAGAACACTTCTTTGAGTATAAGAAGTAAGTGACATGTGCACGCAGCTCTCCAGGCTGTGGGGAAGTGCAGGACCAGCGCCCCTCCAGCTTCTGCATGGATCCTAGCCCCAGCCTGGGGAGGGTGGACGGACGGCCCCCACGTCCTGCCCAGCCTGGGGGAGGGTGGACGGCCCCCACGTCCTGCCCAGCCTGGGGGAGGGTGGACGGCCCCCACGTCCTGCCCAGCCTGCAGTGGTGGCAAATGGCCCTCTTACCCCGCAGGAGCCGAGGGGGGAGGCACCTGGTGTTCTACCCAACTCTGAAGGTATGAGCCTCACTGGCTGCTGGCCCTGTCGGGGCGCGGGGGGTAGGCAGCCGTGGTGTGGGGGATGGGGGGCAGAGGCGTTGGTCAGGCACTGCTGGCCGTGGTTGGTTGAGGGGGGCAGAGGCGTTGGTCAGGCACTGCTGGCCGTGGTTGGTTGAGGGGGGCAGAGGCGTTGGTCAGGCACTGCTGGCCGTGGTTGGTTGAGGGGGGCAGAGGCGTTGGTCAGGCACTGCTGGCTGTGGTTGGTTGAGGGGGGCAGAGGCGTTGGTCAGGCACCAGGTGGTATTGCCTGGGTCTCTGCCGTGGGAGTCCAGCCTGCACCTCCCTGTGAGGTGCGTGGCCTCTAGCTCCATGTGGGAAGGGGGCAGGTGCCCACCCCTCTGTCTGTGTCCACAGTCTCTACAGGTACGCCTGGAGCTGGCCAGGGAGCTGGGCGTTGGGGTCTCCATCTGGGAGCTGGGCCAAGGGCTGGACTACTTCTACGACCTGCTCTAGGCTGGGCAGGGCTCTCCCCTGGACACGGTGGACTCACACGTGCAACGACTGGTGAAATACAGAGCTGTGTTTACTGTGACGTGTCTGCTGGGGCCTGGGGGCAGGGGCATGTACACACGGTGCCTATCCCTCCTGTCCCTCCCTGCTGCCTGTGGGGGGCAGGCCCCCCTCAAGCTCAGGCCCCGCAGCTGCCCCAGCAGGCCTGGGCAGGAGCGGGTCTGAAAAACCTGGACAATGACAGATCTGCACACACCCAGGAACCCAGAAAAGCTCTCCCGGCGTCACGAAGGCGCTGCCCCTCATACCAAGGTCACTGCCAGGGTTGTCACCTGTAGCAGGCTCTCACACGTGTCCCCACAGGGCCTAGGCAGGGTAGGCAGCATCACCACAAAGGTGCAGCCCCCAAGGTGGGTGCCCTTAGCTGAGCCTGGCCCCGCCCTCCTGTTCCCACACCCCCAACTCCTGCTCCTCCACATCCTGGGAGATGCTCACCTGACCTGAACCCCCAGACCACTGTCCTTGAGGGCAGGGTCCCCCCACCCCGAGGTACAAGCGTGGTCCAGGTCTGGTGTTTTCAGCCACTTTTCTAACTCTGTGCCCTGTGGCAGGACACTGCGTCTGATACCCGCCATTTACAAGAGCCCCTCGCTAGTGCCAGGGTCGAGGTCCTAGGACAACTTGGGAATGGAAGGCGGAGCTCGGCCTGCCTGGGCCCTGGCCTCAGGTCAGCTAGGAGAAGCGGCACAGCGGAGGAGGTCAGCCCCTCAGCCCGCCACAGGTCAGGGGCATCCCACAGCCTCTGCTGCATCTTGGGGTTCATTTAATAAACTCCCTCAGAGCCGCAGGCTGTAGCTGCCGGGCGACATGCACCCAGCACTTTATTAAAATGCACCTGGAACTGTGGCCCGATGTGGAATGTAGATAGTGAGGAGTGCCCCCCCCCCGCCAGAGCACCAGGGCCAGTGGGAGCCTGGGGGGGCAGAGCTGCGCCCCCGCCCCCGCCCCCGGAGGCCAGGGACCTGCTCAGAGTCACCATCCCCAGAAGCCGGCCCCGGATGGCACATGGATATGCAGGGTGCTGAACCCGGCACCCTCTCCCCGTGGTCACGCCAGCCACACCACTGGATCCAGGGACGAGGGCTCTGGGGCTCCTGGGCTCTGCCTGTGCCTGGCCGCGGCGAGGAACGCTGGAGGCAGCCACCTCCGTGATGGCAGTGTCCTTTGGCAGAGAGCATGGGTGTCGGCGGCCTACGCACAGTGGGTGTCGGCCTCTACCACCTGGCAGTACATGGTCATGGCGAAGGCCAGGCCTAAAATCTGCAGGGACAAGAGGGGGTCAGCGCAAGCCTCTGCCCGAACCCAGACCAGCGACGGGGCTTGGCCTGCCCCTGCCCCCACGGTCCAGGCCGGGCCCCCATGTCCCAGCTGGCAGCCACCTGGGTCTACCCTGGCAGTGTCCTGCCGGCTCGGCAAAGCTTCCCACTCCTACAGGGCTGTGAAGCTGGCCAGGGAGGGCCAGGACCCAGGGCCCTGGCCCCTGGACTGCCGCCCTCGTTCCGCCTGGGCAGTGCTCTGACTGCCCACCAAGGGGTCCTGGGCTTGCACAGGTGACCACGCTGATCATGCCCAGCAGACCTGCCCGTGTCCACCCGTCCCCACCCCCGAGGCTGCCACCCACCCTTCCTTGGCTCCCGGGCTCTGAGGCCTCGGCCCACCCTACAGACCTGCACCAGGGCTGTGCACAGCGCGAAGACGCCCACGGCCAGCAGGTTCTCCTGGAGCCAGGCCTTCACCGTCTCGTAGCACGGCTGCAAGAGAGCAGGGTCAGCCCGGCCTTGTCTCCTGGCCCAGCGGCAGGTCCGGGTCCTGCGGGCTCCCACTCACCGCCTTCCACCAGGTGCCCGGTGCGTGTAGCCCACAGCTGTCGCTGAACTCCAGGCAGCAGGAGTCGGGCACCCTCGTGGCATTGTACACTTCAAACCAGTCCGTGTAGTTGGAGACGCCGCAGCAGCGGAACTGGAGCAGGCACAGCCCGAGGCTGAGCTGGGCTGGCTGGGCCGGCCTGTCCCTGGCTGCCCCTGGCTGCCCGCCCCCGGGCCCCACGGCCCCGCCCGCCCCTGCAGGGCCTCACGTCTGTCTGGACGATGCTCCAGGCATTGGTGAGGCCTATGTTGCCTTGGGTGCCGTACAGGTGGAGGCCCTTCTTCAGGTCTTGCTGGGCGTAGCTGTCAATCTGAGGGCGCAACTGAGTCAGGGGGGCCCATGGGAGCCACCCAGTCCTCTGAGAACAGGCATCCCCTCTCCCCCAAACCCGGGCCAACCTACCACGCTGGGTGGAGGCTGAGTGGGTGACTGGGGCAGGGCACAGAGTCCTGACCACAGCAGAGTCCATGCTGGGGTCCCCAGTGTGAATGCCACCCCCAAACCTTGATCTCTAGCCGGGCCCCGGGGAAGGGGCAGCCTGCAGCCCCCAATACGGCTGCGGTCAGGACGGGCTCCGCAGGGAGGAAGACTGAGGAGTGTAACGAAATGGGGGCTGGAGGCAGAGGTGCTCGGCCGGGTACAGCACTCCGAGATGTCTGAGACACCACGTTCTGACACCCACTTGGTACTCTTGCCAGAAAGGGGGTTTCAGGCTGGCCTGCGCGAGCGTGGAGGAGGGGGAGGACTGTGGGGGAGGGGAGGGGTGCTGTCCTGCCAGCTGGGTGGGCCACAGCACAGCCACTGTTGCCCGCCGCCCCCCTCCGAAGCCCCGGCCTTGGGCCAAGGCAGACGTACCTTGTCAGTGTAGGCAAAGAAAAGCACAGCAATGGTCGCCTCCAGCAGGAGCACCAGCAGCAACAGCACGAAGAACTGTAGGGGGGCAGGAGGGCGTGGAGGGCCCCGGCCGGCCCCAGCGCCCAGCCCTCCACCGCCAGCCCAGGCCTGTCCCAGCCCGAGTGTGGGCTCTGCTCTCCGCCCTTCTCCCCTCCGGCTGACCCAGACACCCCACGAAGGCGAAGGCCAGAGAGGGTCCCAACACTTCCCCTGAAGGGGCAGGGGAAGCAGACCTGCGCCAGGGCTGGGGGAGTGGGCCGGGGGCCCTGGTCAGCCCTCCAGCCTCGCGCTCTGGGGTGGACGTCCCGGGAGGGACACCGAGGCAGGCACTCACCGAGAGCAGCAGGCACTTGTTCTCCTTGAGGGCCCCGATGCAGCCCACGAAGCCGATGGCCATGACGAACGTGCCGGTGGCCATGAGCAGGTTGGCAGCCGACAAGGATGGGAAGGAAGATGACAGCGTGGCAAAGTTTCCCTGTGTGGCAGCCAGCCAGATGCCAACGCCCAGGACACCACAGCCGCCCAGCTGGAAGCGCAGCGCACAAGGAGACGGGGAGGACAGGTGCTCAGCAGACCCTGCTGGCTGTCCCCTGCCCCCGCCAGCCCCTCCCCAGCCCGGGCAGTCTGCCTCTCCTGACAGGCTCTGGGCAGGGATGCAGGGATGCACTACCGGGCGCCATGCCTGGAGTAGAGGACTGGTCTCACCCCACCTTAGGCTCCAGCCTGCAGCCCCCAGAGCCACCCCAGTTGGTCCCCCAGCTCTAGACCAGCGCAGAGCCAGGGAGTGAAGCCAGCAGCACACCCACTCCCGCTGGCCCCACAGGGCCCCCTGGAGTCACTGTGCAGGGGGAGCTTGTGCAGTGCTGCTCAGGCAGTGGAGTGCCCAGCTCTGCACAGCAGAGCCGCCTGGGCACCTCCACTCCGGCGGGGGGGAGGGGCAGTGCAGGATTCTGGGCTCAGGCTCAGCTGGGCCTGGTAGAACAGCCATTCTAGGGCTGTGGATCACCTCCCGTAGGGCCTGGGGCACCAGGAGGTGGATGGACTCTGGGGGGCCAGGCAGCCCTGGTGTCCCTGTCCACTGCCATGGACGGGACATGGCAGCAGCCAGCAAAGCCACAACAGAAGTGGAGCCACTGAGCACCCAGGACGGGCCTGACCCCAGACACTCCCCAGAGACTCCCGGGACACCCCCCCAGGGGCCTCCCCTCAACAGCTCCCCAAGCCACAGCGGCCCAAGAAGCCAGGTGAGGACAGAGCTGCCCCGCCATCCCCCAGCCCACGGCCCACAGCACAGCCGGCCTGGAGCCTGCGGGCAGGCCAGGACACTCCTGATCCCAGAGGGCCAGGAGGGTGACAGTCCCCAAGAGAAGCCTATGTCCCCTGGACTACACGGTGGTGAATTTGCTTTACTTTGGCTTCCTAAGACACCCTCTATCTCACCTGGAGATGACGGGGTTAAGACACCCAACTGCCACCACCCAGACAGCCTGCCCCCCACACCTGCCACCACCCAGAAAGGCTGCCCCCCTATTCCTCCTACCAGACAGCCCGCCCTCCCCAGATGGCCTGTCCCCACACTTGCCCCCGGACAGCCTACCCCCCAATATCAAGCGGCACCATCATAGGCAAAGGCACGCAGGCGTCCCCATACTCCAATGCGCCATCACCCAGATGATGTGGAGCTCATGGTGCCATAGAGAAATGCACACACGTGTGAGCAGAATTACTATACCTGTAATTTTGAAAATGTGTCTGCACATGCAGCTTTTAAAACGTTTTGGCAGGAAAATTACAGCCTTGAGGCTCAAGAGAAAACAGGCCCATTAGACTCAGACTCGCAAGGCAAAACTCCCGGGCTGGGTCCCTGGCACCATGGACCCAGGGTCAGCTGAGGGCTGGAGCCAGGACCTCACTCCACCCTGCAGGCTTCCACAGCCTCTCACCTCCCCCAGCCTCACAGAAATCCACAGAGCCACCACGGGCATGACAGCCTACAGAGAGGCCTCACCAGTCTCCTGGCTGGTCCCCACCCTGCACTCTCAGCCATGACCAGTGCCCTCTCCCGTTCTCCAAGCATCACCTACCCCTGTTGCCCTGTGGGTGCCACAGCCTCTACTTTTTCCTCCTTGCACTCTGAGGTGTTCTCAGGCCAGGTGGCAGCTGCCATACAGTCCCTGGCACTCAATGGGGACAGTGATGCAGGCCTGCTGGGGTGGGTGCCGGCCATTGTCTGCCCACTGCCCTTCAAGCCATAAAACTCGGGGCGGCAGAAGGCAGAGGGTTGCGCTCTGGGGCCAGGGTGGGAGGGTTGGAGACGGCCAGGCTGTGTCCCTTGGCCCCTCTGCCACCAGGTTTGTAGAGAGCCTGGATGCCGGTCACAGGCAGAGTGAGTTTGTCCACTTAAGAAATGGGCTATGATTCATTCTCTACCAAGGTGTGCCCACTCGGCGTGGCAACACCACCACCGCAGGCCCTCAGCTGGGCAGCACCACTCCCAGCCACCTCTGCTGCCCAGGCTTCTCGAGCAGCAGCTAGCTTTCTGTGGCTGTGCTGCCGCCAGGCCACTGCAAGATGGTGGCTCCGTGCGTCCTGCCTGGCCAGGGCTCTTTACCCCCGGGGGCCGCCTCCTCCCCTCGGTGCTCTGCCCAGAGACCAGCCACAGGCCCACTGCCCACCGAACGCTGGCCCACCACAGACAAAAGAAGAGCAAGGGCCCTGCAGTGCCTCTGCCAAGCATCTCACCACCAGTTTGGAGCAAAGGCCGAGGACCTTCCTTTAGGACGAACAAGAGCAGAGGTAAGGCTGCCAGGGTGGGCAGCGAGGGTAGAGGGTGGAGCTGGGGGTGGGGCGGGGTGGGGGGACAGCCAGGGGCGGGCAGGGCCCTCCCTCCTGAACCCGGGACTGGTGAAGTTTGGGCCTTGGATGCCAGACTCGGGCTCTGCATCTCCTTCAACCTGGGGCTTCCACCACCCTGGGGGCCCTCGGAGGGTCAGCCCAGGCCATCCAGCAGGAACTGGGGCCTCTACCCCCCGCTGCACCCTGGCTGCGAGCTAGTATTCTCAGGACCCTGACCCACACGGCTCAGAGGTCGCCCTGCTCAGCGGCCCTGTGGGGCCAATGGAAGACGAGTCCTTGCCCTGGTCTCAAGGGGTCTGTGAAGCAAGAATGCACTGGCTGGCAGGGATCCACCGTGCTGGCCTGGCCGATGCTGCCCCCATGCCAGACTGGACAGAGAGGGGCGTCTGCGTCTGCGCGGTGCGAGCTCCGGCACTGACGCCTGCCTGACAGACGGGCACAGCCAGCACCTGACTGCAGCACAGCCATGGATGTGCCCTCATCACCCTTCAGCCTGGCCCAGTGGGGGGAGGGGATGAGCCCAGAGCCGGCAGAAGGGGGCAGGGGCAGGAGAGCTGGACCTCACTAACCCCACCACCCTGGGGACCCAGCCTCCATCAAGGAAAGAGCTTTGCTGGCAGAGGTCCAGCCGACGATGTAGCCACTGAGCCCGGACAAAGTGGGTCCCAGGGGATACGCCCTGACTGCCTGTGCCCAGCTGGCCTGGCGTGCCCAGCCCAGCAGGCCCCTCTCCCACACGTCCCCCCAGCCCCAGCCCGCCATCCCTGCACACACTGCAAAGGAGGCCAGGCGACTGTCCAGCAGGCCTCTGCCCTCCCACAGGCCTCGGGGGGTACCGTGTGGGGCTCTGTGGGGAGGGGGCTGGGATCTTGTCTGCTGGCCTCTTAGCACAAGTAAGACATGGACTGGAGACCCGAGTCCCTTCCACAGAGCCAGCACCCACACAGCACAGGAGTCTCATCTAAAGAAGTCCTTCCCACTGTCACAGCCACAGGAGAGGGCCTGGAGTTCACAAGAGCCAGGGACCAGGTGGGGCTGACATCACACCCGCTGGGCAGGGAGGATTCTCCCCAGCTCTGTACAGACATCTCCTGGCAAAGCCAGCGTTGAAGCCAGCAGCAGGGGCTCCCGTTTCCGAGGCTGGGGACGTAACTGAGTAATAAAAAGAAATTGAGGTTTCTAGCCCAGGAGCCTACAAGGCTTCTGGTTCATGTTTTCCCAGGTGGGGGATGGGATCCAGGAGAGGGCGGCAGGTCAGCTCTGCTGCTGGAAGCCAGACCTCGGGGGCCCAGAGGCCTGCTCTCAAGACTGGCCCTTCAAGAGCCCCTGCACCCTCCCTGGACCAAACACCACCCACACGGCTGGCCAAGCTGGCACGTCCCTGGGTCACATGCTACCCTGCAACCCCTCACCCCCTTGTCACACTGCTGTCACCCACTGCCCCTGGGCCTTGTCCGCGACTGTCACCTGCAGCACCCCCTTCCCCACTGCCAAACACTCAGCACATGCTGGCATTGGCACCAATTCTACTGGGACCAGAACACGGGATGCCTATGTGGTAGCCAGCGCTGCAGCCCACACCCGGCCTTTGCCGGTGTCGCTTGGCTCCAAACCTGCTCCTCCAAGGGGCCCCGGCAAAACCTCCTACCCCGGACACCTGGAGCAGCAGGTAGCCACCCAGGCTGCTCCTGCCGGTGAGCTGGCCATCAGACCTTCCTCGAGGAATCAGGGGTTCCCCTAGGGCTAGCTGCCTAGAAAGCTGAGCAAAGGCCGCCTCAAGGCAGGCAGGGTGATCCCTCCCACACTGCCTCCTGCCAGTGAGATCCCCACCCATCCTGACTCGATCCATGTGATCTGCATGGGATCCACGCCCGTCCTGACTCATCCGTGTGATCTACACTGGGATGCACGCCCGTCCTGACTCATCCGTGTGATCTGTACTGGGATCCACGCCCGTCCTGACTCATCCGTGTGATCTGCACTGGGATCCACCCCTGTCTTGACTCATCCGTGTGATCTGCACTGGGATCCACCCCTATCCTGACTCATCCATGTGATCTGCACTGGGATCCACCCCTATCCTGACTCATCCGTGTGATCTGCACTGGGATCCACCCCTATCCTGACTCATCCGTGTGATCTGCACTGGGATCCACGCCTGTCCTGACTCATCCGTGTGATCTGCACTGGGATCCACCCCTATCCTGACTCATCCGTGTGATCTGCACTGGGATCCACCCCTGTCTTGACTCATCCGTGTGATCTGCACTGGGATCCACCCCTATCCTGACTCATCCGTGTGATCTGCACTGGGATCCACGCCTGTCCTGACTCATCCGTGTGATCTGCACTGGGATCCACCCCTGTCTTGACTCATCCGTGTGATCTGCACTGGGATCCACCCCTATCCTGACTCATCCGTGTGATCTGCACTGGGATCCACCCCTATCCTGACTCATCCGTGTGATCTGCACTGGGATCCACGCCTGTCCTGACTCATCCGTGTGATCTGCACTGGGATCCACCCCTATCCTGACTCATCCATGTGATCTGCACTGGGATCCACCCCTGTCTTGACTCATCCGTGTGATCTGCACTGGGATCCACCCCTATCCTGACTCATCCGTGTGATCTGCACTGGGATCCACGCCTGTCCTGACTCATCCGTGTGATCTGCACTGGGATCCACCCCTGTCTTGACTCATCCGTGTGATCTGCACTGGGATCCACCCCTATCCTGACTCATCCGTGTGATCTGCACTGGGATCCACGCCTGTCCTGACTCATCCGTGTGATCTGCACTGGGATCCACGCCCAGTCCCATCCACCAGGTCCACACCACAGGCAGCTGCTGCAGGTCTACCAGGAAGCCCACCAGACACGGCCCTTCCCCTGAGCCCTCCAGCACCAGTGAAGAAGCCCGGGTGGGCTCGTGGGTCAGGAATGAGGACGCCAGTCCTGGTGTAGCCTCCTGGGGAGAGAGTGTCCAGACTCCTCCATGGAGTGGACTCTCCGGAGGACACAACCCCCCACCAGGCGGCCACTCCCACCACCACCACTCCAGGAGAGGGGCGGGGGCGGGGCGGCCAGTCCTTGACTCCTCCAGGCTAAGGGAGGGAGACTGCGATCTGAGACCAGCCCTGGAGGAACCCAACGCCCAGCGCAGCTGTCTGGTGTGTAAGTCCAGAGACAGTGCCCCCCCTCCTCTTCCCCCCGCAGCCCGGCCTCCTCCTCCTCCCCCACTCCCCCCAGTCCCCCCCCCCCCCCCCCCGCACTCACCCAGAAGAGCAGGTTGAAGGCGAACATGAGGCACTTGACGGCCCGCAGGCAGCCGCGCGCCATGGCGCAGCGCCTCAGCTCTAGGAGGAAGATGAAGGACAGGTCCAGATAGACCACCACGTACCTGCCGCCCTGGGGCGCCGCCGCCCTGGGGCCCCCCGGGGACCGGGACTCCCGGCTGCTGGAGCGGCGCATGGCGCCTCGGGAGGCCGGGCGCGCTCAGCCCCACGCCGCCATCCCGGCCCGGCCCGGCGCCCGGGGACCCGCCGCCCCCGCCCGGCGCCCGGCCTGCGCCCAGGGACCGCCGCCCCCGCCCAGCGCCCGGCCCGGTGCCCAGGGACCCGCCGCCCCCGCCCAGCGCCCGGCCCGGCGCCCAGCGCCCGCCCGCCTGGCCCGTGCGCCCTGCGCGCCCCGCCGAGCCAGCGCCGCCCGCTGGCCAATCGCAGCGACCCGGGGAAGGGGAGGGGGCGGAGGAGGAGAGGAGGGGAGGGGGTGGGGCGGAGGAGGAGGGGAAGGGGAGGGGGCGGCGGCCCGGCGGGCGGGGCAGGGGAGCCTCTGGCTGGCCATGGCGGCCTCTGGGACCCTTTCTCATGCCCAGCCGGAGGTGGACACGGCAGCGATCTGAGCCTAAGGGCTGTGCGTGTGTGCGAGTGTGTGCGTGTGTGTGCATGTGTGCGTGTGCATGCATGTGTGCGTGCGTGTGCATGTGTGTGTGCATGTGTGTGCGCGTGAGTGCATGTGTGTGTGCGTGTGTGCATGCATGTGTGCATGTGCATGCATGCGTGTGCGTGCATGCGTGTGCGTGCATGCGTGTGCGTGCATGCGTGTGTGCATGCGTGTGTGTATGTGCATGTGAGTGTGTGCGCGTGAGCGCATTTGTGTGCATGTGTGATGTGTGTGTGTGCATGCGCACCAGCACCTGTGGAGGAAAGAGAAGACATGGCTAACAGGAGACATCCCATCCCCAGAACCCCCCCCACGTCCTCTCTGTGCAGGTCAGCAGGGCCAGCCACCAGCCTCCCCTCTGGAGTGGCCACAGCCCTCAGGCTGAGAGGCCAGCGGTCCTATTGGAGCTCTGGAAGACCCCTGTGGTTACGTAAGGGGACAAAGAGCAGGAGCTGCCGCCTGCGGGGTGCACGGGAGACCCAGAGTTCCACAGCAAAGGTCACAGGGCCCTCCATGCAGTGAGAGAGGGCCGTGGCCAGGGACGCAGGTCTGGTTCCACACAGGGCACCCCATGACCTCCTTCCCACCAGCTGTGCAGAGCAGGGGACCCCAGGATACCAGAGTGAGGACTGGGCCGGCTCCAGGTGCCAAGCCCAGATTCTCCCACTCACCGCGAGGCAGATGAGACCGTGGAGTCACAGCTGGGGAAGTGACCTGCAGGCCACCACTCAGAGCAGGGTGGGGCAACACTGCTAGGTTACCTGGGAAGGGGGAAGCTTCCTCAACGTCCCTGCCCTGGAGCTCTACCCCCCCAACCGCCCTGGAACTCTGCCCCGCAAGCCCAGCCCCTTCATCCCCGGGGGTAGAGCCCCAGTGAGACGTTCTCAAAATGGCTCCCGTCTTGGCATTGGTTGGTGCTGTCCCAGGCCCCTGCTGCCCACCACGCCTGCCAGCCAGGCTGGGCCCCAGCTACTTGGACTTGCCACAGGAGGTGTCCTGGAAGGCTGGCAGGCAGGCAGCATGCAGGCCACACCACTCCTGCCTCCACCCCAGGGCCCTGAGCCCGGGACCACCCTGTGCCATCCTCTTCCTCCTCTTTTTTCTATGGCGGGTCATGGGGCTTGAACTCAGGACTTGGCACTGGCCCTGAGCTTTTTGCTCCAGGCTAGCACTACCACTTGAGCCGTAGCACCACGTCCAGCTTTTTTGAGTATTTACTGGAGACGAGTCTCAGCTCCCCTGCCTGAGCTGGCTTCAGCACCGTGATCCTCGGATCTCAGCCTCCTGAGCAGCCAGGATGGGAGGCGGAGGCACCAGCCAGTGCCAGCCAGCCACTTCAGGGCATTCTGAACCCCTCCAGCCTTCAGCTCTGAGCAGAGGGCCATGCTCAGGACCCAGGCTCCTCACAGAGCCAGCCAGTGCTGCCCCGCGAGTCTGGCTTGCCACCCAGACAAGTCCACCCTGGCTCTACACCTGGTGGGGGGGGCCCTGGGCAAGCCTGAGGAGACCAAACAAGCCCATCCACAGAGGGACCAGGCAGACTCCAAGCTTGCCGGCAAGCAGCTCGGGCGGGCAGTGGAGCAGTCTAGCAGAGCCCAGCAGTGTGACAGTGGCCAGCCAGGGGCCCAGCCCAGCATGGCCAGCTGCCCACCCTCACCTTCCGCTGGGCAGACTCTGAGGCAGTGTTGAGGAGGCAAGGAGGGCAACACCCACGGGCTGCTGTCTGCATGCTGCACTCCAGGCCCAGCCCGGCCCTGCCAGCCCAAGCGCCTTCTGTGGCTCTGGAAGCGGCCACAGAGAGGAAAGGACTGGCAGCTGTAAGGCCGGGGTAGGTCTATCTCCATTTCAGCCCGGCTGGAGACTCCCCTCCAGCCCTCCTTACTCACTTCAGGGGCAGAGCTGGTGGCCTGAGTCCATGGAGGCCAATGGAAGGAGCCCCTGGGCCAGCCCAAGCTCTGTGCCTTCTGTGGCTGCCTTCCATGGCTTCCTCCCATGGCTTCCTCCCTGACACAGGTATTTCTCTGCTGGAGGCCACGAAGCAGGGAGAAGGGCCCTGGTGGCTCAGGGGGCTGAGGTCCCAGAGCCAGGACTGGATAGGAAGTCTGAGACTTCCCATGCTGTGGGCAGTCCTAGAGAACAGGCCCCAGCCTGTCAGGATGGGCAACTGGGATGGCACAGGATGCCAGTCCCGAGTGCTGCCCGTCTGGTCAGGGGGCCACCGGGCCAGGGGCAGTCCAGCTTTGGCCACATCGTGTGAACACCCACACCCTAGAGGCACAGCCTGGTGAAACTGCCCAAGTGTGCTCAACTCTTGTGTATGTAGCACCCCTCTGGGCAAACAAACATCTGTCCAGCTGGCCCGCCAGAGGGCCATGGTCTGAGTGAGGAAAGCGGCAGGGTCAGCAGAACCCCTGTCCAGCGCTGGGCCCTGGCACCCCCTCCCTGTGGCTGTTGCCAAGGCAACTCTCAGAGCAGAAGGGGCAGGAACTTCAATCACTGGTTTTCCCTCATCCCCGCCTGCCCAGAAGTGACCCGTTCTCCAGCAAGAACTGTGTGTGTGTGTAGCAAACACGTGAGAGGGCACTGCACCAGAACAGGCCGACTCCACCCTCCTAAAACCAGGGCCTCCAGGCACCACTGGGAAAGGGCACAGGGCCTGTGCCCTGGGGGGCTTGCCACAACTGGCCCGCTTCCCAGCAAGGGCAGAGTAGGGGATATGGCTGACCTGAGGCTCCCCGAGGGTCCTGGGGTCCAGTCTGGTGAGGGGAGCAGACACAGGTTACCCACAGCCAAGCCAGGAAGGAACACAAAGAGTCAAGCTGGGGTGCTGCCCAGCCCAGGCTTCTCCTGAGGAACACGGGGAGGACACCACCGCCCAAGAAAAGGCACAGTAAGAGCCGAGCTGGGCTCACGAGTGTAATCTCCAGAGGCTGAGATCTGAGGACAGCAGTTCAGAGCCAGGCCAGACGGGAAGGCCAGGACACGCACCTTCAGTTAACCACCGAAAACACAGCAGGCAGCAGAGCTGAGCTTGAGCAGAAAAGCTTCGGAACAGGGCCCAGGCCCAGAGTTCAAGACCCAGAAGAGGCACCCAAAAAAAGGCATCTTCATGTCCCCCCTCCCTCTTCCTCTCTCTCCCTCCCTCCCTTTCACTCCCCCCATCCTCCTACCCCCAGTATCTCAGGAATGTCAACTTGGCAGAGTTTCCCAGAGTAAACAACCAGAGCAGGAGCTGCCCTGCCTGCCTGTCCCCTCCACCAGGAGGCCTCTGCCCCGCTGTCCCTGCGGGCCCCAGGACCCGTCCCCAGGACCTTCCCTGTGGACAGCCAACCTCCTGCTGGCTCCCGGGTCTCCCTCACCTCTGCTGCCTTAGCCTCCTCCGCTGCAGCTGCTTGAAGCCTGGGTCTAACCTCAGGCCACCGTGACTGAAGGCCTTTTTGCTGTCGCTCTGACCGGGCAAGCTGGCCGCACTGGGAGGGGAGCAGGAAGGGAAGTGGCGGCTCGTGGCTGTGCACGTGCCTGGCTGGGAGATGGCAAGTGTTGCAAGAAGCCTGGCCTGGGAGTGAGGGGCCACAAACCTCCCCCCAGGGACCAGGAGACAGGGGCTCTGGCCAGCCCTTCAGGACAGAGGAGACTCAACATGCCCACCCCTCCCCTCATTTACCCACACCACTAGACGGGTGCCTGGGACCCTACAAGTCTCCTTCCAGCCTGACACACACACCCCAAATCTCCCAAACATGGAGCCTCCAGAGGCAGGGAGAGGCTGAAGTCTGCTCACCCCACTCAAAGACACAGCCACTAAGTGTGTGTGTGTGTGTGTGTGTCCTGGCTAACTAGTCACCCACTCAGAGACACAGCCACTGAGTGTGTGTGTGTGTGAATGAGTGTGTGTGTGTGAATGAGTGAGTGTGTGTGTGTGTGTGTCCTGGCTAACTGGTCACCCACTCAGAGACACAGCCACTGTGTGTGAGTGTGTGTGTGTGTGTGTCCTGGCTAACTGGTCACCCACTCAGAGACACAGCCACTGTGTGTGAGTGTGTGTGAATGAGTGTGTGTGTGTGTGAATGAGTGTGTGTCCCGGCTAACTGGTCACCCACTCAGAGACACAGCCACTGAGTGTGTGTGTGTGTGTGTGTGTGTCCTGGCTAACTGGTCACCCACTCAGAGACACAGCCACTGAGTGTGTGTGTGTGTGTGTGTGTGTCCTGGCTAACTGGTCACCCACTCAGAGACACAGCCACTGAGTGTGTGTGTGTGTGTGTGTGTGTGTCCTGGCTAACTGGTCACCCACTCAGAGACACAGCCACTGAGTGAGTGAGTGAGTGTGTGTATGTGTGTGTGTGTCCTGGCTAACTGGTCACCTGCAGTAAGGTTTCACCCCAGAGGTGAAAGCACCCCTCCCTGGCCCCGTCCAGCCCTCAGCCCTGACCGCCCCCCTCCCCGCCCCGTCCAGCCCTCAGCGCTGACCACCACCGTCCCCCTCCCCGCCCAGCCCTCAGCGCTGGCCACCACCCCCTCCCCGCCCCGTCCAGCCCTCAGCGCTGGCCACCACCCCCTCCCCGCCCCGTCCAGCCCTCAGCGCTGACCGCCCCCTCCCCGCCCCGCCGGCCCCGGCCGCCCCGGGAGACGCGGTGGGGACCCAGGCCTCCGGGGCGGGAGAAGTCCCCGGGGCGGGACCCGGGCGACGCCACTCGTGCCCGCTTCTCAGCCCAAGTCCCCATTCGGGCTCCACCGCGCGGCCTCGGGGACAACCGGGCGGCGGGAGCGGGCGGCGGGAGCGGGCGGCGGGAGCGGGCGGCGGGAAGGGGGCGGCGGGCGGCGGGCGCCGGGCGGCGGGCGCCGGGAGCGGGCGGCGGGCGGCGGGCGGCGGGAGCGGGCGGCGGGAGCGGGCGGCGGGAAGGGGGCGGCGGGCGGCGGGCGCCGGGCGGCGGGCGCCGGGAGCGGGCGGCGGGAGCGGGCGGCGGGCGCCGGGAGCGGGCGGCGGGCGGCGGGCGGCGGGCGGCGGGCGGCGGGCGGCGGGCGGCGGGAGCGGGCGCCGGGCCCCTCGCGTACCTGCGCGCGCAGCCGTCAGTCAACGAACACGAGAAACGCGAACGGCCGCGCCGCCAGTCTTTCGGGTGCCGCCGGACGCCGTAGCGCCGGGCCGGGTGGAACCACCGCGCCGCCGGGTGGGGGCGCCGCCGGGACCGCGAGCCGCCGGGCCACGCGGGGCTGAGTCGCGGCGGGGGCGCAGCGGCCCCGCCCGGTGGACGCGTCCAGGGCGGAGCCGTCGGGAGCGCCGCCCTCCGCCCGCCGCCGCCGCCGCCGCCATGATCATCCCCGTGCGCTGCTTCACCTGCGGGAAGATCGTCGGCAACAAGTGGGAGGCCTACCTGGGGCTGCTGCAGGCCGAGTACACCGAGGGGTGAGCGGGCCGCGGGGGGCGGGGGGGCGGCGGAGGCCAGGACGCAGGTTCCAGGACCAGCCCTGGGCCCAGAGCTCGAGCCCCACGACCGACTGGTCTGGAGACGCGGCGGGGCGCGCGGACACAGCCCGCGGGGGTGGGCTGCCTCCCCGGGGCCCGGTGATCCTCCCCACAGCCCGCGGGGGTGGGCTGCCTCCCCGGGGCCCTGTGATCCTCCCCACAGCCTCCCCGGGGCCCTGTGATCCTCCCCACAGCCTCCCCGGGGCCCGGTGATCCTCCCCACAGCCCGCGGGGGTGGGCTGCCTCCCCGGGGCCCTGTGATCCTCCCCACAGCCTCCCCGGGGCCCTGTGATCCTCCCCACAGCCCGCGGGGGTGAACCTCTCCGCCCGTCCTGGGCGTGAGCTCAGGCCTGAGCACTGTCTTGGGCTTTCTCGAGGCTGGAGCTCCACTCCCTGGGCCTCCAGGCATGCTGGGCAGGTGCTACCACCAGGCCACACTGCCCTCCCGGACGGCCCTCCCTAGGCAGAGCCTGCCCGTGATTGATGCTCGGAGAGCCCGTGCGTGTGGCTCCTCACCGCCCTCCCTCACACAGGGACGCCCTGGACGCCCTGGGGCTGAAGCGCTACTGCTGCCGCCGCATGCTGCTGGCGCACGTGGACCTGATCGAGAAGCTGCTCAACTATGCGCCTCTGGAGAAGTGATCGGGGGTCCCGGCCTCCTCTGCAGAGCACAGCAGTCAGCGCTGCCGCAAGTTCAGGACGAGCCGTCGGAGCAATGCCTGCCTGCCTGCGGCGCTGTGACTGCCAGGCTCCCACTCTGGACAGGAGCACCCAGTAAAGGTCTCTGTAGAACTTCCAGGAGGTCCTGCTTATTGTCTGGTTTTCTGGGGCTCCTTCCATCCGTTTCCCCGTGGCCCTCAGTTCTGCTTCCTTAGTGTCCACGAGATGTCAGAGGGACGCTGTGCCGTAGAAAGAGCCCCTGCTGGCCAGGTGCCGGGGCTCCAGCAGGGAGGCTCTGGAGCCTCTCCTGGTACGGGGTGGTAGGGCCCAGGCCTGGTGGACGTCCCTCTTCATGGCGCCCTCCCCAGGTCCAGGAGCCGCCAGGTCATCCCTCCCGCCCCAGGTTCCATCTCCATACTGAAGGCCACAGGCCTTACATCCCATCTGTCTGAGTCTTTGTTGCCAGCTCTGGAGCTCTGTTCCTGACACTTGGTACTCAAGGCTAGGGCTTTACCACTTGAGTCACTACCACTTTTAGCCTTCTGTCTTTTGTTTTCAGTTTTACATAGGTTGTGGAGCTTGAACTCAGGGCCTGGGCACTGTCCCTGAGCTGCTTTTGCTCAAGGCTAGCACTCTACCACTTCAGCCACAGCGCTACTCCCAGCTTTTTCTGTGTACATGGTACCGAGGAGTGGAACCCAGGGCTTCACACGTGCTAGGCCAGCACCCTACCACTAAGATATACTTCCAACCCCTCGCTGAGTCTTTGTTTTTGTTTTGAGACCTTTGTGCTTGTTAGATGCTCTTCCCTCGGGTCATTTCTGTTCTTCTGGAGTCTGAAGAACCAGGTTAGAACCAGGTTATCTGGGGCCTGGGCAGCCCTGCTGTGTGGGCTTCAGCTGAGCCTCCACGCCTCCCAGTAGCCCTGCCCCTTGACCAGGTTCCTGCAGGAGGCTGCAAATCAAGTTCAAAGCCAGCCCTGGCACAAAAAGACCTGAGACTTATCTCCAGTTAACCCCTAGAAAACAGGAAGTGGGGCTTGGCTCAAGGGTAGGGTGGTAGCCTTGAGCTGAAGAGCTCAGGGACAGCGCCCAGGCTGAGTTCAAGCCCCATGACCCACAAAAACAAAACAAATGGCAGGAGTATGAGGAGCCGGTTTTTTTCTGCGTACTTCTGGAAGCGCTGCTGGTGTGTCTCCAGCAGTTTACAGGTTCCTGGGCACACACTGGCTGCCCCTCACCAGCCTCCTGCCCTCGGGCTAGAAAGGTCTTCAGGGACCATAAGCCAGTCACACTGTACAGGGTGCCCTGGCCAGCCACACCCCCTCTCCCAGAGGAGCATCCTGGGCAGAGGTCTGGAAGATCACAGCTTGAAGCCAGCTCATACAAAAAAGGCCCTGAGGCTGAGCAAAAAGCTAGGCTAGAGGCACGAGGCATAGCTCAAGGGACAGAGCACCAGTCTAGTAAATGCAAAACCCCAAGTTCGAGCCCAGTACTTGCCAGTAAGTGTATTGTGCTGTCCAGCCTTTGGGCTCTCCCATGGGCTCGCTCAGTGTTCGGACCCCTAGACCCGGGGACAAGCCCTGGCCCATGCCTTTCCAGAGCCGAGCCCAGGACCACCAACAGCACACTGACCCAGCCGATCAGCGAGTGTTTATTGACCACCTCTTGGTGGCAGGGCAGCTGCGAGGGTCTGCAGTGCAGTGAGGACAAGCCCGTCTCCACACAGGTCATGTGGCGGGCTGGTGGTGCACATGGACACAGCATCGGCAGTGGTGTTGACAGCAGTGGGAAAGATCAAGCCAGGGTTCTGGCTGCTAGGAGCAGGGCAGGCCTGGTGGCCTGCCTGGGGCACGCGGGCTGAGGGCATGGTGTGCGCTTTCCCAGTGGCAGGCACAAGGGCACCTGGAACTGCGAGGTGCCCTGTGTGTGCCACCTGACAAGGCCCGCCTGCCTCAGGCCCCACTGGAGGGCACATCCGGATTCTGCCCCCGCAGACGTCAGGCAGCAGGGGCTGACTGCACAGCCTTCCTGCTGCCTCAGACTGGGGCAGGAGTAAAAGGCACTTGAAGCCACCCCCCACCCCACCCCCAGGGGTTGCAGAGGGCAGGGTGAGTACAGGTGCCGGGGCAGGGGCGTGGCCTGTCAGCAGTCAGCTCAGCAGTCAAGAGGGACAGTGATCAGTAGTGCTCTAGCTTGAGGCTTCTATACAAGCAGCACGTGAAGATCATGCCGAAGACCTGCAGGGAGCCAGACAGCGGGAGTGAGGGCCAGGGACGGCCGCTGCCCGAGCCTACCTGCATCCCACCGGGGCCCCGAGCCCACCTGCACACAGGCGACGCCGATGCCCACGGCCCCGATGACCCTCAGGTGCTCCTGGATGAAGGTTTCCAGCTTGGTGATGCAGCCGCCCTGTCGGGGTGGGGGTGCTGAGTGGGGTCCATGGCCTCCCCAGACCTGCAGCTGCCAGTCCTGCACACCCAGGCACCTACCTCCACCTTGTAGATGTTGGAGGCATGATCCCGGAGTCCACAGCCTGGCACCACAGTCTTGCAGCAGCTGTCAGGGACCACTCGGCCCCCTGCCTCTGCGGAATGGATCCACTCGCTCTCCCGCCAGTCCTGCGAGTTGTTGCTGCCACAGCAGTGGAACTGCAATGAGAAGGTGGCTGAGCCCGCAGCCCACAGCACCGCTCCTTGCCGGGGAGGCAGCAAGCAGACCCTCCCCACCCAACACCTACTTCCTGCTGTAGCTTATCCACAGCACTGGTCACACCCTCGTAGCCCGGCTGGTGGTACTTCTTGGTCATAGTGTCCTTCAGGTTTTCCTTGAGCTCTGTATTCAGCTGGGGAGAGAAGTGCAGAGGTGAGGCCTCCACGGCGGGTGAGCCGAGGACAGAGACCTCAGCCCGAGCAGAGTGCAGCTGTGAGCCACCAGACCTGCCCTCCACTCCACTCAGCCTTTTCTCTTTCTTTTTCTTTTCTTTTTTTTGGGGGGTAACACTAGGACTTCGTCTGAGGATCCCAGGAAAAACCCCAAGCTGGGTGCTTATGACTCGTGTCTGTGGTTCTAACTACTCAGGAGCCTGATGTGTAAGGATCAAAGCCAGCCATGCAGGAAAGCCTTGAGACTCCTCTCTCCAGTTAAGCACCAGAAGGCTGCAGTGGCGCTATGGCTCAAGTGGTAGAGCACTAGACCTGAGCCACACTGGGGCTGGGTGCCAAGGGCTCACACCTGTAATCCGAGCTACTCAGGAAACGGAACTGAGTATTGAGGTTTAAAGCCTGGGCTGGAAAAGCCCATGAGACTGTTATCTTCAGTTAATCACCAACAGAAGCCCAAGTGGAGCTGTGTCTCCAGCCCCAGGACCAGCAAGGGGGTGGGAAGCCTGCGGCAGAAGGACTGGGCTGGCCGCTCGGCAGGGGACAGGAAGGGGCAGGAAGACACTCCAGGTGCCTCCTCTGTGAGCCCCAAGGATGGCTGCAGCAGGGCATCACTCTTGGCAGTCCGCCCTCCCTGGCGGCCCCCACCCATCCCCAGGCCTGGGCGAGGCCCCTTACCTGCTGGTAGTAGACGTAGGCCAGGACGCCGGCAAGGATCTCCAGCAGGAAGATGAGGAGGAGCAGGACAAAGTACTGCGGACACAGCCCCGAGGGTGGTGAAGCCGGGGCCGCCCACTCCCTGATGCCAGAGTGGAGGAGGCCACCCCCCACCAGGAGCCCTGGCTGGGGCTTCCCCCACCCTCCCGTGCCCACTGACCAAGCGCAGCAGGTTCCGCCGCTCTTTGAAGGTAGCACAGCAGCCCAGCACACCGGTTACCATAACGACAACGCCAGCCACCACCAGGATATAGGCTGTGGCCAGGTAGGTATTGGAGGCCAGCAAACTGATGTAGTCACTCTTGAGGGCCAGGGTCCAGATGCCCACTGCCATGACAGCCAGGCCGGCAAGCTGCAGACAGTGAGCACCGGTCAGACTGGCCCCCAAGCCCGAACCCCCCCCCCAAGCAGCAGTTGTGAGAGGGAGGGGTGAATGGATAGGGGAACACTCCATCCAGAAGCGGGAGGGGCACCTTCTCACCCAGAAGCAGCAGTTGTAGGTGAACAGCAGGTACTTGAGGCAGACTGTGCCACATGTCGCCTTCTTCTCCTTGAACTCACCCATCCTGAGCTGGGAAGATGGGCAAGGGTCACCAGGACCCTAACAAACACCAGTGGCGACAGGCAGGGACACTGTGATGCCTGGCCAGCCTGGGGTCGGGTCTGAGCCGGCCACCTGCCCTGAGGAGGCGTCTCCTTGAGAACCAGACACGAGTCACTTCCCCAACAACAGCTGAGCGATGCCAGCACCAGCTCCTGAAGCTGGGCTCCTGGCACCCAGATGGGGTGCTCTGGAGGGCCCCCAGCCTTCCTCCGCCCACTCACTCCTGCTGGCAGTCAGTGGGTGTCCATAGGCCCTGGTGACAGGCTAGCGGGAACCACCACCAAGACAGTTTGCAGAGGTAGCAGAGAGGCCAGGAGGGAGCTCAGGCCATTCTCAGCCTTATAAAAGGTCTCTGCAGGGCCTGGAGTTGCCAAACTCCGGGATTCAATTCCTCAGTACCACATATATAGAAAAAGGCTGGAAATGGTGCTGTTCTCCAGTGGTAGAACACTAGCCTTGAGAAAGCCCAAAGACAGTGCTCAGGCCCTGAGTTCAAGCCCCAGGACTGGCAAAAAAGAAAAGAAAAGGTCTTTGCACAGCCTCCGTCCTCCCAAAGAGGAGAAACCCACAGATCAGAGTTCCCTTCCAAAGATACAGGGAGGAGAAGAACAATCCTGAGGGAGCAGAGAGGTGGCCATGCCCAGCCAGAGTCCCCTGGGGCTGCCGGGGGCCCCCAGGCACACCACACCATGCCTGGGCTGGGCAGGACGTTGCCTTCCCCTCCCCCTAGAGCTTACCAGACTGACTGGGAACCGCGCTTCCTAGAACAGCAGCGGGAACTTCCTCCCCAGGCCTGGCCCTCGCCACTCCTGCTGGACAGAGGGCAGCGGGCTAGGCCTGCGGCCCGGTCTGCTCTGGACAGAGGGCAGCCAGGCCTGGTATTCGGGTCTGGGCCGGGAGGGGCAGAGGATGTTTCTGGACGTCTGAACCAGGAAGGGAGGGACGTCAAGTCTAATTAAGGCGCCCGGCCCGCCCCGGGCCTTGGCTCCAGACAGGTCATCATCCCTCCCCGCAAGCCGCCCCAGCACCAGCCTGCCGGAGAAGAAAAGGCCTGGGCTGGAGCGGCCAGACCTCCGCCCGCTGGCGGGAGGGAGGGAGGGAGGGAGGGAGGGCTGGGCTGGGCCCCGGCCCCGGTCAGGCTCCGGGCCGAGGCCCACGGGGACGCTGGCTCCCAGACTCGGCGCGGCGGGGCGGCCCCTCCTCCCCGAAGGGCCCGGCGGGCGGATGTGCGTCCGCAGGGAAAGGGGAGGCCGGGAGGCCGGGAGGCCAGAAACCGCTCCCGCGGCTCGGACGGGGCCGCACTCCAGCCCCGGGGAGGGCGGCGGGGCGGGCGGAGCTCCGGTGTCCCGGACAGTGAGCCAGGCGTCCCGCCGGCGCCGCCCGGCCCGGATGTGGGGCCCCAGGCCTGGGCCCGGGCTCCCTCGGGAAGGCCTGCGAGGGGCTGCGGCCGGGTCCCGGGGACGTCCGCTCCCGGGCGTCCGCGGAGCCACCGACCGGGCCTCGGGAACCTGAGCCCCCCCCCGGCAGCCGGGGCCCGCGGCGCACTCACCGACCACGCGTCGGAGTCCCAGCCGGGCGGCGGCTCGCGGGGGCGGCGGCTCGGAACGGGGGGAATGCGCGGCCCCGGGCCTGCGGAGACGCGCCCCGACAGGCCCCGCCCCCGGGCCGGCCCCGCGCCCCGGCAGACCGCGCCCACCGCGCCCGCCACGCCCCCGGGCCGGCCCCGCGCCCCGGCAGGCCCCGCCCACCGCGCCCGCCACGCCCCCGGGCCGGCCCCGCGCCCCGGCAGGCCCCGCCCCCGGGCCGGCCCCGCGCCCCGGCAGACCGCGCCCACCGCGCCCGCCACGCCCCCGGACCGGCCCCGCGCCCCGGCAGGCCCCGCCCACTGCGCCCGCCACGCCCCCGGGCCGGCCCCGCGCCCCGGCAGGCCCCGCCCACCGCGCCCGCCACGCCCCCGGGCCGGCCACGCCCACGGCCGGGCAGGCCGGGACCCGAGCTGGAGCTGCCAGGCCGGCGCGGGCTGTGCGGGGCGTCGGGTTAGAGGCCAGCCGGGTTTGCTCAGCCCCGCGACCCTCGGCCTACCGACGCCCATAGCTCAACAATCCCCCAACCCAGAGACGAGGAGCCCGACAGAAGGCAGAGCCCGGACTTCGGCCCGGGAAGCACTCTTGATGACGCCCTGGTGAGGGTCTAGCAGACTCGGGAAGGGCAGCCGGGCGCTGTGTGGAGCCCCCCAGAGGCCAGGCCTGAGGGCCCCAGTCTGGCTGGCATACATGTCTGGGGCAGGGTGCAGGATGCAGAGTTATGGATGAAGGACAAGGACTTTCTAGGGCTGGATGAGGGAGATGAGGCAGGAATGAGGAGACAGGATTAACCACCCGCCACCCCAGCACAGCATTTACTGCTCAGGTGGGCTCTGGACCTACACTCGGGCTGGCATGGTGGCTGAGGTAGGGACAGACTGGAAACTGGTGATGACCCACCCATTGCTCTTGGATGAAATGGTTGGAGAAGGAAATTTGTTGGAACCAGGTCCCTGGAGTCTTCTAAACCCCTTCCTCTCATGACTTGGATTTGAACTCAGGGTGTGCTCCTGCTCTACCACTATGGTCATACCTCCTATCCAGCTTTTGGCTAGTTGTTTTGGAGGTGTAGTCTCATGGGCTTCCCCCACCCCAGGCTAGCTTTGAATCTGTATCCTCTAGATCTAAGCCTTTTGAGTAGCTAGATTATAAGTGTGAGTCCCAGATTTCTGGCTTGGAACTCCAGCTTTGGTTGGATGGTAAGGCCTTAGAGCATGAAAGACCCTAAGAGGTCACACCCAGAGCTGTGCAGCCCCAGGCCCCAGCACAGCAGAGCCGTGTGCCACATCTGAAATACTCCCATTGCATGTGTGCAGGCCAGGAACACCTCGTGCATGAACTACTGTGGCTCACAGACACACAAAGCCATGGGCAGGACATTCAGTGGACTTTATTGGATGGAAGGCTTTGCTGGACAGAGAAGGGGATCAGGACACCCTGTCTGTCTTCCTTCAGGCAGGAAGGTGGATAGAGCCCACATAAATGCATGAGCCTGCACCCCAGAAATAGCGCCTTCAAGAAGTGGCTCCTCCAGATAATACATAGCGGATCACTTGTCACCACCATCAGGCACTGGGAAGGTGGCCAGAGCCTCGTCTGGGAAGCCCAGCCCAGCCACAGCAGCAGCAGCAGCAGCAGCCCGTGGCCCCGGCGGCTCGAGCTGTGGCCAGGACCTTTCTGTGGCTGTTCCCCAACAGCCTGGCTTCACAAATGTCTCTCTGGTCCCGAAGCCTTGTATTCAGCTCCCTATGGAGGGGAAGTGTGATGGCTGAAAAGCCCGAGGGAGCTAAGATCTCAGGCGGATGGGGGCACAGAAGGTGGCTCCCGTGCCCTCCTTTGCAGGGTGGCAGCATGCGTGATGGCAGGCAACATGAGCACATACTTCCTCCTAGAGGGAGGGGGCTGAAGCCCGGGAATTTGGGAACCTTGTCCCTCCCGTGGCCTACAGCGGTCCGCACCTGAGCAGCTCCAGTTGCCTGAGGAGGCTCAGCTTCTCTTTCTGCATGTTCCGGGAGACGGCGACCACGTCTCTGCGGGGGACGAGGGGACCAGGATGCAGGGCGGTGCCTGCCCAGGCTGCCCCACCTGTGGGTCTGCTCCCCGGGGGACAGGGGACCAGGATGCAGGGCAGTGCCTGCCCAGGCTGCCCCACCTGTGGGTCTGCTCCACGGGGGACAGGGGACCAGGATGCAGGGCGGTGCCTGCCCAGGCCGCCCCGAGGCCTCCCTCCACCCGTCACCCCACCTGTGGGTCTGCTCCACGGGGGACAGGGGACCAGGATGCAGGGCGGTGCCTGCCCAGGCTGCCCCACCTGTGGGTCTGCTCCACGGGGGACAGGGGACCAGGATGCAGGGCGGTGCCTGCCCAGGCTGCCCCACCTGTGGGTCTGCTCCACGGGGGACAGGGGACCAGGATGCAGGTTGGTGCCTGCCCAGGCTGCCCCACCTGTGGGTCTGCTCCACGGGGGACAGGGGACCAGGATGCAGGGCGGTGCCTGCCCAGGCCGCCCCGAGGCCTCGCCCCACCTCTGAGGCCTCGCCCCACCTCTGGGTCTGCTCCTGCCGGCCCCGCGCGTCGCCCTCCAGCCTGCGGAGCCGCTCCTGCGCCGCCTCCAGCTGCGCCCGCAGCGCCTGGCAGCCCCGCAGCAGCTGGGCGTGCTGGGCCTGCGCTTCCCGACGCTCCGCGGCCCGGGCCTGCAGCTCCTCTTCCAGCTGAGGGGTGGGGGGTGGGCGGGAGGCGCCGACTTGAGCCCCACTGCTGAGAGCTCAGGACCCGGGGCCACCTATGGACCCCGGCCGCGCGCAGGGAGGCGGGACGGGGGAGGCACAGGGGGGCGCGGAGGGGGGCTGCCTGGCGGGGGCCGTCGGGGAGGGGGGCGCTGCCTGGCCGGGGATGGGCGGGCGCTGCCTGGCCGGGTCGGTCGCGGGGGAGGAGGGTTGCCTGGCCGGGTCGGTCGCGGCGGGGGGGGGGGGGGGGGGGGCTCTGTCTGGCGGGGGCCGTCGGGGGGGGCTGCCTGGCTGGGGATGGGCGGGTGCTGTCTGGCCGGGTAGGTCGCGGGAGGGGGGGGGCTCTGCCTGGCGGGGGCCGTCGGGGGGCTGCGGCGCTCACCTCCCGCTGCCGCAGGCCGGCGCGCTCCAGCTCCTGCTCGCGGCGCTGCAGCTCCAGCTCCAGGCGGCCCCGCAGCTCCTCCCCGGCGAGGCTCTGGGGCGCAGCGGGGCTCGTGAGCCTCGGCGGACCCCGACGCGGCCGGGGCGGGGCGTGGCGTGGGGGGCGCGGCTGGGGGCGCCGGGTGAGGAGGGCCGGGCAGGGAAGAGCGGGGCGGGGGAAGCGGGGCTGGGCGCGGGCGGCCCACCTGGCTCGGCCGGCCGCGCTGCTCCCGCAGCTGCTGCTCCAGCTCCTCGTACAGGCCGCGCACTTCCCTCTGGTGCTCGCTCTCCCGCCTTCGGAGACCCGGGCGCGGCGAGGAAGAGTTAGGCTCGGCTCGGCCCGGGCCCCGGCCCCGCGGCCTCCGCGCCCCGGCCCCGCAGTCCCCGCGGCCCCCGCGGCCCCGCGCCGCCCTCACCGCCGCAGCGCCTGCTCCAGGCCATCCCGCTCCCGGGCCGCCTCTTCCAGGCAGGCCGAGGCGCGCACCAGAACGTCCTCCAGAGAGCCCAGCAGCTCGGGCCGCTCGCGCTGCAGCCGGGCCCACAGCGCCCTCACCGCCCGCTGCCTGCGGAGGGGAGCCGAGAGCCGTCGGGGCTGGCGGGCCTGACGGGCGCGAGACCCCCCGCAGCCCCCCCGGGCGCCCGTGCGTCCCACCGGCTCCGCGCCTGCGCCGGGCCCCCTGAGTGGCCCCCGGTGCCCGGAGCCCGAGGGCCGGGGCCAGCAGCCCGGGCAAGACATGCAAATTCTGCGGGAAATCACGGCCCTCAGCCTCGGCTGGCAGGGCGGGTGGGACCGGGCAGCCTGGGACCCTCCTGGCGGCGACGGGCCCCACGCACACCCGGCTTGCAGGCGGGCGCATCCCAGCCTGACTCACTCGGCCAGGGCCCGGGCCACCCCCAGCGGCTCCAGCGCGGGGCAGAATCGCTCGGCGTCCTCCTCGTCTTCCTCCCCGGCACCCCGCACATCCGACCAGCTGGACTCGAACGTGTCCTCGGGAGTCCGAGAGTGGTCGGCCTGGGCCGACTCCACCTTCACAAACCTCCCTGCAGGGATGGCAGAGGAGAGGGGGCCATGACCAGGGCCGTGGGTTCCACCCTGGCCTTCCTCCCTCCAGCCTTCCAGCGCATGTCCTGGCCTCTCTCGGGGCCCGGTTTCCTGTTTTTCTTCCTTATTCTGTTCCACTGGCCTGGGAACGGGAGGTGACGCCAGGCTCCCAGCCCCCCTTGGGCTTGATGGGGAGAAAAAGGGGCAGGGGACGGAGACTGCAGTGCCGTGCACCGTTCAACAAGGGAGGGGTCCCCTGGAGGTGTGTGTGTCCACGCCGGGGTGCTGGGGGAGGAGGAGGGGCCGGAGGAAGGAAGGTACTGGTCTCTAGGTGGCTGGCAGTGGCAGGGCTCCCCCCGCTTACCCAGGCCCAGGCAGAACTCCCGGGCAGTGAGGAAGCCAGTGTGAGCCTGGTCCAGGCTTTCAAACACAGCCTCCAGCTGCTCAGGGGTGAGGGGCAGGTCGCTTTGCAGGCCCTGGCCAGGCAAGGGGGGCAGCGTGAGCAGCCACGGCCAGCCCTGGGCCAGGACAGCCTTTGGCACCGGGGACTCACCTGCAGGTCCTGCCGAGTGATGAAGCCCTTGGCCTCCTTGTCACACAACAAGAAGAGCTCCTGGGCCTGCTGCAGCACCTCCGCCCCGGAGGGGGCCCCTTCCCCCCACGGGGCCTCCCCAGCCCCGGGCTTTCGATGGCTGGCCATGGAGCAGGGTCTTGGCGCAGGAGGGTGCTGTGAAGCCAGAGAGGGTTAAAGGGGGTGAGCGGGGAGGAGAGTGCGGCCGTGGAGACCAAGGAGTCTGTGGGGAGCTCGCCCAGGCCCCTCCTGCAGCAGGTGACCCAGGGCAGCAGTGGAGGGTGGCGACAGGTTCCCAGGTGGCCGAGGGTGTCCCCTGGACCGGGGGTGGGGGAAGGCTGACTCTGGGACAGGGCTGCCGGGACTGGGCCCCGGGGGCCCAGAGAAAGGCTGATCTCTCCCGACAGGGGCCACTCCTCCCTCCCGTCCACCTGGAGAGGCTCCGGGAGGCGGGTGGGGGGCCCAGCCCGCACACCCTCTGCGGGAGGACAAGGCCTTCCCCGCTCCCTGACTCGCCCGTCCGTGTCCAGGAACTCTAACCTTGCGGCCGTGCGCTCCGCCCCTCCCTCTCCAGCCACCTGTCATTCTAACCCCGGGACTTCGCAAAGCTACGCCCGGTCAGGAGCGCCGGCCCGGCCCCGGGGCCTCCGAGCGCTCCCGTCCGTCCGTCCGTCCGTGCGCTCGTCCACGCGTCCTTCCGTGCAGCTCACGCCCTCCCCCCATACTCCTAGGGAAGGGCGTCAGCCTCGGGGGACGGCGGGGCGGGAAGGCTGCAGGGGAGGCCGGCGGGCGGTCGTGGTGCCCGGCCGCCGCGGCCCTCCCCTCTCTCGGCTCCTGGGCTCCCCCGGACTGGGGTCCACCCCACCCCAGCCGGAAGCGGCGCGGCGGCCGCAGGGCCCCGGGGGGGGGGCGGCAGGGCCGGGGGAGGGGTGCCGAGCCGGGCCGCCCGCGCGCCCCGCGCGCCTGGACACCGCCGGCTCTGCCGCGCACGGCCGGGCCCCCCTGCCGGGCCTCCGGGAGGGCAGCTCCGGGAGGGCAGCTCCGGGAGGGACGCGGCCCGGCTGCGCGCCTACCTGCCAGCTGCTCCGCCGCACCTGTGCGCGCCGCTCCTCCCGGAAACGCGCGGCGGCCCCGCCCCCCGGCCGACCCCGGCGAGCCGCCCCGCGATCCGCCCGCGCCCCGCGAGCCCGCGGGGACCCCCCGCCCCAGCGAGCCCACGGGGATCCCCCCCCCCCGGCGATCCGCCCGCGCCCCGCGAGCCCGCGAGGACCCCCCCGCCAGGCGCCGAAGCGTGGAGGAATAGACCTTTCTTCGTGGCTGTGGTGGGGTCAGGGAGACTTGAAGGAAGGAAAAACGGCTGGGAGTGGTGGAGCAGCGGCCTGGAGCGGGGGCTCGGGCGCCGCAGGCCGAGGTCAAGGCCCCCACAGCCAAGAAAAAGATCTAAGCCACCCCAGGTCTTGTGTCCTTGATTTTCAAACACCAGACACGGGTGCTGGGTCTCCAGGAGCAGCGGCAAAGGCCCCGGTGAAGGGCCCTGGAGCGCTGCGCTGCCGTCCGTCCTGCCAGGCTCTTCTGGGATGGAGCCCGGGGAAGCCTGAGCCCCGCTCTCCCGGAGGAGGGAGCCGGGTCAGCGCCCTGCAGCCCCTGCGCCGCCAAGGCAGCGTGGACCCGCACCTACCTGGAGGAGGGCCGGCCCGCCCGCCGGCCCCCGGCCCGCCTGCAGCACCGAGGGCCCCAGTGCGCCAGTGGAACCACAACAGGCAGGGCTTACAGGACAAGACCTGGAAACCAAGAGGGGGGCGGCCCCTGGCACAGGAGCCCAGGACCTGCCTGGCCGGCTCGCCCAGTCCTGCTGTCCCAGGTCTCACAACCAGATCAACCGTTATTGTTGGCTGGGGGCTGCTACCACCCCACCCCACACCCTCTGGGAGGGGCGTGGGGCACAAAGAGCTGGGACAACAGCAGAAACCCTCTCTGCCCCACGCTTCACACCAAGGGTCCTTGTCCCCTCAAACGCTCCCTCTCCAGAATGGTCACTTCCAAGAAACATGGCATGCTTTTGGCTAGAGTCGATGTGTGCGGTGATTCCAGACCGGAGGCCACCTAGGTCTCGGCAGGAATAGGAAGAGCAGAACAACAAGAAAGCACCTGCACCCAGAAGGAATTGGGCCAGGGGCCCAAGGTCAGCAGAGACATTTCCAGTCTCCAGAAGTCTCCCCTCCAGGGGTCCAGCCTGGAAGTTAGCCCCTGTATGGAGCAGAAGTATAACCCCTTTGTAAACAGTTTTGTGTGCCCTCCACCCCATCAAGAACTGAGACTGGAATCCAGGGCCTGATGTGGTGGGCTAGTACTCTACCAAGTAGCAACAACCCAGTCCCACCACAGATTAGTACACTTGACAAGGGTCTTGAGCTAAGATAGCTAAGCGCATTGGCCCTCATGGGAGTTAGGGGCAACAGTAGAGGGTCTGAAGCTGATCGCAGGCCCCAAAGGCAATCTTGTAAGGCTTGGTGAACCTGCACTGATCAAATATCCCTGGGACCCCCCCTCTCCCCCCCCAGCTCTGTCCTCAGTGCCCCAAGAAAAGAGTGGAAGTGGCACATAGAAACAAAGAGGGCCAGGGGCCACGAGTGTGGACTAGTGGTAGAGTGCTTACCTAGCATGCATGAGGCCCTGGGTTCGATTCTTCAGCACTACATACAGAAAAAAAAGAAAAAAAAAGCCAGAAATGGTGCTGTGGCTCAAGTGGTACAGCGCTAACCTTGGGCAGAGCCCAAGGACAGTGCTCAGGTTCTGAGCTCAAGTCCCAGGACTGGTTACAAAAAAAAAAAAAAAAGACCAATGGGGCCAGGAGTTTGGCCTAGTGGTAGTGTGCTTGCCTATGCACTACGACCTGGGTTCGATTCCTTGGTACCACATACACAGAAAAAAGCCGGAAGTGGTGCTGTGGCTCAAGTGGTAGAGCTCTAGCCTTGAGAAAGTCCAAGGACAGTGCTCAGGCCCTGAGACCAAGCCCAGGACTGGCAAAAAAAAAAGAAAATGAAATGAAGAAGGCAAGCTGGGCACTCATGTGTGTTATCCTAGCTATTCAGGAGACTGAGATCTGAGGATTGAGGTTCAAAGCCAATCAGGGCAGGAAAGTCTGTGACTTTTACCTCCTTTAACCACCAAAAGAACCCCAAAAGTGGAGCTGTGGCTCAAGTGGTAGAGCATAAAATGAGCAAAACCTAAGGGGCAGGTCTTGAGTTCAAGTCTCAGGATGAAAGAGAAATGAAGAAGGTAGAGGCTAAGCAGTGGCGTTTATTACATCTACTTTGGCAAAAATAAATAAAATCTCACACACTCTTTAGTAAAATATGAAAAACTGGAAGGAGGAGCAGAAAGAAAATGAGGAGGAGAAGGTGTGAAGTTCTGGAGAGTAACTGCACCAAGAAAGGGTGGGTGGGAGCCAAAGGCACAGGTGAGAGTGGGCCCTGGGCCAAGTGGGGTTCACTTCTCCCCCTCCCCACCCAGTGCAGCAAGTGAGTGGTTGGTGAAAAGGGTTCTCAGCAAGCCCCGTCTTGCGGTTGTGAGGGGCCCTGTCTCCTCGCTCCATGCCGGGGAACAGGGAGGACAGGGTGGAGTCTTGGTCAGCAGTGGTCAGCAGTCGGGGCCAGCCTGGGGAGGGCCGGGCTCGGGCGGGGCGGGCCCGGCGGGCTCGTGCATGCGCAGGGCGTCCGGCGGGAAGGCCGCGTTGGTGCAGAAGAGGCCCACCAGCACCTGGCGCTGGCACTCCTCCCACCGGGCCAGCGCGTCCCCCAACGAGAGGTTGTTTCGAACCCAGGTGGGCAGAGCCTCCGTGTAGGCAGCGCAGGACAGCGGCACGGAGGGCAGTGAGCGAGCTCGGCGCAGCTCCCCCTGCTCCGACAGCCTGCGGGCAGAGGGGCGGCAAGGGAGGCTGGCTGGGCCGGGCGGGGGCCGCGGGTCCCGGGGGCAGCACAGCCAGGGGAGCTCACCTGGAGGGCAGGTGGCTGCCCAGCTTCCTCTTGGCGCGCATCACCAGGTACTGGCAGATGCTGCCCGTCTGCTCCTTCATCCACCGGATGTCTTCAGGGACGTCCGGCAGCCACTCCAGCAAGCTGGGCACGGGGCGGGCAGCTCGGCCTCAGAGGCTGCGGCCCCGCCCGCCGCGCCCGCCCTCCCAGCCCCCCCACCCGGCCTGGCAGCAGGCCCCGCAGCGGGCGCGGTTCCGCCCTCCCCTCACCGGATGGTGAAGGACACGGCGCTCTCCAGGGGCAGCGTGTAGGGCACCATCATGGCTGTGGCCAGGCGCACGGGAAGCATGTTGGAGAGCGTGGTCAGCAGGTCCTTGGGCTCCACGCAGGCCTCCAGCAGGGCTGCAGGCAGGGGTTGGCCGCAGGTTGGGAAGTGGAGCCAGCTCAGAGCCACCGCGCTGGCGCAGGCACAGTCTCCCCACCTCCTGGCCTCCCGCCTCCCCTCCTCCCCGGGACACACCCTCGTTGAGCCTGGCGGGCAGGTGCTCCAGGATGTGGTCCTCCCCGGGCGGCGGTGGCGAGGGGCCCTCCACAGGGACTCTCCCTTCAGCCACAGGGGCCTCCCCTTCCTCGGGGCTGTGTTGAGGGATGGGGGGCAGCGCCAGCAAGGGGTTGGGCTGGTTCAGAAGGCCTGGAGCGGGGAGGGGCGGGAGGAAACCACTCTGGGTCAAAGGCAGCTCCCAGGTGGCTGTCCAGAGCCGGGTCTGCCCTCCCCATGGTTCCGCAGGTGGCAGGTGAGCCTGCCCCTCCCCCACATACCATTCCTCCGCAGAAAGCGCAAACCATCCCTGTAACCCTGCTTACACATCTCCCGAAGCACCTACAGAAGGGAGGCAGGCACGTCAAGGCAGAGGGAGGCTCTCGAGCCCTCGGCAGCCCTGGATCCAGCTCCACATCCAAGCTCCACCCAGATCCACAGGCTGTCTCCCCGAAGAGGACTGCAGGCCTCAGGTGATGTCACCCCACCTGGGCACTCAGGAGAAGGCCCTGTGCAGCTCCCCCCCCCCACCCCAGACAGCCCAGTGGACTCACCACGGGCTCTGGGGGAAAGAGAGCCTTGGAGAGGCGGTAGAGGTTTCGTAGGTTGAACTGGATGCTGGTGTTTGTGACCCGGAGCTCGTGGATGTTTGTGGAGCTGTCCTGTGGGCAGATGTCACTCTCGCCCGAGAAAGGGGACACAGTGATGGTGTTCTTGAGCTCGTAAAGTGGCAGGTTGTCTGAAATGCCGCCATCCACGTAACGCTGCTCACAGACATGTCACACAGTCAGGGCCTAGGGTTGGCTGCCCCCCCCCACCCAGAAGCCTTTTTCCCACTAGGTACTGGGCACCCAGGAGATAGCAAGGGGGACCGCAATGGAAACTGAGCATCCCCAGGGCTCTCTGCCTCTTGAGTAACAGGACATGAAGCAATGGGCAGTGGTAGAGTGAGGGCTGAGCAGGTGGGTTCCGCTGCCTTTTCCACCACCCCCTGTCCTGAAGCCAGGTCAGCAGCTTGGGGGAACCACACAGGGCACATCTGGCAGGATACTCACCACCCCTTGAAGGGAGGGAGGGATGAGGCCACAGTACACGGGGATGAAAGTGCTGCAGACATTGGCCTGCAGGGCAAGACAGAAGGCTGGTAAGGAGAAGCCTGGGCTCATTACTGGGCAGTACAGCACCAGAGCCAGCAGAGCCCACCAGAGCCAACCTGGATCAGCTCCTCTTTGGAGTTAAACTGGGATATGATAACATTCTCGCCATCTGAAACACGGGTCAGAGAGATGCCCAGGCGTCCACTGGCTCGCTCGTGGCTGTCGGGGGGCAGGATCTTCAGCAGGCAGCCACGGATGGTCTTCACCAGGTTGAAGGAAGGATGCAGGGGGCCCAGGAACCGCTTCCGGGCCTCCTTGGAGACCTCAATGATATTGGCGCCTGCCTCACCTAGGGCAGCAGGGCCAGGATTAGGGCCAGGACTCCTGGCTGCACACACCTCCTCCCCATGGCTCCATAGTGCAGACTCCCGTCCCCCTCATGAACCCCAGGATTCTCAGTGCCCCTAATGGGGCCTGGACCACAAGTGACACTGCTGTTTACCTGGCCCTGGGCAGAGGGAATCAGGCTACCAATTCAGGATGCCAGATAGCAGGGCTGGTCAGCAGGGACTGGGACTTGCCCTTTGCCCAGTATTTCCCAACTTCCTGACCCTATGAGTCATTAGGCTTGATGCGGTGTGGCAGGAAGCCCAGGAGAGGAGAGTGCCGAGCCCTGACACCAACCAGCCTCCGCCTTCACCCACTTGGCCGGATCCAAGGGGGAGGGTGGACCCTCAAGCCCAGAGCAGCCCAGGGGTCAAAGGCCTGAGAGAGAACTATGAGGAAAGCAACAGCCCCACCTCCTGGGAGCCACCCCTGTGTCCTTCTGCAGCCACAGATAAGGACCCTGGCACTCCTCTTAGAGGACCAGGGTGCTGGCCCAGGCCAATACCAGAGTGGCCAGCTAGGAGAGGGCGTTGGGAGGGAAACTGAGGACCCACTCCTGGGATAGGAGTATAAGCCACCATATAGGCCAGGGGCTCTCGGCAAATGCCTTCCTTTCTGCCCACGACTACCTGTAAGAAGCTCAGGGACAGTTCTGAAGTATGTTCTGGGACCAGGAGGCAGACTGGCCTCCACAAGAAGGGAAGGGATGGCCAGGCACTGGTGGCTCACACCGAAATCCTAGCTATGCAGAAGGGCTGAGACCTGAGGATCGCCGTCTGAAGCCAGCCTGGCATAAATCGCCAGTTAAATGCCAAAAACACAGAAGTGAGGATGTAATGTAGCGCAACAGCTTTGAATGAAAAAACAAGTGAGAGTGCTGGGAGTTTGGCCTAGTGGTAGGCAGGCCCAAAGTGCTCCGGCCCTGAGTTCAAGTCTCAGGACTGGCCACAAAAAAGGAGTGGGAATTCAAGGTCCTCAAGCCCCAGTACTGGCATGGAAATGGGGAAGAGAGAGAAGGAGGGAGAGAAGCAAAGAGAGAGAAAGAGGAGGAAAAGAGGGGGGGTGAGAGACCACAGGGTGCACCTTGGGTCCCAAATAGAGATGCCTCCATCCTTCTCTCCCTCAGGCAAGGGTGACCACAAGGTGGCAGGGTAGCAGCCTGGATAGATCCCAGCTCCTCAGGGCACCCATGTCACCTTGATTGCCCTCATGTGCTGGGGGCTGGGCAGTTCCCAGGGCTCAGAGGAAGAACACTGTGTGCTGTAAACACCCCCCCCCCACACACACACAGGTGGTAGCCCAGCCCAGCCCAGCCCAGCCCAGCCAGCACACAAAGATCCCTGCTCTCTTGACCATTCATCCAGAGGCCGAAAGCACCCCAGCCCATGAAGTGGGCAGGGCGGCTGGGCAGCTGGGGAGCAGGCTGCACAGGAAAGGCTTGCCCACATAGTTCTTACTCCTTCCTTCCTTTCTCCTTCTTTGCCAGTCCTGGGCCTTGAACTCAGGGCCTGAGCACTGTCCTTTCCCAAGGCTAGAGTTCTATGCTTGAACCATAGCACCACATAGCTTTTTCTGTGTATGTGGTACCAAGGAATGAAACCCGAGTCTTCATGCACACTAGACAAGCACTCTACCAGCTAGGCCATGCTTCCGGTCCCTTACTGGGCTCTTTCAGAGGCCCTCAGGAAGGACCAGGCCACAATGCCCAGATGCCTAGGAGGTCTTCCTCACACTAGGCCACTGGCCAAGGCCACTAGGGACAATTCAGCCCCCCTGGACCACAGGCACCAGGGAGGGCGGGAGGGGGAGGAGGAAGGACGACAGAGGACAGACTAGGGCTTGCCCTGACACTCAGTCCCGCCCGTCACAGCCTGGAGAGGAGGAACCCAAGTCAGAGCTGTGCGGGCGGAGAGAGAACCAGGCCCCACCCCGTCCCTGGTCACCCCAGAGGCAAAACAAACCAGGGCCGGCACCCAGCACTGGAGCCCAGGCCGAGCCCGAGGCCCCGGCCCAGCCTCCCCCCCCTCCGCCCCCCGGCCCCGGCCCCGCTCACCCAGGCAGGCCCCGTGACCAGCGCCGTGGCCGTCAGCGCCCGGGCCGAGCCCCCCGATCCCCACCCCCGACCCCGCTCACCCAGGCAGGCCCCGTGACCAGCGCCGTGGCCGTCAGCGCCCCGGCCGAGCCCCCCGATCCCCGGCCCCGCTCACCCAGGCAGGCCCCGTGACCAGCGCCCCCGCCGAGCCCCCCGACCCCCACCCCCGGCCCCGCTCACCCAGGCAGGCCCCGTGACCAGCGCCCCGGCCGAGCCCCCCGATCCCCACCCCCGGCCCCGCTCACCCAGGCAGGCCCCGTGACCAGCGCCGTGGCCGTTAGCGCCCCCGATCCCCACCCCCGACCCCGCTCACCCAGGCAGGCCCCGTGACCAGCGCCCCGGCCGAGCCCCCCGATCCCCGGCCCCGGCCCCGCTCACCCAGGCAGGCCCCGTGACCAGCGCCCCGGCCGAGCCCCCCGATCCCCGGCCCCGGCCCCGCTCACCCAGGCAGGCCCCGTGACCAGCGCCCCGGCCGAGCCCCCCGATCCCCGGCCCCGGCCCCGCTCACCCAGGCAGGCCCCCGTGACCAGCGCCGTGGCCGTTAGCGCCCCCGATCCCCACCCCCGACCCCGCTCACCAGGCAGGCCCCGTGACCAGCGCCCCGGCCGAGCCCCCCGATCCCCGGCCCCGGCCCCGCTCACCCAGGCAGGCCCCCGTGACCAGCGCCGTGGCCGTCAGCGCCCCGGCCGAGGCGCCGTAGATGTGCGTGGCGTTGGCCACCAGGAATGGCGCGTGCTCGCGCAGGCAGGAGGCCACCCCGATGTGGTAGACGCCGAGGAAGCCGCAGCCCGCGAAGGAAATGTTCCACTTGGCCTCCCGGGGGAACATCGCGGCTCGGCGGGCGGACGCCGGTCCGCGGGCGGGTCCTGGTCCGGGCCTCCGCCGGCGGAGGCGGAGACGCTGTGCCGAGCCGCCGCCGAGGCGGAGATCTAGTCGGGGCGGGGCGGGGCCTGCGGTGGGCGGGGTCGGCGAGGACCAACCCGAGCGCGCGGAGCAGGCCCCGCCCCGCCCCGCCCCGCCCGCCGGCCGCCGGGCCGCGACACCTGCCGGCAGAAGCCGCCCGCCGGCCTCCGCTTCCGCCCTGCACGGGTCCGCCGGCGGGGTCGGGCCTGGTGCGGATCTGGGTGCCCGCCGGGAGACGGCGCTGCTTTCCGGGCCGCCGCCATCGCCTCCTCTAGGGCCAGCCTACCAAGCCCATCCCGACGCAAAGGCGGCACCCACAGGGCCTGGAACACTCCTAGGCAGGCCTCCGGGCCTGGGCCCCCCCCGAACCCCCGGACCTCCGAATCCCCCGGGCCCCAGGCCCCCCAGACCCCCATAGCTCCGGGCCCCCGGATCCCCCGGGCCCCAGGTTCCCCGGGCCCCCGGATCCTCCGGGCCCCAGGACCCCCGGATCCCCCGGGCCCCCCGGACCCCCAGACCTCCGGGCCCCCGGATCCCCCGGGCCCCAGGTCCCCTGGGCCCCCGGATCCCCCGGGCCCCAGGCCCCTCGAACCCCCGGGCCCCAGGGCCCCCGGGCCCCCCAGGGGCAGGCTCCACAAACATGGCCACGGACCCAAGACTCTTCACACCCTGGGGGCCAGCGCATCTGCTTGCGGTCTAGCCCCGCTCCTGCTGACTGCTCCGGGAGCTGGAGCCCTCCAGCTCGTCCTCTCGCCCCCTCTCGGCCTTTTCCCCCGGATTGTGGGGCGGTCCACGCTGTTCTGGATCCAGGGCCAGGCCTCATCTTGTCCCCTCCTTGAAACAAAGAGCTGGTCTACTCTGGGGCGGTGGGCGGTGGGCAGTGGGGCAAGAGCTTGGCTCCGTCCCCAGCAGACCAGCAGACAGCTGGACTACAGTGAACCGATGGCTACTAGAGGTCTGCCGTGGGCTTGTGGTTCTGGTCAGGCCTGTGTGAGTCGCCAGGACTGGGTTGTGGGGTGCCCATTGGTGACCCTGCAGGGGTCACGGCGCCACCTTACATGACTGGGGCAGTTATTCAGGTCACTGCAGTTTTCCCTGCTATCTAAATGAGCCACCCTGCCCCACTGGATGTGGCTTATGGACAGGAAGTGTCCCTAAGTCCTTTAGGAGTGAGCCTACCCTGTCCTCAATATGCTCTGCCCTCCGGCGCCAGGCCTCTCAGGAGATGCTCTTTTTTCCAGCTTAGTCAACAACAAATTAACCAGGCTGCCAGGAACCACTTAGGCACACAGAGTGAAGGCTCTGCCTCACTGCAGGGAGATGGGAAGTGAGATCGGGAGTGCAGCGCACAAGGTGTGTGAAGCCAAGACCTGAAGAAGGAATGGGACAGAAGACACAAGGTGCAGAGATGGAGAAGGGGTTTTTTCCGTCTGTGCATGCCAATGCTGGGGGCTTGAACTCAGGGCCTGGGCATGATATTCTTAGTTGTTTGTTTGTTTGTTTTTCTGCTCAAAGTGGTTTTCTGCTCTACCACTTGAGCCACAGCTCTTCCAGGTTTTTGGTAGTTAACTGGAGATGAGTCTCACAGACATTTCTGGTCCTCAGATCGCAGCCTACTGGGAGCTAGGATCACAGTTGTGAACCACCAGCCCTGGCAAGGAGTTGTATATTTTATTTTTTTATTTTTTGCCAGTCCTGGGCTTGAGCTCAGGGCCTGAGCACTGTCCTTGGACTTTCTCAAGGCTAGAGCTCTACCACTTGAGCCTCAGCACCACTTCCAGCTTTTTTTTTTTTTTTTTTTTTATGTATGTGGTACCAAGGAATCGAACCCCGGGTCTTCGCGCATGCTAGGCAAGCACTTTAACCACTAGGCCAAACTCCCGGCCCCGGAGTTGTATATTTTAACAAAGTGCTGGAGATCTAGCTTAGGGCTCTATCACTGGCTCCACCCTGAAAGACTGCCCTTGGGACCAAGTGCAGTGATCCATACTGTCATCCCAGTTATCTAGGAGGCAGGTCTGAGGCCAGCTTGAGCAGAAATGCTCTGAACAATAAGAGGAGAAGGGGTCAGGGTTGTGGCTCATATGTCAAGGCAAGCTCAAACAACAGTAGTACCAACAAAAAGCAAACCAGAACACAACGTCCTCTGATTGATTGTTCCAGGAAGAACTGAAGTGGGAGGGAAACCAAGAGGTGTAGGAAGGGGAGGACCTAGTCTGAGGAGGAGGGAAAATGAAGACTGGCAGGGGCTCCAGCCAGGTGCAGTGAAAAGCAAGGTTAGGGCAGGAGTCAGGGATCCCTGAGGAGTGGATGAAGTCCCAATTCCAGCCTGGATCTTGAAGAGGCCCCTGCCACCTGAGGGGTATCTGGTATACAAGATGTTGGGGATTTCAGTGGGCTGTCCTGGGGTTTGAGATGTGTGGAGAGGGAGCAATCCAGTCCCACCCAGGATTCCAGGAAGAGCCAGCCTATTCCTGGCTCCCAAGCCTCCCAGGGGGAGGCCATGTGCCCACAACAACCTCACCCTCTGTGGAAACAGGGGCAGAGGTCTCCCCAGCTGGGCAGAGCCATCCCTCAAGGCTCAGAATAGGTTATAGGGAGAATCTTGTCTCTGGTTTCTAAACCCTTGCGCTTTCCAATCTATACCCAGGGACCTGCCCCTGCCCTCCCTTTCATATCCCACCCCTGGAGACTGGCTGCCACCACCTAAAAGTCTAGGCTCTAAGTGGTCTGCTGCAGACCAGGCTAGCGCCATGCACCGCCCTTCCTCCTCTAGTGGGTTTGTTAGGCAAAGCTGAAGGCCCATCCATAGCATTTGGCCTCAAACTCAGTAGAATAGACTGGTTGCCACCTCGTAGCTCATCTTCTTCACTGTTGAGATTTTGGTTACATACCACCACACTTGACAGCTGTTGTTGTTTTGTTTTTTTGGGGGGGGCGGTGGGCAGTCCTGGGCCTTGAATTCAAGGCCAGAACATTGTCCTTGGGCTTTCTCAAGGCTAGCACTTTACCCCTTGAGCCACTGCACCACTCGCAGCAGCTTTCTCTGTGATGTGGTACCGAGGAATTGAACCCAGGTCTTTGTACATGCTAGGCAAGCACTTTACTACTAAGACCACACTCCTGCCCCGATTGAAGGGGTTTTTATTCCTCATAACCTGTGCATTAGTGGCTCACACCTGTAATCCTAACTACTCAAGAGGCTGACATCTGACTCACAGTTTGAAACCAACCCTGGAACTGGGGGTCAGGAGTGTGGCCTAGTGGTAGAGTGCTTGCCTAGCATGCACAAAAACCAGGATTCAATTCCTTGGTACCACATACATAGAAAAAAGCTGGAAGTGGTGCTGAGGCTCAAGTGGTAGAGCTCTAGCCTTGAGAAAAATCCAAGGACAGTGCTCAGGCCCTGAGCTCAAGCCCAGGACTGGCAAAAAAAAAAAAAAAAAAAAGCCAGACTGGGGCTGGAGTTTAGCCTGATAATAGAGTGCTTGCCTAGCATGCACAAAGACTCAGGTTTGATTCCTTGGTACCCCATGCATAGAAAAAGCCAGAAGTGGTGCTGAGGCTCAAGTGGTAAAGCTCTAGTCTTGAGAAAGTCCAAGGACAGTGCTCAGGCCCTGAGCTCAAGCCCAGGACTGGAAAAAAAAAAAAAAAAAAAGCCAGAAGTGGGGCTGGGTGTTTGGCCTAGAAGAGTGCTCACCTGCATGCGCGAAGACCCAGGTTCAATTCTTCAGTCCCACATACATAGAAAAAAAAGCCAGAAGTGGTGCTGTGGCTCAAGTGGTAGAGCTCTGGCCTTGAGAAAGTCCAAGGACAGTGCTTAGGCCCTGAGCTCAAGCCCAGGACTGGCAAAAATAAATAAATAAATAGGAAAAAAAAATAGCCTAGGCTCCAATAGATCACACCTGTAATCTTCACGACTCAGGAGATTGAGATTTGAAGATCTTGGTTCTAAGCTGGCTTGAACTTAGTCTCCAATCAACCAGTTAAAAAAAAGGGGGGGGCGGGAGAAAGGGGGAGGTAATGTGGCTTATTGGTGGAGTGCTTGCATGAAGCCCTGGATTTGATTCCTCAGTACCACATACACAGAAAAAGCTGCATGGCTCAAGTGCTAGAGGGCTGGCAAAAGAGCTCAGGGACAGTGACCAGCCAGGTTCAAGCCCCAGGACTGGCACCACACTTGGGGTTGCGAGGAGGGAAAGTGGGAGAACATGGCAAGGGGTACCCATGCTCAGGAAGTAGTGCCCACTTCCTAACGATGAGACTCAAACTATCAGGATGAGTTGCTCACTTATCTTCATTCTTCCTCTTGTGTAACCCAAGGATGGAAGCCTTGTGTAGGACAGCATATTCATATCCATGGCTAAAGTGATCTGTGGATCTGCCGCTGGGGAGAAGCTGCAGACCACAGGGCAAGTTCCCAAACTCAGACTAGGTCCCATGCTCCTACTTTACCTTCTCTCCATAGCCCCACCCACTCTAGGCCTATACAGCCTGAGTGGGGCTATACCCTAGCCTAGCTAATGCTGCCCAGCTCAGGTCTAACAAGCTCTACATTTATGTGCCACCATATCAAGCTCTTTATTAGGAATTTGCAGTCCCAGGGCTTGAACTTAGGGCCTGAGCACTGTTCTTGAAAGATTTCTCAAGGCTAGAACTCTACCACTTGAGAGCCACAGAACCATTTCTGGCTTTCTACATATGTGGTACCAAGGAATCGAACTCGTCTTCATGCATGCTAGGAAAGCACTCTACTCCTAGGCCAAACTCCCCGCCCCTTTATTAGGAACTTTGACAGCTCTCACATCCTACGGTTTTGACATAGTTCCTCAACTTGGAATTGCTCTGCTTATAAGACACATACAGATCAGATTCACTGAAAAAGAGCTTCCCAAAATATTTTACAGTATCAAATGACTACAAGATCTCAGGTATCATTTTCATAATTAAATCAAAGCCAGAGAAACTCCAAACTTAGGGATGTGTTCAGCCAACATGAACACACTGAAGCTTTGGAAAGCCATGAAATTACCATTCCCCAATTCTCATCCCTTTCCTCCTGCAGGGGCTCGGTGGGAGTTGACCACTTTCCCATCCTATTAGGTCCACAGACATCCTGCCTGTGGGGTGGCTCTGGATAGGGTATTGTTGGGAGCCAGAGTGGAATCAAACTGTACCTTGATTTGCATCAGACAGTGGCTTTATTGTCTTATTGTTTTCTGGCCTTATTCTGTTTAAATGACCTGAGATTTTACCATATGAATGTAACACCTGGAAGTTCCCTGGTTTCAAGGAGGGAGAGGAGCCTGGGCTGCAGACCTTCCGAACCCGATGTGTTTGTCTCTCTTCTATTTTTTCCAGTCCCTGCCCCCTATTTCAGGAACCCCAATTTGCTGCCGGTAGGCCCCGGCAGGGTATCACCTTGTAGTCTCACTGCTTACAGTAACTGGCATGGTGTACTGAGTTTCCACTTACTGTGCCAGGCCTGCCCCATCTGTGTCCATTTATTCAGAGAGCCTGAAGGAGGGCGGCATATTGCCTGGGGACTGCTGCAATCCCCCTGCACAAGAGGCATAGCTGGGGAATCTCAGTCTGAGGAGGCTAGTCCTGGGAATAATAAAGCAAACAGGGAGCAGATATAGCCCCAAACCACCCAGGACAAAACCAGGGAGGCCCAATCCCAGAAAAATTAAAAAATGACCTGGGCTGGGCACAGTGGCTCACACTTACAATCCTGATTACTCAAGAGGCTGAGATCAAAGGATCATGGTTCAAAGCCAGCCCAGGCCCAGAGTTCAAGCCTTACAAGGTACAAAGAAAGGAAAAATCAAAACAAAACCAACGCCTTAGCCTAGCCTTCCTAGGATTCCTTGAAAGGTGTGCTGACTATAGGCAAGACTGCCCACAGGAAGCTCTGGGCTTTCTTTGCACGTCCTGCATCCCCAATGACAGTGCTCAGACTACTTTTAAGATACATAAAAAGGCTTTATTTGCAGGGAAGAAGGAATTTAATCAAACAGGCCAAATCCCATGTCATCATCTGACTCCTCGGACTCTTCTTTCTTTTCGTCTTTCTTCTCTTCTGCTGTGGAAGGAAAAGAAAGCAGAATAAGAACTTCAACTGCCCAGAGATACCCAGGGCCAGGCAAGCAACCTGCCCACACACTTCCACTTACCTGCAGCAGGGGCAGAACCAGCAGCAGGAGCTGCTGAGCCAGGTGCAGCAGAAGCAACTACAGCTCCACCAGCAGGCATACTGGCAAGCTTGCCAACACCTACAGTAAGTAGGGAAATGAGAACAGAACATGTGGCCAGCCAAAAGGTTGGTCCAGAACAGAAATGACCCCAAGAAGCTGGGCACCGGTAGCTCATGCCTATAATCCTAACTACTCAGAAGACCAAGATCTGAGGATTGTGGTTCAAAGCCAGCCCGGGCAGGAAAGTCTGTAAGCCAGAAGTGGTGCTGTGGCTCAAGGGGAAGAGCACTATCCTTGAACCAAAGAGCTCAGGGACAGCACGTAGGCCCAAAGTTCAAGCCCCATGACCAATACCCCGCCCCCAACTAGGGTACTCCTTCAACAATGTACCCCACACATAGGCACAACAACACTCTGTTGACAAGTCATATGACATGCACCTCCAGGGCCTTCTTTCTTAACCTAAGTTTTAGAAAACACAGGAGGGGTCCGGAGTTTGGCCTAGGAGTAGAGTGCTTGCCTAGCATACACAAAGATCTGGGTTTGATTCCTCGGTACCATAAATTAAGAGTGGTATCCTCCCCATTCTTTTAGGACAGAGGCTGCTGTTGAAGTATGCCAATCTCTGACCACAATGGGGAGCTCATGAACAAGGCAGCTGGCTGGCTGCTACATTCATAGGACACAGGACCTCAACAGCTCAAGCCTCAGGAGACCATCTGTCCAGCAGAAATGTTGGCAGGACCCTGTGGCCATCCCACCCTTAGTCCTACACAGAAAGCATGTGAGCAATGCCCTAAGAGTCCTGAAAGTTGGGTGGCTAGGCCCCAATGAGGTCAGCATACAGTACTCGCCACTTGTGCTTGATGTGTTCAGAAGTGCCCAAGCATGAGCAGAGATGCCCTGCTCACCTCCAGGGAGGCTTCTAGGGTACTCTGGTCCACAAGCGAAGCCTGGCAGGCCACGAGCTGGCCAGCAGGGATTAGGATGGACCATGAAATAAAAACCTTCACCAAAACCAACTGACCTTGGGCGATGACATCTTCAATGTTCTTCCCATTCAACTCACTGATTACCTGGAGCAGACAATCACAGGAAGCAGTTAGTCTCCAGTGTGCCCTGTGCTGAGGACAGAGCAGGAGGCTCTACACAGAGGAGGGAGCTGGAGTAACAGTGTGCAAGTCAGCCATTTAATGTGGGGATCAGAAACTAGATTCTGAGAATTAATATACATCAGAAAAGAGGCTTTCAAATTTGGTTGGGGGGCCGGGAGCATGGCCTCGTGGTAGAATGTCACCAAGTATGCCACGGACACAGAAAAAGCCAGAAATGGTGCTGTGGTTCAGTGGAGTGGTAGCCTTGAGCAGGGAGGCTCAGGGATGGTGCCCAGGACCCGAGTTCAAGCCCCAGGACTGACAAAAATATTTTAAAGTGGAGGAAGAAAGCAGAATTAATTTTCCCCTCAGTTCTGGGGCTTGAACTCGGCCTGGGCACTTGAGCTTCTTTTTGCTCAAGGCTGGCACTCTTAATAACATGAACCGCCGCGCCATTTCTCGTCTATGTGGTAGTCAGGAGTCGAACCCAGGGCTTCATGTAAGTCGGGTAAGCACGCTAGCACTGAAGGAGCATTCCCGCACCCGAAGGGGCTTTTGTGTCCTTGTCTAGGACACGTTTTCACCATACTAAATTACACGGCGCGGCTCCACGCAGGGCCTTGAGTCCCTCGTTTCGCCGTGATTTCAGGGCCCTCGCGCACGCGGGCCGGGGCGGGGTCTGCGGCGCTCGGGCGCGGGTACCTTGTTCAGCCGGTCGTCGTCCGCCTCGATGCCCACGCTGTCCAGGATCTTCTTGATGTCTTTGGCGCTGGGGGAGGAGTTGCCCCCGAGGGCGGCCAGCAGGTAGGAGGCGACGTAGCGCATGCTGCGGCGGGGGAGACCGGCCGGGCGGCGTCACTGGGCGGCCCGCGGCCCCGCCAGGCCTCCGGCGCGCCTCGGGCCCCCGGGGAGGCCCCCAGCCCCCGCTCCCCGCCGCCCGACCCCGGCCCCAGCCCCAGCCCCGCGCCGGGCCCCACCCGCCACACTCACGCGGCGGCGACCAGCAGGCCTCGAGCGTGCGACCTCGGCGGCGTCGGGGAGCGAAAGGAAGTCGTCCGCGCCAGGGGCGGGGGTTAACCGCTACCCAGAAGCCTCCGGGACGCCCGGGGCGCCGCGTGCGGGCGCGCCTTGATGACGCGAGAGCCGCTCAGCCAATGACCGCGGGGCGGGAGCCCCGTCCCCGCCCTCAGGGCCCCGGGGAGGCGGGCCCGGGACGGGCTGGTCGGGCGTGGGGAGAGTGGACGCTCGAGTTCGCGTGGCAGGTAAACGCGCTCAGACCCGGCGCCTGGCCCGGGCCGCGCGCCGCCTGGCCCCGGCCGCGCGCCGCCTACAGTTCCCGACCTGCCGCGCGGCCGGCGACCTCGAGTCCCGTGGTCCCCCGCCGCCGGAAGTGCGGGCGCGCCGCGTCCCGTGCGTGCTGCACGTGGGCGCGGGGCCGGGGGCCGTGCGGGGCCCGGGCCGTGCGGGGCCGGTGACCGCGGAGACCGCAGGCCCGCGCAGCCTGGCCAGCCCCTGGCGCGGGGCCCGGGCGCGGCGCGGGGTCCGGGCGCGGCGCAGGCCGGGCGGCCGCCCCACGTGCTGGCGCGCGGCCCTCCGCGCACGCTCTCGCCCTGCCCGGGAGCCGGCTCCCCGTGCCGGCCTGCGGTGGGTGGGGCGTGCCCTCTGGGCCGGGTGCCGTTCCCGAGCTCGCTCCAGGCTAGCGCGCCTCCACCGTGAGCCGCATCTCCACTGCCTGTGTTCTGGTGGTTAACCGGAGATGAGAGTCTCAGACTGGGGCCGGGAGCCTGGCCTAGTGGTACGGTGCCTGCCTAGCATGCACGAAGACCCGGGTTCGATTCCTCGGTATCCCATGCATAGAGAAAAAAAGCCGGAAGTGGTGCTGAGGCTCAAGTGGTAGAGCTCTAAAAAAGAAAACAAAAGAAAAGTCTCAGACTTTCCTGCTCGGACTGGCCTTGAACGGATATCCTCAGATATCAGCCCCCTGGGCAGCTAGGATTACCGGTGTGAGCCGCCAGCACTGGCAGCTTTTGTCCTTGTTGGAGGAAGTTGGAGCGGTAGGGTTACTGGACCCTTTAATCTGGATTGTTCTGCAAGGGGGTGACTGAGCCTAAAGCTGAGTCGTGGCCCTGCCAAGATTCATCATGCCAAAGAACAGAAGCTTGCAGGGGATGGGTTCTACAGGCCATGCCAGACTGGTTCCAAGTGTAGCATACGTGCTTCTCTGCATGTGTGTAGTGCGTCACATGCCTGTTTGTGAGCCCACACTTATTCCCCAGTGTCACAGTCGTTATTTTAAGAGTACTGTTCAAGTGCTTGCAGATTATGCAACCCATTATGAAACTGCAGTTAGATTCTTGGCCCAAACTCCTGTTCCTCCACATGCCAGAACTAACTGACCACAGTACCAACGGATGTAGGTATGGATTGGTCAGGCACCAGGGAAACTAATAACTGCTCTAGAGTCAGATCTGAGGATCTAAGCCAGGTAGGACGAATCTTTAAGACACAACCTTAAATTGTCAAAAGTAATTTCTGCTAAGTGTAGGCTAGGTTCAAGTGGTAGCTCCAGATAGGAGCTACACACAAAAATAGTCAAGGATAGGGACCAGGAGTTTGGCCTAGTGGTAGAGTGCTTGCCTAGCATGCACTAAGATCCAAGTTTGATTCCTTGGTACCACATACATAGAAAAAAGTGATGCTGTGACTCAAGTGGTAGAGCTCTAGCCTTGAGAAAGTCCAAGGACAGTGCTTAGGCCCTGAGTTCAAGCCCCTGGCAAAAAATAAAGTCAAGGGCAGAAAGGACATGGTTTTTGTTACTGTTTTCTTTGTTTTTGTTCAATACTGGGGTTTAAACTTCTTGGCCTTGGCTACTCAGCCTCTTGAGTAGCCAGGTGCTATGTCTTGGCACTCAGCCAGAGAAAGAAGGCTTACTATGTGGCACAGACATGCTATAGAAAGACAGCACTTCAGCTCTCCAGCCATTTTCCACGTAATAACTTGATTATAATTAGTTTTGGTAGTAGGCATGCATGGAGTCAATTTGGCCTGACAGGTGGTCTGTCCTGAGAAGGAACTCTTGTTCCTTTAGAGGTAGTTCTAGTTCCTAATCATAAATACGTTACCAGTCAGGTTCATCCAGTTCAATCCTGTGTTCCCCGGAACCCAAGCTGACTGCAAAATCACTGCAGAAAGATGGTTTAAACTAAGACACATCAAAAATAAAGGCAGGGTTACCCAGTATTTCTCCTTTTAGTCAGTTTGTAGGCAAAAGCAGTTTCCCACCTCTGAACTTTATCATCCTAAACTGAAATTAAACCTAGTGAATAATAAATATCCTGGTCCTTGCCTGGCTGCTACAATTCTACTTTGTTTCTTCTTGTTTTGTTTTCCTAGTCCTAGGGCTTGAATCCACAGCCTGAGCACTGTCCACTTGAGTCACAGCACCAGTTTTCTTTTTTGCCAGTCCTGGGGCTTCAGTTCAAGGCCTGAGCACTGTCCTTGGGCTTTCTCAAGGCTAGAGCTCTACCACTTGAGCCACAGTACCCCTTCTGGCTTTTTTCTGTTTCTGGTACTGAGGAATCAAACCCTGACTTTTGTGCCTGCTAGGCAAGCATTCTACCACTAGGCCAAACTCCCATCCTGATTTCTGGCTTTTTCTATGTATGTGGTACTCAAATCTGTGTCTCCTGGGCCTCCCCCTCCACGTTTTATTTTTTGCTTCTTCTGGGGCTTGAACTCAGTGGTGCCTGGGCACTGTCCTTGGACACTTTGCTCGAGGCTAGCACTCTGCTACTTGAGCCACAATGCTACATTTGGCTTTTTCTGTGTATCTGGTTTCCAGGAATCAAATGCAGGGCTTTTTGCATGCTAGGCAAACACTCTACCACTAGGCTACGCTCCAGCCTCAATTCTTTGTTTCTTTTTTCTTTCTTTCTCTTTTTTTCTTGTTTTCTTTTTTTCTTTTTTTTGCCAGTCCTGGGCTTGAGCTCAGGGCCTGAGCACTGTCCTTGGACTTTCTCAAGGCTAGAGCTCTACCACTTGAGCCTCAGCACCACTTCCGGCTTTTTTCTATGTATGTGGTACCAAGGAATCGAACCCGGGTCTTAAACTTCCGGCCCTTTTTTTCTTTTTTTTAGCTCTTTTCTTTTTTATGTAGGTCATGGGACTTGGACTCTTAGCCTGGGCGCTGTCCCTGAGCTCTTCAGCTCAAGGCTACCACCCTACCCCTTGAGCCACAGCGCCACTTCTGGTTTTCTGATGATTAATTGGAGATACAGCTGGCTTTGAACTGAAAACCTCAGATCTCAGCCTCCTGAGTAGCTAGGATTGCAGGGGTAATCCACTGCGCCCTGCTCTACTTTGTAAGACTTTTTTTCTTCTTTTTGTCAGTTCTGTGCTCCTTTTGCTCAAGTCTAGCACTCTATCGTTTGAGCTACAGCTCCACTTCTAGCTTTTTGGGTGCTTAGTTGGAGATGAGTCTCGTGGAGGAAGAGGTGCTGTGTCTCAAGTGGTAGAGCGCTAGCCTTGAGCTGAAGAGCTCAGGAAGAGTACCCAGGCCCAGAGTTCAAGCCCCACTTCTGACAAAACAACAACAACAAAAAAAACCTGGGGGCTGGGGTGGCCAGGAGTTTGGCCTAGAGTTAGAGTGCTTGCCTAGTATGCACAAAGACCTGGGTTGATTCCTCAGTACCACACACATGGGAAAAGCCGGAAGTGGTGCTGTGGCTCATGTGGTAGAGCTTGAGCCTTGAGAAACCCCAAAGACAGTGTTCAGGCCCGGAGTTCAAGGCCCAGGACTGGCAAAAATAAATAAATAAACAAAAGTTTCATGGAGACTTTTCAGCTTTTCAGCCTGAACTGTGATCCTCAGATCGCAGCCTTCTGAATAGCTGGGAGTACAGGTGCTCGCCACTGGCCCCTGGTTCTTTCTAAGAGGTGACTACGTAGTCACGTGGTATCCTGTGTTTGTCCTTGTCATTTGTGGGGCTTGAGCTCTGCCGCTTTGTACCACTTTGAGGCGCGGTGCCACTTCCTGTCGGTCTGGGTTTATTACGTATCTCCAACCTTCCCCATTTTGAAGTGTGTCAGAGTGTCACTTCTCTTCTGGGCGTAGGTGACCCTGGCTGAGGTCGGGATCGCAGTCCCAGCCCGTGAGGAGAGGCTGTGACAGCGCCGAGCCCCGCCGGCTTGAGCTGAGGTCTTTCTCCGGGCGGCGGCGCAGGACCCTCGGCCCGGCTGGCTCTGGCCTGGGCCTCGGAAGCAGGATTCGGGGCGCGAGCACCTGCGCCCGGCGCCTCCTTCCCGAGCCGGGCGCGCGGGGCGGGGCGGGGCCCCCAGCTGTCCCCCCAGCTGTCCCCCCAGCTGTCCCTCCCCCCGGAAGCGCGCAGCGCCTCCGCCTCGGCGGGAACCGGCGCGGGAACGGGCGCCCGGGACCTCCGCCCCGGGCCTCACCGCCGGCCACCGCCGCCCATGTGGAGGGCCCAGGGTGGGCAGGGCCACCTGGCCAGATTCCAGAATCAGGGCGCGAAGCCTGCTTCGGTTCCCAGGCTCGGCGCCCCTCCCAGCCAGGCCCCACCCCGTCCTGTCCAGGCCCTGAGCTCTGCATCTGAGGGCTGGAGCGGGGCTTCCAGCCCCCACTCACCCCCCACCCTCCCCGCCTCTGCAGCCTCCCAGGGTCCTGCCCGAACTGGCCTGCCTGGCGAGCTGGGACATGCCTGGCCCCCGAGGACACGTGGAGGGTGATGGATGCAGTGTCAGAGGAAGCTGCAGCTGCAGCAGCAGAAGATGCAGCCAAGGCTCATCCTGGGGCGCTGCCTCTCCTCCCTGGGAGTCAGCTGAACTTGGGCCTGTACCCTGGGGGCTGCCACAGACTGCTGGACCTGTGTGTCCAGCACCCCCTGCCGCTGCTGCAGGTGGAGTTCTTGAGGCTGAGTACCCACGAGGACCCTGGGCTGCTGGAGGCCACCTTGGCTCGGGTGCCCTGGAGTCTGCTGCTGCACCTCCGCTCCCTGGTCCTCAAAGGTGAGAGCCCTGCCCTGCTCTAGACCTTAGCCCCATCTCTGGCTCTGCCCTGCCCCTGCTTCTTGGTCCACAGGCAGTGCCAGTCACAGGACTAGTTCCTGGCTTTTCCGCCTTGCTCTGAGGCGTGGCCCCCTTCTGCTCCCACTTCTTGTCCACAGCCCAGTCACCTTTCTCCTCACACTGGGGCTGGCTGGTCCCTGGCTTCCAGCCTGGGGATTCTTGACCTCCATCTCTGTTTCCCCTTCATTGGCCTCTTCATCGTCTCCCTATCTGTTGCTGGGGGGGAGGGGGAAGGGGGAGGTAGAGAGGTAGACCAAATCACATGCTGTCCCAGCAGCTTTCGAGTGCTGACAGAGCCCAGCCAGGACCCTGACTCGTAAAAGCTATGTCTGTTTCTCTCACTTCTAGGAGGGCAAAACCGGGGGCCCCTGGGCGCCTGCCTCCGAGGTGCCTTGACCACACTGCCTGCCGGTCTGTGTGGCCTGGCTTGCCTGGCCCACCTGGACCTGAGCTTCAACAGGTTGGAGGCCCTGCCATCCTGTGTCCTGCAGCTGCACAGCCTGGACACACTGCTGCTCTCCCACAACCGCCTGTCAGAGCTGCCGGAGGCTCTGGGGGCCCTCCCCACCCTCACATTCCTCGCCGTGACCCACAACCGCCTGCAGAGGCTACCCGGAGCGCTAGGCTCCATCTCTACTTTGCAGCGCCTCGATCTCTCCAAGAATCTTCTGGACGCTGTGCCCCCTGAGATTGGAGGACTGAGCAGCCTCTGTGAGCTCAATCTGGCCTCCAACCAACTGCGGAGCCTCCCAGCCTCCCTTGGTGAGTGGCAGCTGGACTCTACTGCAGGAGGGTTCAGGGACAGGCCCGAGGGCCAGCTTAGTTTGTCGCTCCTGTCGGGAGACTTGGGGCTCTGGCCTCTCCTCTTCCCTAGGGCCCTTGCACCTGTAAGCTTGGCCTTTGAGACTTCTTTCCTTCAAGCCTACCCCTTGGCTGCCCTCCCTGGCTCCGAGGCTTCACTTGCAGCTCTGTCCACCAGTGTGGCAGAGTCTTCTCAAGAGTCTGAAGCACGAGTGTCCTGTCGTGGTGGCTCTGAGCCGTTCTCTGCCAGCCCTGAGCCTAGGCCGGTGCCTGCCCACAGCTGGGCTCCGGTGTCCTGTCGTGGTGGCTCTGAGCCGTTCTGTGCCAGCCCTGAGCCTAAGCCGGTGCCTGCCCACAGCTGGGCTCCGGTGTCCTGTCGTGGTGGCTCTGAGCCGTTCTGTGCCAGCCCTGAGCCTAAGCCGGTGCCTGCCCACAGCTGGGCTCCGGTGTCCTGTCGTGGTGGCTCTGAGGCGTTCTGTGCCAGCCCTGAGCCTAAGCCGGTGCCTGCCCACAGCTGGGCTCCGGTGTCCTGTCGTGGTGGCTCTGAGGCGTTCTGTGCCAGCCCTAAGCCTAAGCCGGTGCCTGCCCACAGCTGGGCTCCGGTGCCTGCGTCTGCTTGTTCTGCACAGCAACCTTCTGACCTCAGTGCCTGTGGGTCTGGCCCGCCTCCCCCTGCTCACACGCCTCGACCTGAGGGACAACCAGCTCCGAGACTTGCCCCCTGAGCTTCTAGACGCCCCTTTTGTACGCTTGCAGGGGAACCCTCTTGGAGGGACATCCCCAGACTCCAGGACACCCCCAGGTAGGTGGGAGTATGGGCAGGCTTTGGGGAGGGACCTGGCACTGTCGACATTCCAACCCCTCCACCTTCCCTTGCACAGCTGCATCCCAGGATCCAGAAATGCCTCGACTCTTCCTGACCTCAGATTTAGACAGGTATGACAAGGAAGGGGGCTGCAGATGTGCCCCCCCCCCGTGACCTTGGAGACACCAGACAACACACCTCTGCCTCAGCCCCTCCACACGCCAGTGTCTGTGCTCACACCACCCTCTTCCTCTCCCAGCTTCCCAGTGACCCCCCACGGCTGCTCTGTGACTCTGGCCTGTGGTGTCCGCCTGCAGTTCCCAGCGGGAGCCATCGCCAGCCCCATCACCATCCACTACCGACTGTGGCTTCCAGAGCCAGACCTCGTCTCCCTGGGCCCTCACGACTTTCTGCTCAGCGGTGTCCTGGAGTTACAGCCCCACGGGCTGGCCTTCCAGCAGGCAGGGCCAGGGTGCATGTGGGGGAAAGGCACGCCCGGGAAAGGCCTGGCCTTGGCGCTCACCCACTGTCCCCTGGCAGGACGTGGGCCTGTGGCTGCTGTTCATACCCCCAGGCCCCCGGCGCTGCCGAGAGGTGGTTGTCAGAATGCGCAGTGAGGACACCTGGAGTGACCTGGAGACCCACGTGGAGGAGGAGGCCCCCAGGGTGAGGCTGCCTGGCGTGTGCAGTGGGGGGTGGTCGGGCCCTGTCCCACCCCCCTCTCTACTGCGTGCCCTGACGGTGCCCCTCACTCAGTACCTTCACCCTAAGTGTTCCCTCTGACCGTCTCTTCACCCTCAATGTCCAGAGGCTCTGGGCTCACTGCCAGGTACCCCATTTCTCCTGGTTTCTTGTGGTTTTGCGTCCTGTGTTCAATGCTTGCCTGGTGCCACCCGAGGGGACACTTCTGTGCTCCTCTGGTCATCCTGGGGTCAAGGTCACCTTCCCCCCTGGGGCCACCGAGGAGCCTCGTCAGGTCTCAATGCAGGTACAGACGGGCAGTGCCCAGGGTGGCAGTGGATGTCGGTGTGCAGGCAGGCACTCAGATGCCTTTCTGCCTAGGTGGTTCGCATGGCCAGCCAAGAGCTGCAGGCCCTCGTGGGGGAGCCAGAAGCTGCAGTGAGCCCCTTGCTATGCCTGTCCCAGAGCGGGCCCCCCACTTTCCTCCAGCCGGTCACTGTGCAGCTGCCTCTGCCCCCTGGTATCACTGGTGAGGTTTCAGGCCACGTCCTGGAATTGTGGCCATAGGGTGGAGAACAGTGCTCTGAAGGGAGTTGCAGCCAGGACGGTCTCATCCTGCTGCCCCTTCTTGTCCAGGCTTCAGTGTGGATCGTTCCCGTTTGCACCTGCTGTACCGGGCCCCCCCCACAGCCACCTGGGATGACATCACGGCTCAGGTGGCACTGGAGCTCACCCACCTGTATGCACGCTTCCAGGTCTCACACTTCTCCTGGTCAGTGCCCCCCCTCACTCCCACCTCGCTCAGTGTCTCCAGCCTGTACAGCCACCCCCCCGCCGGCCTTGCTCAGTGTCCTCAGTCTGTACACTTGTGGCCGGTGGCTCTGCTGGTCTGTACAGCTGTGCCTCCCTCCCTCCCGCAGGTACTGGCTGTGGTACACCACCAAGACGTGTGTGGAGGGCCTGGCCAGAAGGGCCTGGGAGCGGCTGCGGCTGCACAGAGTAAACCTCATCGCCCTGCAGCGGCGCCGGGACCCCCAGCAAGTCCTGTTGCAGTGTCTGCCCCGGAACAAGGTGGTCAGCGGGTGGGCGGCGGGGTGACCCACAGGCCAGGCTGGACTAGGGCACTGGGAGCCAGTTCTGTGGTGCTTTTGCAGGTGGATGCCACCCTGGGGCGGCTCCTGGGGCGGTACCGGGGCCCCGAGCCCTCCGACACTGTGGAGATGTTTGAGGGGGAGAAATTCTTCGCAGCCTTTGAGCGAGGCATCCATGTGGACGCTGGTAGGTGTCCTGCCTGGAGGGCCCGGGGTGATCCCTTTGTCCCTGCTGCTGAGACTGTCCCCCACCACAGACCGCCCAGACTGTGTGGATGGCAGGATCTGCTTCGTCTTCTACTCACACCTGAAGAACATGAAGGAGGTGTATGTCAGCACCACGCTGGACCGGGAGGCCCAGGCTGTGCGAGGCCAGGTGGGCGGCTGAGGCTGGGCCTCCCGAGTCCCTGTGCGGGGGAGGCCAGCGTGCTGAGCTCACTGAACCCCTCCTCAGGTGTCTTTCTACCGTGGCTCGGTGCCTGTGGAGGTGCCCCCAGAAGCGGAGGCTGCCCGGCAGAAGAAGGACTCTGATGCCCCGTGGATGGCCACCTTGCCCATCAAGCTGCCGGTGCGGCCAGGGGGAGGAGCAGCCCTGTTGGTGACCAGGGGTGGCAGGGTTGGGTCCCGCTAACTCTCTTCTCCTCCCCGCAGAGACTCCGAGGGGCTGGGGGGCACGGGCGGGGGGCTGGCCTCTCCCTGACGCCTCTGAACCTGGGTGATGCAGAGACAGGATTCCTGACCCAGAGCAACCTGCTGAGTGTAGCTGGGCGCCTGGGTCCGGACTGGCCGACCGTGGCCCTGCACCTGGGCACGCCCTATCGCACCTTGCAGCGCATCCGACACGAGTTCCGGTGAGCTTCTGCCCGGCCTGGGAGGAAGGGAGGCGGACTAACACTGGGCCCCGAGGGGCAGGGGGTGCTGTCACAACAGGCCCCTTAGGGGAGAAGCAAGCTCCTGAGTGTGGCCGGTGGTCCCAGGTAGGGACTCTGTCCTTTCTCCCTCTCCAAGGGATGACCTGGATGGCCAGATCCGCCACATGCTCTTCTCCTGGGCCGAGCGCCATACTGGACGGCCAGGGGCTGTGGAGCTTCTGGTGAGGGCCCTGGAGCTAAGCGATCGGCAGGATGTGGCTGAAGAGGTTCGGGCCATCTTGGAGCTCGGCCGCCACAAGTATCAGGACGGCATCCGGCGCACTGGCCTGGCGGCGGAAGACCCTGCGGGTGCCCCCGCCCCACAGGCCTCACAGCCTGCCCTGGCCTAGCACCACAGCCCTGGGTCCTGACCCGCCTCCCTCCCCGCCTTCCTCTGCTGTGTGTGGAGGCAGCCTCTCTGGTGCAACAAACCGACCTGCTCTGTCTGCCCGCTCCGTCTGGCTTATCTCTGGGGGGAGAGGAGGTGGGAGGGAGGGGTGTCCAGGTGATCTGGGCGGGGCCGGGGTGCCCCTGCTCTGGCCTGGCTCCCCTGGGTCTCCTGAGATGGGGAGCGTTGGTGCGAGGTTGGGCTGAAGGCAGTCACCGGGCCCGGCTAGCGCCGGCGGGGCTGGAGGCTCACCGGCCCTGCGGTCCCCCAGGCCAGCGGGTTGACGGGCGGTGGAGGGGCGGCGCCGGGGAGGGGCGGGGCCGGGTGGCGGCGTGGAGGGGCGGGGCCGGGTGGCGGCGGGGAGGGGCGGGGCCGGGGAGGGGCGGGGCCGGGGAGGGGCGGGGCCGGGTGGCGGCGGGGAGGGGCGGGGCCGGCGGGGGCGGGGCCGGGGCGCCTCCAGCCACGGCAGGCGGCGCGCGGCGCAGCGGGTAGGCGAGCGCGGCGGCGGCGGCCGAGCAGAGCGGAGAGGAGCGGTGAGTGGCCCGGGGGCCCGCGGAGGCCGGGGAGGGGCGGCCTCCCGGGCGGGGCGGCCCCGCGGGGCCCGGGCTCGTCGGACTCCAGCCCGCCGTCGCCCTGGCGTGGGGGCCGCGCCGGGCCGGCCCGCCGGGCGCGCTTCCCGCACACGTGTCCCTCCGGAGAGCGGGCCGCGGGGGCGCGCGGGACCCCGCCGGAAGTGGAGGGCAGTTACGGCCGGGGCCGCCCGGGGGCGGAGGCCCGGCCCCGGCGCTCGCCGGCCGGGCAGCAGGACGGGGTGGACCTGCCGAGCGGAAGGGAGAGGAGGGCGCTCCGGGCCCCTCCGCCTTCCTCGGGAGTCGGAGGAGCGAGCGGTGGGCGCCATCAGGCCCGAGGGCGGCCGCCCGTGGCCTCAGTTTACCCAGCTGACGTGTCTGATGGAGACGGCGGAGGCGCGCCGCCCCTCCCCGGCCACACGGCCCTGGACCGGAGGGGAAAGGGCACTGCCCTCGCGGGCGGGAGGCTCGGAGGTCGAGGCCTCCATCACAGCCCGGGGCGGGGAGTCCAAGGGCCCTGGGTGCAAAGGGCGCGCCGAGTGCCGCCGCCGCCGCGCCCTCTGGACCTGCCGGGTGACAGCCCGGCCCCCCTTCCTGACCCTCCCGGGCGGACGGAGCGCTGCGTCCCGGCTCCCAGGCTGGCCTCGGTGCCCCCGGGAGTGGACGCGCCCCCTTCTTCCCTTCCTGGAGCCGCCGGAGCCGGTGCTGGCCCGAAGCGAAAGAGAAAGTCCCGAAAGTCCCCTGGCCCTGGACCCATCCCGCCGCGGGCGGGGCCGCTCCGCCCCACCTCCGCCGAGCCGGGCAGCGCGGGGCCCGGCGCTGGCTCCTGACCCCCAGTCCTGCTGCTAGCGGAGGAGCCGGAGCCCCGCCCATGCCTGCCTCCCCCCCCCCCCCCCCCGAGGTGGAGAGGGGCGGTCACCGGCTCAACCCGGGAAGGGGCCCTGGGCTGCAGGGAGGAGACCCCAGTTTCCATCATCCAGGAGGGGCCCTGGGGCTGCAGGGAGGAGACCCCAGTTTCCATCATCCAGGAGGGGCCCTGGGGCTGCAGGGAGGAGACCCCAGTTTCCATCCATCCGGGAAGGGGCCCTGGGCTGCAGGGAGGAGACCCCAGTTTCCATCATCCAGGAGGGGCCCTGGGCTGCAGGGAGGAGACCCCAGTTTCCATCATCCAGGAGAGGCCCTGGGCTGCAGGGAGGAGACCCCAGTTTCCATCCATCCGGGAAGGGGCCCTGGGCTGCAGGGAGGAGACCCCAGTTTCCATCATCCAGGAGGGGCCCTGGGGCTGCAGGGAGGAGACCTCAGTTTCCATCATCCAGGAGGGGCCCTGGGGCTGCAGGGAGGAGACCCCAGTTTCCATCATCCAGGAGGGGCCCTGGGGCTGCAGGGAGGAGACCCCAGTTTCCATCCATCCGGGAAGGGGCCCTGGGGCTGCTGGGAGGAGACCCCAGTTTCCATCCATCCAGGAAGGGGCCCTGGGGCTGCAGGGAGAAGACCCCAGTTTCCATCATCCAGGAGGGGCCCTGGGGCTGCAGGGAGGAGACCCCAGTTTCCATCATCCAGGAGGGGCCCTGGGGCTGCAGGGAGGAGACCCCAGTTTCCATCATCCAGGAGGGGCCCTGGGCTGCAGGGAGGAGACCCCAGTTTCCATCCACCCAGGAGGGGACCCTGGGGCTGCAGGGAGGAGACCCCAGTTTCCATCCATCCAGGAGGGGCCCTGGGCTGCAGGGAGGAGACCCCAGTTTCCATCCATCCAGGAGGGGCCCTGGGCTGCAGGGAGGAGACCCCATTTTCCATCCATCCGGGAAGGGGCCCTGGGGCTGCAGGGAGGAGACCCCAGTTTCCATCCTGAGAAGGGCTGGGCCCATTTGCCCTACTTAGCTCAAGGATGGAAGGACAGTCACCAGAGTCCGGTCCCGGGTTGAGGTACCTCTGAGCCAGAAGCGCCTGGCCCTTTAAAAGCTGGAGCTTGCTGGTGCACAGGGGAGCTTGTGCGTGCCTCTGCGCCTGCGTGGCCAGGCTGGCTGGAGAGGCCTCCGATGCTTGGCCCTGCCCTGGGAAGGCACTGAGGGGCACCAGGTGGCTGGCTGCAGGATGGGTGACCTCCCTTCCCTCTGTGTTCACCGCGCTGGCCTGGGACTGGGGCGGAGGGGCTTGGCCAAGGGGCCGGGGCGCGGCCCAGTGGGTTGGGAAGGGCTTTGTCCTTCTCTTACTTTGTCTCCTCTCCCTTCCAGGTGTCGGCCTCCTGGAAGTACCCCTAGAGGTGGAGGGCCGCCCTCCCCTTGGTTCTGCACACCTGCCTCGGATCTGCAGCCCCGCCGCCAATCCCCTCCACCTGCCCTTCCCTGCCCTGCAAGCTGAGTTAAATGGCTGATAAGCAGATCAGGTCAGATGGGGCTGGGCTTGGGTTCCTCACCCTGTGGCGAGGAACTGAGTCCTAACACCTGCTCCTGCACACAGCCTGCCCGCCAAGCTCATTAACGGCGGCATCGCGGGGCTCATCGGAGTCACGTGCGTGTTCCCCATCGACCTGGCCAAGACCCGCCTGCAGAACCAGCAGAATGGCCAGCGCATGTACGCCAGCATGTGAGTGCTCAGCTTCCCGGGGGCCTTCCACACAGGCGGGGCTTCTGACTTCACCTGGGGTGCCTGGCAGTCCACATGGGACAGGCAGGGCTGGCCTCTGCTCATCACATGCTTTGGTTGCAGGTCTGACTGTCTCGTCAAGACCATCCGCTCAGAGGGCTACTTCGGCATGTATCGGGGTGAGGCTCGGTTGGACTGGTCTGGCTGAGGGAGGGATAGGGCGGGATCCTGTGCTATGTGTGCTTGGGGACCTGCCCTGGGGTGCTGGGCTGAGAGCCCAGCCTCGGGCATAGGGGCTGTAGGATAGCTGAGGGGTTGGGTTTCCCTGCCCCTTACCTCCTTTCACCCCCTTTCACACTGAACACCTGGTGTGGCAGAATGTGTTCCCACCCCACTGGCTTTCATCTCATCTCCTGCTGTCTGGACTGGCCAGGTTACATCTGTGCTTAGAGGCTGGGAGTGGTGGGGGCGCTTAGACAACAATCCCTAAGCCTGGATTTTCCCAGATGCTCTTGGAACTGACCACGGACAGAAGCTGTCCATTGTATCCCCTGAGCCCTGACCCTACTAGGTCTCTGCTAGTGAGGGTACCTTCTGGCTACCAGGAAGGAGGTGTCTCAGGGCGACCCCCCACCATGGGCTCTGGGGGGTCTGATCCTCACTTAAGCCTGTCTCTTAATCATCTGGGGACAGATGGAGGAGAAATGCGGGGGAAAGTGATGTGGGGGTGGAGGGGAGGAGCAGGGGAAGAGTGCCAGAGGAGGAGCGGTGGGGGGAAGCAGCCACAGCATGGCCCATCCTGCCTGGCTCCTGCCTGCCTGGCACAGGATGAGCCCATATGTGGGTGAGAGGGCAGGCGGTGGCAGCCAAGGAGTGCTGGGTATGATTTTGCCAATTGGGAGGCCAGTGCTGGCCCAGCTGCTGGCTCATCCACCCCACCTAACCTGCCTGTCTCTCCCAACCCCCGTTCCCCGCAGGGGCCGCAGTGAACCTGACCTTGGTGACCCCAGAGAAGGCCATCAAGTTGGCAGCCAATGACTTCTTCCGCCATCAGCTCTCAAAGGATGGGTGAGGGGTTGCAGGGTCCCGGGAACCAGGGGAGAGGCCTGTGAGGAGCCCTTGAGTGGGCCTGGGCCAGATGTCCCCCAGCCAGCAGGTCTGCCTGGCATCCCCAGGGTGGCCTACCCTTGGGCCCTTACTCTTGCCCCTGACCTTGGGGGCAGCCTCTTGCTCCTGTGTGGGAGGTGCTGCCAGGGTGTGGGGGGCACCGGCCACACCCTGGCACACAAGAGGGGCTCTCAGGGCAGTCCACCCCACAGTCTTCGTTTCCCTGTGGGCAGAGGGCCTCAGCACCCTCCCTGCTGCCTGCCTAGAAGGCTGGCTATCCTTAGGGCTTCAAGCCCGCTGCCTGGCCCCACAGGGCCCCACTACCTCTACCACCTCTATCCCCACCCCACCCGTTTTGTTTTTTTTTGCCAGTCCTGGGCGTGAGCTCAGGGCCTGAGCACTGTCCTTGGACTTTCTCAAGGCTAGAGCTCTACCACTTGAGCCTCAGCACCACTTCTGGCTTTTTTCTATGTATGTGGTACCGAGGAATCGAACCCGGGTCTTCTGCATGCTACGCAAACACTCTACCACTAGGCCAAACTCCCAGCCTTTAAGCCATAAGCCAAGTCTGGTAAGGGTCCTTGTCTGTGTGTGGCTCCCATTCCTCAAGGTCCCCACCCCTCACCTGCAGGCAGAAGCTGACTCTGCCAAAGGAAATGCTGGCGGGCTGTGGGGCTGGGACCTGCCAGGTGATAGTCACTACCCCCATGGAGATGCTGAAGATCCAGCTGCAGGACGCCGGCCGCATCGGTGAGGGCCCGGAGGGGGCGGCTGGGAGAGGAGGAGCCACGCTGGGCTCTGCCTCCTGTCCCTGTCCCAGGCGCGCAGTAAGACCGGAACCTCTTTCTCACCAGCTGCCCAGAGGAAGATTCTGGCTGCTGAAGCTCAGCTCTCACCCCAGGGGGGAGCCCAGCCCCCAGTGGGGGCCCCAGCCGCTGCCCGCCCCACGGCCACCCAGCTGACCCGAGACCTGCTTCGGAACCATGGCATCGCTGGCCTCTACAAGGGACTGGGGGCTACGCTGCTCAGGTGGGAGAGCTGGGCAGGAGGAGGGGGGCTCTGCCAGCCCGCCGCCCCGCGTCACTCCCTTGAGGGTCACATCCACGTCCTCGCTTCCTGCAGGGATGTCCCCTTCTCCATTGTCTACTTCCCCCTCTTTGCCAACCTGAACCAGTTGGGCCGCCCAGCATCAGAGGAGAAGTCGCCCTTCTATGTGTCCTTCCTGGCTGGCTGTGTGGCTGGCAGTGCGGCTGCTGTGGCTGTGAACCCCTGTGATGGTCAGTGCAGAACCCAGGGCCCAGCTGGGGGTGGGACCCTGGGAGGGCTCCTGCCCTGACCCAAATCTCGCTTGCAGTGGTGAAGACTCGGCTTCAGTCCCTTCAGAGAGGCATCAACGAGGACACCTACTCGGGGTTTCTGGACTGCGCCAGGTGGGCTATGGGCCGGGGCCGGGGCCGGGGCCGGGGCCTGAGCGGGCTGGGGCTGGGCCTGGGGCCGGTGCCAGGCTCTACTTCTGACTTTCCTTCCTCCACAGGAAGATCTGGCAGCGGGAGGGCCCATCAGCCTTCTTGAAGGGCGCCTACTGCCGCGCGCTGGTCATTGCTCCGCTGTTTGGCATCGCCCAGGTAGTCTACTTCCTGGGCATCGCGGAATCGCTGCTGGAGCTGCTGCAGAGCCCCCAGGCCTGAGCCACGGGGCACCCCAGCCCTCAGCGGGGGCCCCGAGTGAAGGAGTGGTTCACCCCGCCCGCCTCGTCAACAAGGGAGGCAGGAGGGGGGTGCGGGTCCATGTGGAGGCCACACAGGCCCCGTGGGGCCCCAAAGAGACAACCATTGGGATCAATGTCTTATTTATGTAGAAAATGCAGAAATGTGTACATTCCTCGAGCCGGTCCCTGACCCAGCCCTGCCTGGCCTGAAGACCCCCAGGGACAGAGCTGGTCTCTGGGCTGGGGCCCCCAGGCCTGGGCTGGGCAGGCTGACCCTACCCTGAGCCCACCAGCTCCTGTCTCCTAGGCCGTCCTGGTCTACAAAGGGGACCCCCCAAAACCTATTTATTGAATCTGCTGCATCTATGTGGCTCTACCCGTCCTTCTGTCCATCCGTCCATCCACCCCTGCTGCTCTTCTCACTGTGGACAGGGCTGCCTTGCAGAAGAACGGGGAGGGGCAGGGTCTCCTGCCCCGTGTTGAGCCCAGATTTCCAGGTCGATGGGGTCACACTGAGTTTTGACCCGCCCATGCACACGCACAGGTGCACACGCTCTGGGAACCCTAGGGCCTTCATCAGAGGGCAGACCTAGGTCCCGTGGTGTCTTGTGTACTTGTGTTGTGGGTGCAGATGGTGCCTCCCTGCCCTCAGGTGACCTGGCTGTGTAGGACAGGGCTGAGAGGACACTGCTGCTCCTGCTGTGGCCAGGCACTGTTGGCTCTGGGCTGTGTGCACCCCACCTCCTCTGTTGACCTCACCCCACAGTTTCTCTCCCTCGGCCTTTCTTCTGATACACCCACCCCTGAAAAGGGGAAGGGAAGACATAGGGGCCAGTATGGACCTAGGGCTGCCTGCACGGCTGCAGCCCAGGCCCACGCTAAGTTCCCGTCCTCCCGGTCCTGGTCCAAGTGCGTTGAGGCAGGTGCCCTCCCAGCCGTGGCCCCGTGGTTGTGTTGGTGATTGACCCTGGTGATTGTGCTGGTGCTGTGTCCCCACACCGAGCCCCCCCTGGGGAGGCCCCTCCCCAGTGACACTACCTGGGACAGGTCCAGCCCCTCCTGACATATCTGTACCTTGAAAGCTGCTGCTTACAGAATTATATTTTTTTTCTTTTGAAGAGTTTTAAGGAGTTGTAATTTTTTGTGTCTTGTCATGTAAGAGGATAAATAAATATTCTAAGTAGAGGCCTGCTCTCTGTGGGTGTTTTGGGGGATGGGGCGGGCTGCTCCGCTCCCTGCGGGGGAGGGGGGGTGGGGGGCCCTCCTTCCCTGTAGAGCCCCGCCCTTCCTTGCCAGCCGCCCTCTCCCTGCGGCCCCGCCCCCTGCCCCGCCGGCCCCGCCCTCTCCCTGCGGCCCCGCCCCCTGCCCTGCCGGCCCCGCCCCTCCCGCTCTGCGCGTCCTGGGCGGGGAGAGGTGCATTGTGGGAAACTCCCGGGCTGCTGCTGCGCTCGCTCGCCCGCTCCCTCCGCTCCCTCCGCAGTCCGGTCCCGCCTGCTGTCCGCAGTCCTGCCTGCTGTCCTCGGGAGGGAGCGCACACCGGGAGCCAGAGGCCGAGGCGCCCCAGGTAGGCCGGGCGGGGGTGGCCCGGGCTGGAGGTCACCGGGGAGGCCCGCGGCCTCCGTCCCCTCCGGCAGCCCTGGGGAGGGGAAGGCGACCTTCCCGAGAGCCCGAAACACAGCGCTGGAAGCGACCTGCTCTTGGGGCCCTTGAGGCCTCACGAGGGGCTGGGGGGCTGGGCTCCCCAGCTCGGGGTGGAGGGTGGGCGCAGGGCCTCGCGTGCCGTGACCTTCGGGTGACCTTCAGTGCGGTCACCGCGCCCGGCTCCTCGGCACTCCGCCTGGGGGTGGGGGCATTTCTCCTCCTCCCGGTGCAGAGGGCCTTAGGGAAGGGCTCGGGGACATGGAACATCGGGGTGAGGCCTTTGCTACGCCCCAAGGCCCCACCCAATGCAACACCAAGCTCTGCCCAGAGGAGCCCCAGACTGAGCCCAGCAGGGGCCTCCTGCCCTTGCCCTGGAGGCAGGTGAAGCCCCAGCCGGAGGAAGACCCGAGAAGCCGGGTGGGGCAGGTGGCAGGCTGGAGGCCCAGACAGACTCCTGCCTGCCCATCTTAGGCACCTCTTGTTTCGTCACCCCCCGGTCCTTGTAGTCCCAGTAGCCCGGGTCCACTCCTTATCCTTACAGCTCCAAGAGTCCCTGCCCTGTGTCCTCCACCTAGGTCTTGGCCACAACGTAGCCTGCGGCCCCTTGTGAGGCAGCAGCACTCAGCTCTGCTGGTGCCCAGGGGCGTCCACCCTCCCCTTCCTTCACCCCTTCTTGACCAGAACCATTGCCTTTCAGTTCTCACAGCTGGGTACCTGCTTCCCTGTCTCCATGCCAACTGTGGTACGGGCATGACCAGCTTACAGATGAGGAAGCTGAGACCTCTGTCTGGTCTCCAGCTCCTCCCCATTCCACCTAGGCGGGGACCTCTGGCCGAGGACCTTCTCTGGAGTGGTCAGGGGTCAGTGGAGGTCAGGTTGTGGAAGGGGCGGGCCTGAGCTCCCTGGAGGCTTCCGAGCTGGGGCTCCTAGGGACTCCCGAGAACTGGGAAGGGTCTCCGTGGAGCATAGGAGGGAACTTGTCCCTTGTCACAGCCTGGCTTGTGTCTCCCTCAGGCCCATAGAATGCCAAAGGGTGAGCTGTCCTGATACTGTGGTCCACTCATCTGCCTATCCACACGCCCTGCCCAGCTGCCAGTACTCTCACCATGGAGTCCAGGGGAAAGTTGGCCAGCAGCCCCAAGCCCGATGCCAAGGTGTCTCAGGCTCCCACAGAAGCCAAGGCCACTCCAGCCACTGATGGGAAAGGTCCCTTGACCAAGCCTGGGAAGAAGGAGACCCAGGCAGAAAAGCAGGAGCAGCCAGCAGCCCCCTCACCCACTCCTGCCAAGAAGACCCCAGCCAAGGCAGACCCTTCTCTTCTCAACAACCACAGCAACCTGAAACCGGCCCCCACAGCCCCCACGGCCCCCACCAGTCCTGACACAACCCCAGAGCCCAAGGGTCCTGGAGATGGGGCCGAGGAGGATGGGTCTTCCAAGGGGGCTTCAGGGGGCCGAGGCCCCTGGCCCTGTGAGAACTTGACCCCTCTGATGGTGGCTGGGGGTGTGGCTGTGGCAGCCATGGCCCTTCTTCTTGGTGTGGCCTACCTGGCTCGGAAGAAATAACACCTGGCGGGGACACAGAGCTATGTACTGTACAGACACACCTGGGGATCTAGTGCATGCAAATTCATACAAACCTATCTATACATATACACATACGTCATAGAGAGACATATAGGTAAATATATATGTGTGTGTGTGTGTGTGTGTGTGTGTGTGTGTGTGTGCGCCCCCCATATACATGCAGCAGGAGAAAGATGGGCAGCCCACCTACAGAGGGCAGAGAGCCCACCTCTGCCGCCCCTGGAATGTCCCCCTCCTAGCTCTGGGGCAGAAGGACGCTAGGCTCTAGGATTGACAGGTCAGGGCAAGGCAGGGAGAGCTCTAATACCAAGCAGAGGTCAGAGAGTTGGAACCATGAAGAAAGGACAGACCCTGTGTGCGGTCCCCGAGTCCTGTCGGCCTCTAGGACGGTGAGCGGGCAGGGCAGCCCATGGGAACGGGAGAGGGCATGCTGTTTCCCTTTCTCCATCTCTGCCTTCCCAAGCCTCTGGGGAGTAGAGCTACCTCCCCTTCCTGCCCTCTGCCCTGGCTAGGTGGGAAAGGCAGAGCCTAAGAACTAGTTTGGGAAGGGGCCCCCAAGGTTAGCCTTTTTCCTGTTGCCCTGGAGAAGCCCCTGAAGCTGGGAGCAGCACCCTTCACGCCCAGATCAGCCACTGTCCTGGGGTGACTGAGACTGGAAGGGAAGCAGGGGGAACATGGAGGACCCGTATTCCACAGCTGTGCCTGCCCGACAGCCCCCAAAGACTCCCCCTCCTGCCTGCACCTCACACCCTCCGAGTCTCCAGCGTATAAATGCAATAACACAGGTAGAGTAGAACTGCTAGCAGGAAAACCCGCCGGGCAGCCCCTCCGCATGCCGGGTTCCAGCTTGCCCCTGGTGCGGTGTCAGGGGCCAGCCTCTGGAAGGTGCTGATGGGGACTGTGAGAACACTGCCCTCCCCTGCCCACTGGCCACAGGAACCCTGGGCCTGAGTGGAGTCTGAAATAAACGCTGTTGTCTAATGGTTGGGCTGGCGTCCTCACCTGCATGCATCTGGGAAGGGACAGGAACTTCAACTGAACCATCCTTGAGGACAACAGGGTGGGCTGTCCGGGGCAGAGGGAGGAAGACCTAAGTCTCCTGGTGCTAGCTCCTATCCTGAACCTGGAGGGCCCTGCCTGGCCCCCTGCCCCAGCTTCACCCAGAACTCACATCACAGATGATCCTCTCTGGCCTGCCCGGACTGCTGGCCACACTGCCCTCCAGCAGAATGCCTGCTCCTCAGGCGACCTTCCCTCTCTGCAGGGAGGTCCTGCTTTACTCACCTCTCTGCTGCATCCAGTGAGCAGGGCTGTGGGAGCCAAGCCCACTGAGCCCAACTCCGCAGCCCTGCGAGGACCTCAGGGCTCTGAGGCTGGCTGGGGGGAGGTTGCTGACTTCCTCCTCCCGGCTTCCAACACAGCTCTTTCCCTCCCAGTATGGGCTCCCCATGCAGTAACCCCAGCGTACCCCCACATGCCAGCCCAGACCACTCCTCCATCTTTCCTTGGCCATGACCAACGCCCAGTGCTCCTCCACAGCAGAGTCAGCTTTGCTGAGCTTGGACCTTCCAGAGGAAGGAAACACTGCCACCTGGTGTCCCCCAGACCCCTGCCTGGCCCATGGTGCCGGGGGACATTTCCTACCTGACCCTAGACCTCCAGGTGGGGCCCTTTCAATCTGTCACCCATGGCTTCACCTTAAAATGGGTAAGTACTTCCCAATACTTGACTTGAAAAGGACCTGAGGGGCAGTGAGGGGACAGTGATGGACCTGCCCTCCTCACCACAAGCCTGAGGCACGGCCCTCTGATGTAGCAGAATCCCTCCTTTAATTTACTAGGCTCTGTTCAGGCACATTCAGGTTTAAAATTGCAACTATACAGATGGACACCGGTGACTCCTGCCCACAATCCTAGCTACTCAGGAGACTGAGATCTGAGGATCAAGGTTCAAAGCCAGCTCAACCAATAGTAAAAAGCAAAAAGCTAGGAGTGGAGATGTGGCTCAAGTGGCAGGGAGAGGATCCACCCACAGCCCACTCTGGATGTCACTCACAGTGGGCCATGAGTACTTCCTGGGGCACCTGTCTGACTGGCTCCCTGAGTAACTGCCTGTTCTCTCAAGTAGCAGGCCTGGCCTGACACCTGGCCCAGGTGTCAGCCCGAGGGATGCTGGGAACAGGAGAGCAGGGGGGAGGGGGAAGGACAGCACAACTATGCCACCTGTTGGGCACCCCCTCCTCCAGGCAGTCTGAGACAGTTGTGAGACAGTCTCCCACTAACTACAGGAGACCAACAGTGAGGGTTCTGCCAGCTGCTGCCCTTGGACTTCACTGCTGCTGGCTGGGGTCAGCCTGACCACTGCCCCTGTTGTCATGCTGGCACCGCGTGGCCAAGTTCCACGTGATCTGAGTGCCTGCACAGACCTGGCCTTGAACAAGCCAAAGGTTCAGCTCGCTCACACACACACACACACACACACACACACACACACACACAGGCGCCACTCCTGGTGACCAGACATGGTCAACGCCGTGGGCTTAGGTCTGTGTTCCTGACGTGGGTGGTTACTTTGCAGCATCAGGTCAAGCACACAACAGGCTGCACATAACAGCCTTGGTATTGGTGCTGGGTCTGGGACCTTGGTTTTCTTCTTATAGCAGAAGCAATCTGGCCTGACCCAGGGTGTGAGCAGTGAGGGCTCCCGAGCAGGCAGGAGGTGCCTAGCCCTCCAGCTTCTCCAGCTCCCAGACCTGGCCCCTAGCACCTATCAGAAGACAGAACCTCCACAGACCCAGAAAGCTTTCCAGGTGGCTGGGCACAGCCTGTGATCTGACCTCTGGCCTGTGAGTCACACGCATACTCACCTGTTGGGCACAGGACCCTGAGCTCTGGGCCAGCTCTCCTCACTGGGAGGCCTTGCTGCCTGGCATGGGCAGGTGCTTCTCCCAGGGTGCTCCCTACCTCAGTTTCTAATTCAGCCTCTGCAGAAGTTGGGTAGAATGTCCAGGGAGGGCCTCTGGCTTGACCTCACCACTCTGGCTCTTCCTAGTCACGGCAGACTTTCCCTCCATGGGGCAGGGTCTGCCAGGACAGCTGTACTAGAAGCCAATGGTCCAGGGCCTGGCTTCCCTGCTCCTCACCAGAGGAGGCCCGCCCCTCCCAGCCTAAGCTTTAAAGATGTCCACCTATGAGACGATCAAAAATGAGGGCCCCTCCTGGATAATTCTAATGTCCAGAAAAACTCTGAATCCCAATGACCTCTGAACTCAACATCCCACCTCTGAGGCACCACTACCACAGTTAATAAGACCCAAATTCTTCCTGGAGCATATCGAAACCCAAGTGACTGAGGCCAGGAGTGTGGCCTAGTGGTAGAGTGCTTGCCTAGCACGCAAGAAGCCCTGGGTTCAAATACTCAGTATCACCCACGTAGTAAAAGCCAGAAGTGGCACTCAAGTGGTAGAGCGCTTGAGAAAGCTCAAGAACAGTGCCCAGGCTCTGAGTTCAAGCCCCAGGACTGGCAAAAATAATAACTTAAAAAAGTGACGTTAGGGCCAGGAACTTGGCCTAGTAGTTAAAGTGCTTGCCTAGCATGCACGAAGACCTGGGTTCGATTCCTTGGTACCACATATATAGAAAAAGCTGGAAGTGGTGCTGAGGCTCAAGTGGTAGAGCTTTAGCCTTGAGAAAGTCCAAGGACAGTGCTCAGGCCCTGAGCTCAAGCCCAGGACTGGCAAAAAAAAAAAAAAAAAAAAAAAGTGATGTTAGCCATCCGTGCCGTCCAGTGGTCCTGTTGAGAGCCCACTTCTGAATGTCCCTCTGTAAGAAACATGCTCAGGTGTTCAACCTCAAAGAATGGACTTGGAGGCAGAAAGTGCAGCACAAGTGAGACTTTAATGGTGGTACTGTTAAGTCTCCCACCGAGTCTGGTAGGCAGACACATCCAGAAGTGACAACAGTGATTCCCTTCTGCATAAATCCCTCCTTGAGGGAAGTGCGGGTGGTGGGGGGGTGGGGGGGTACAACCTTCTTGGTCCTGACCTGAATCTCTCTCAGTCCTGGCTTGAGCTCAGGGCCTGAGCACTGTCCTTGAGCTTCCTCACGGCTGGAGCTCTGCCACTTGAGCGGCCGCACCTCGTCTTCACTCCTGGCCTTTTCTGTTGTGTGGCGCTGAGGGACCCAGGTCTTCGTGTATGCTAGGCACTCTACACTAGACCAAACTGCCGGCCCCAATCCAACTTTTTGTTTTTTTGGCAGTTCTGGGGCTTGAACGCAAGTCCTGGGCTCAAGGTTAGCACTCTACCAGATGAGTCACAGTACCACTTCCAGTTTTTTTTGTGTGTGTGTGTGAGACGGGGGGCTTGAACTTGGCCTGGGCGCTGTCCCAGAGCTCTTCAGCTCAAGGCTACTGCCCTACCCTTGAGCCAAGCCCCACTTCCCATTTTCTACTGATTAATTGGAGATGAAATTCAGGTTCTTTTGTGCCCGGGCTGGCTTTGAGCCTTGATCCTCAGATCTCAGCCTCCCGAGCAGCTAGGATTCCAGGCGTGAGCCACCGCACCTGGCTTTCCAGCTTTTTTTTTTCTGAGTGGTTTATTGAAGATAGGAGTCTCAGGGACCTCGCTGTCCAGGCTGTTTTGAACAACAATGCTCGGATCCTGGCCTTCTGAGTAGATGGGAAGATGGGAATGCAGGTGTGAGCCACTGACCCCTGACTATATTGACTTCCTTTTTTTTTTGGTTGACTGTGGGCTGGACCTCAAGGCTCGGGCACTGTCCCTCAGTTCTTCTGCTCAAGGTTAGGCTCTAGGATTAGAGCTGCGAGCCACGAAGGCTGGCTGATCCCTCTTCTTTTTCTTTTACTGGTCTTACTCTCACCCTGTATCTTTCCTTCTCAAAACGATCTAAAGCCCGCTGTCTCTTTCTCACAGGAGAGAATTTAGTTTCGCTCCCCTTAGTAAATCACTCTGTTGCTGTGTCATGGCCGCAGCTGTCTTCATCTCTGTGCACAGCCTCTTTCACAAGGGTAGGACACGCTCCTGTCCTCTGGAGTCTTACGACGATGACGAGAAACGAGGATGGAGAGCAGCAAACCTTTCTAGCTTCCAGCATTCCTCTGGCCAGCTGGGGAATGAATGGCCATCAGCAGAACTCCGGAACCTCCTCTCCCTCTCCACAGAAACTAGCTGCGTTTATGGTTTCCTGTGTGGGGGGTGTGCGCGGGGGGGGGGGCGGGGGGGCGGCCGGGGGCGGGCCGCCCGACGCTCTCCTCCTCCTCCTCCTCCCCCCTCCTCCCCCCTCCCCCCCTCCTCCTCCCTGGGACCGGGCTCCGGCGCAGTCTCGTCTGGCGAGCTCTTCCGCTTTCCTCCGGGGCCCGCGGCCCACGCGCATCCAGGCTCCGGCGTCCTCCGGATGGACACAAGGCCCTCGGCTGTGGCTCCCCGCCAGGGCGGTCGACAGTCCGACGGCAGGGCCCCACCTCGACCGGGCCCCTCCCGCTTTCCAGAGCTCCGCGGGGCCGAGCGTCTCGGGTCCTCCCGCGCGGGCTGGCTTTGAACCCGGGGCCGCAGGGCTCCGCCTCGGGGGCCACCGCGCGCGGCCCGCCCCCGCCCTCCGCCCTCCGCCCTCCGCCCTCCTCCTCACCTCAGGCGTCCGGATTCCCGCCCCGCCCCGCGGATGCGGGGCTAGGGGGCGAGAGGGCCCGGTGTTCCCGGGGACGACGCACGCGCCTCGTCCAGGCCCCGCCTCGGACGACAGACACGTGACGCTCCGGCCGCAGCACGCCCCGCCCCGCGCTCGCACGCCCCGCCCCGCGCACGCACGCCCCGCCCCGCACACGCCCCGTCCCGCGCACGCACGCTACGCCCCGCGCTCGCACGCCCCGCCCCTCGCACGCACGCCCCGCCCCGCGCACGCACGCTACGCCCCGCGCACGCACGCCCCGCCCCTCCCCAATCCGCTGCGAGCGCTGTGGGCGCGGCGATGGCGTCCGAGCGGCAGACCAGTCGTCCTGCCTGTCTTCTCGTGGCCAGCGGCGCCGCCGAAGGTGAGGCGCGCGGAGCCGGGGCTGGCGCGGTCGCGGAGAGCGGCCCGGAGCCCTGGTTCTGGGCGCGGGGCTCCACTCCGGAGACGTCCGCGCGGTTGAGCCGCGGGCGCCGCCGTGTCCCACGGAGGCCGCTCCCTGACGCTCTGCGGCTGGCAGAGCTCACCTGGCCGGCAGGCAGCCGGGCGGGCCGGGAAGCCCGCAGGTGCAGTTGCGCGCCCGGCCTGGCGGCGAGGTCGCCCCCCGAGCTTTCCCCGCGGGTTCGGGGCCGGCCTGGTGGCCTTAGCCTGGCCCGGGTCCGCGCGGCGGCGCACCGCCCCGGCAGGGCCTGGCCCATCGGGGCAGGGCGGGCTGCGGGCGCCCGGAGTCTAGCAGGAGTCCCCCGCCCCGTGTGCCCGGGAAGGGCAGCCCGGGGCGGCGTGAGTCCGGGCCCCGCAGCCCCTCTGATCCTGCCGTGGGGTGAGGGGGCGTTGGAGGCTTTGTCTCTTGGTGGACACTGTGAATTCAGCGTCCCGTGGAGTCGGGCGGAGCCCACACTCCCGATCCTCTTCCTCCGGGGACCTCACCAGGCTGGCCTTGATCCTCCTTGAAGCGTCCTTTCAGCAGAAGGGAGCTGCAAAGAGCTGATGAAGGCCAGACTCTCATAGCCTTGGGAGGAAGGGACCCTGCCTGTCAGGGATGTTAGGGCCCTGTGCGCTCCAGCGCCCCTCCCCACTGCTCCACCGCCACCACACCATGGTGGCTGCGGCTCTGTGTGGGTGAGCTGAGCTTTAGCTTTTAGAAAGGCTTCTAGTGGGGGAAGATGGGAGGCTCGGGGAGCAGGTGCATGGCACGGTGAGTGCTGGCTGGAGGCCTGGGGGTGGGGGTTCCGTGCCAGGGAGAGAACCTGCCTTGAGGGATGTAGAGTGGTTGGCCTGGGGGGCAGGGAGTAGCCAGGACTGGCAGAACACACACATGTCTAGCTGTGCCACTCTGCCCATATCCTCTGAGTGTTAACTTTCTTGACCTGAAGAGCTGCTGCCCTGCTAAGGGTGTGTGAGCTCTGCTGTGGAAGTGGGCTGGGGACCAAAAAAGGTTCCACTTGCATCAGGGCAGCCTGAGGGGTGAGAGGAAGCTGGTCCTGCCATGCCCATGCCCAGGGGTGCCCTCTCCTTTAGGTGTGTCAGCTCAGTCCTTCCTCCACTGCTTCACCCTGGCCAGTGCTGCCTTCAACCTGCAGGTGGCCACCCCTGGGGTGAGTACAGGCCCCCCCCCCCCCCCCCCGTGGACATCAGTGTAGACAGGTCACACTGGGGTGACACTGCAAGTCTATGACTGCATGTTTTGCAGTAACCTGTGAAGTGGGTGGAACAGTTACTGTGCCTTTATAAGATGTGGTAGAATGCACGCCCAAAACTTGGGGGTGTACCAGCCTTGATGTGGGTTTCCCTGGGCTTCACGCTGGAGGTCTGCTGACTCCACGTGGCCCTGGTGTAGGTGGTCCAGTTGTCAGCTGCTTTTGTGCCCTGAGGCTCCTTTGAGGTCACCCCCGTCTTGTCTCCAGGCTCCCTGGGCATGATAGCATGCACAGTTTGTTGACCCTTGGCCCCTGGGTTCTGCTCTTACAGGGGAAGGCCCTGGACTTCGTGGATGTGACTGAGAGCAATGCACGCTGGGTACAGGACTTCCGCCTCAAGGCTTATGCCAGCCCTGCCAAGCTGGAGTCCATTGATGGTGGGCTGAGATCCATTCCCTGCTGGGCCTGAGCGTGGTCCTCCTCTGCCTCTGGAGCTAGCCAGGGCTAGCCGGGCCTCGGGACCCGAACTCCTTGTGTTCCTCTTAGGAGAGTTGGGTGGTGGGGACCACAAACCAGGCTGGCGGGCTGGGGCCATATGAGGAAAGTGAGCAGGCAGCGGACTCCTGCAACTGACCTTGGCTTCTGGCCCATGACTTCCAGGTGCCCGGTACCACGCCCTCCTGATCCCCAGTTGTCCCGGTGCCCTCGCTGACCTGGCCAGTAGTGGGTCCTTGGCCCGTATCCTGCAGCACTTCCGCTCTGAGAGCAGTGAGTGACAGGGAGTGGGATAGGCCGAGAGCAGGCATCTGGGCCGGAGTGGAGGGTGGCTGAGCAATGGATGATGGGAAGCCGAGGAGCAGGCCACACAGGCAGGTGGGGGGTGGGTGCAGGATTAGGAGTGAGCCATGTGGTTCTTGCTTATGTGACAAGTGAGCTCTGCTGCCTCCCGTCTGTTTGTGTCCCTCCTGGCCCCTGCTGGCCAGGCAGATGCTGTCTGGGCTCCTGATGGGAACGCTGGGCATTTGGCCTGCTGGCTAATGCAGCAGTCAGGAAAGACTGGCCTGCAGATTCGCTGGGGCTCCACACAGCGCCCCTGGTGTGAGGAGTGGAGCGGGGCCTGGGCTGCTGCTGGTGGCACCACAGAGCTGGGGGAAGTGGAGCATCCCGCCCTTCATGCCCCTGAAACCTGGGGGGACCTTGTAGGTCACACATCATGTATGGGGAGTCTGGCTGGAGTCCACGTCCTCAAGTGCTTTGCTGCTTTCAGAGCCCATCTGTGCCATTGGCCACGGTGTTGCTGCCCTGTGCTGTGCCACTGGCGAGGATAGGTCCTGGGTGTTCACCGGCTACAGCCTGACAGGGGTGAGTGCTGCATGGACAGCCTGGGTCCCCTGCTGAGGACACCAGCAGCAGAGGCATGCACCGCAGCCTTGCTTTTCCCAGATGCAAGGGCTGCTGGGTGCTGAGCACAGGCTGTGAAGGCAGAGGCAGCCCCATGGGTCCCCGGCTGCCAGCCCATCTCATCCTGGCCATCTGTGTGTCAGTGTCAGAGCTCTGGGCCAGCCACAGTGACCCTGGCCCGCCTACCTCTCCCGACCTGCAGGGTGGGTGGGGCCCCCAAGCCCGTTGGTCTTGGCAGAGCAGGCAAGCTCTGCCACTGCCAAAACTGATGGGCTTCTTTGCGGCCTCCCCCACAGCCCTCGGTGTACGAGCTGGTCAGAGCACCGGGCTTCGCCCACCTGCCACTGGTGGTGGAGGACTTTGTGAAGGACTCTGGTGCTGGTTTCAGTGGTGAGCCCCAATCCACGCCCCACTCTAGACATGGGTAGGGAGAGAGCAGCCAGGCCAGCTCTCAAGCCGTGTCTTGCAGGCCTGGGACTGGCTCTGAGACATGGCCCTCACCTGGGAGAGTGGGCTTAAGGGAGCCCTGAAGCCTGTGCACTTTGTCCTCCCAGCCAGTGAGCCTGATGCTGTGCATGTCGTGCTGGACCGACACCTGGTCACTGGCCAGAATGCCAACTCCACTGTCCCTGCTGTGCAGAACCTGCTCTTCCTCTGTGGCAGCCGGTGAGGCTTTGGGAAAGGACTTTGGGTGGACTCCTGCCTTGTTCCAAGAATTGACCTGGATTCCGTGTCTACCCCATAGGAAGTAATCCTGTGGATGTCACCCTTGGGACGGCCCTGGCTTCCCCAGAGGCAGCCAGACTCATTTCTGGCCCCGTCTGCTGATGCCTAAGGACTATGAAAGCGGCCCTTGGCCCATCCTAGACTTGGAACTGCTAGAATCCTCTTGTAGTCAGCCCCCAGTGGTGTTAGCTCTACTGGAAGGGGTGAGCCCTCAGGTCCCATGCTGTTATCCAGTGGGAAGTGGGGACAGCTGGGTGTATATCAAGTTGAGAGTTTCTGACACCTGCTTGCAGTGGGCTGGTCTACCATCAGCATGAAGTCAGAGGTCAGTTACAGGGGCTGGGGCTGGGAGGGTTCCTGCTGGGGCCTCAGCTGCACTCACCCTTTAGCTATTGACGGGGTCATGGAAGACTAGGAGATCTCACCTACTTAGAACTTCTCACCCTGGCCAAAGGTGAGTGGGGAATTTTCTGGTAGCTGAGGATGGAGCTGGACTGGGGGTGGACACAGTACTGTCATCCTCTCATCTGGAACTGAGAAATACTTGTATCATATCATAGATTTGTGTCTGTGCGTGTGTGCGTGCCTGCGCACGTGTGCAAGTCCTGGGTTCTGAACTCAGGGCCCCAGCGCTGCCCCTGAGGTATTTAGTTGAAGGCTAGCCTCTACCACTTGAGGCTTTGTTGTTTTGCTGGGCCTGGGCTCTGTCCCTGAGCCATTCTACACTCAAGGCTAGCACTCTACCCCTTGGGCCACACTGCCACTTCTGTTTTTTTCTATGTGGTACTGAGGAGTCAAACCCAGGGTTTCATGCATGCATGCTAGGTGAGCATTCTACTACTAAGTCACATTTCCAGTCAACCACCTTTTTTTTTTTTTTTTCTTTTAGTAGTTTTTTCTTTTTTGGCCAATCCTGGGGTTTGAACTCAGTCTGTCCTTGAACATTTTTTTTTGCTCAAGGCTAGTACTCTACCACTTGAGCCACAGCACCACATCGAGCTTTTTCTGTGTATGTGGTTCTAGGGAATCAAACCCAGGGCTTTGTGCATGCTAGGAGAGCACCCGACCACTAGGCCACAGTCCTGGCCCTTTCTTTCTTTTTTATTGTTGGTTGTAAGACTGAGTTTGAGGCCTAGTACTGGGACAACAAAGAAGTTGGTATCTGTTAAAGCCACACTGCCTGCTCCTATACAAACTGACACCATCACCCCTTATAGAAACCTGGTCACCTGGCTTCACAGGGCATCCAGGCCCCACCTGGCTGCTCTAGAGCAGCCACTACCGCTCAGCATGCTCCACAGACCTGTGTGCCCTCTGGGACTACATAGGAGGGGCCATCGCATATCACCCCAGCCCAGCAGCGCACCCTGAAAACCCCAGGGACGAGGCTCACAGGTATAGCCTGGCAGGGACTTGCTGTACATTCCTGATCCCATTTCCCAGTCCCATCTGGGTGGCACACAATGAAGTGAAACAGCACAGGAAAAGTGACTGCTTTAATGCATTAGGTAGCATTTTGCACAAAATCAGAAACACCATCCCTGCTCCGATTGCTGAAAATATAATTGTTAACAAGCTGTGTGGCGTCAGAGCTGCAGAGACGGCTATGCAGGCCTGGGGTTCTGCCTCAGTGCTGCACTACTTCCCATTCTCGGCACTTAGCATCCGCTCCTAGAAGAAAGCTTGGTGTTGGTTGCAGACCATTCCCTCGGCACCCCTACCGGGCTGCTATGTCTGGGCAGGACCAACACCAAGTCCCTAGAACATCCCCAGAATTCCCCCAGGATGGTCTCAGGCCTCCCGATGGAGGCAGACAAGCAGGATCCCTACAAATAGTCTGAGCCCTGGCCCGAGCCCTGTGCAGGGCTGAAGTAATGGGTCAGGCTGCCCACATAACACTCACGGCCAACATCCGCTCCAGCTTCACAGCATCGGCAGCAAACTTTCGGATCCCATCTGAGAGCTTCTCCACAGCCATCTGGTCCTCATTGTGCAGCCAGCGGAAGGCCTTCTCATCCAGGTGAATCTTCTCCAAGCCACTGGCCTGGGCTAGGGGACATCACAGCTCTGTGCCTGCCCTGCCCCCTGGACTCTGACGTGTCACATCCCACACACTGAGTCTGTGTCTCCCAGATGGGTGTGGCGGGCAGGCGGGCGGGGCCCTGGGCCTTACCAGCTTTGACTGAGAGCACTGGGGTCAGCTTGGCGTTGTCCCTGAGCAGCTCAGCTAGGAGCTTGGGCGAGATGGTGAGGAAGTCGCAGCCAGCCAGCGCTTTGACTTCCCCTGTGTTGCGGAAGGAGGCACCCATGACGATGGTCTTGTAGCCAAACTTCTTGTAGTAGTTGTAGATTTTGGTGACGCTCTTCACCCCTGCAGGAAACCCTGTCATGTTCCAGGATGGCCCTGGCCTCCTCCCTGCCCCTGCTGACCCGCTCTGACCCACAAGCACCTCCAGCACTGCCGGCTTACTTGGGGGCCTCTTCCTGCTCACCCATCCGGCAGCTCCCTCTCCCCTCAAAGGGCAGCTCACCAGGGTCCTCTGAGGGCTCAAAGGACTTTTTATCTGTGTTTGCCACATGCCAATCCAGGATCCGCCCCACAAACGGGGAGATCAGTGTCACGCCTGCCTCGGCACAGGCCACAGCTTGGGCGAAGGAGAACAGCAGCGTCATGTTGCAGTGGATGCCATCTTGTTCCTCCAGCTCCCTGTGGGGAGGGCACAGGGGTGGCGTGGTGTGGACTGGGCACCGGCAGATGGCGCTCCTCCAGCAGCTGTCCCCACGCTTGCTGCTCAGCAAGTTCTGACTAGATGTTGCTCATGGGCTGCCAGGGTTTTCCTCACACTTATTGCAAAACAGGAGCAAAGGCATTCGTGCTGTGGCGACAGAACTTCCAGGAGCTCCGCGCTCCGGCTGGAGTCACCACGCTGGGCCCTGCAGCAGACCACAGCCCGAGCTTCGTGTGAGAGCCCGTGCTGGGCCTTTGCCTATGCCTGGCATCACCAGGGACACCTCCCTGCAGAGCCGACTCCACCACGTGCCCGGCATGACGCTGCCAAGCAGGAGCTGCTTTGCCTTAAGTTCTCTCCCGGGAGCCATGTGCCCACTCCAGTGTCGTAAGTGGCTGAAGCTCAGCACACTGGCGTGGCCCAACTGGAGAACATACCCTCCACCACTCACCCAAGTCAGCAGCCCCACTTCCCAGCGTCTGCTGATAGGAAACCTCACCCCACAGCAAGCGCCTGGCTTGCCAAGCAAGAGACTGTCTGCTAAGGCAGCCCAGAGTGGGAGGAGGCCGTGTGTCTAACAACAGGCCCACTGTAGCCAGTCACGGCGGACACGCTGCACACAGGAGTCGTCTCAGTCAGAAAGTAATGAGAAGCCAGACACAAGGAGCCACATGTGCTGTTTCTCCTTGAGGCCAATCCAGACAAGGCAGACCCGCGACTCCGGGAGAGGCCTGAGGGACGGCAGACCCAGGCAGACTGGAGGGGATGGAGACGGCCTCCATTACCCCAGAGTGCCCGGGGTCCACCACGGGTCACTACAGCAAGGACAGTGTTGGCTATCAGGTGGCAAAGTTTTACTTTGTTTTTGAATTTTCTGTCGCTTCTACTCTGACCATGTTATGTGTGTAACAGTTTTCTTCCTAAAATCCATGCAGAAGTGGGGCTCTGTTGACTCACGCCTGTAATCCTTGTTACTCAGAAGGCTGAGTGAGATGAGGCTCCCAGTTCAAAGGCAGACTTGGCAGACAAATCCAACTGACCTTTATCTCTGAGACTCTGAGTGTAAGCCCCTAGGCCAGCACCAAACATAAAAAATAAAAACTACGGGACTGGGAATTTGGCCTAGTGGTAGAGTGCTTGCCTAGCATGCAGGAAGAGCCGGGTTTGATTCCTCAGCTCCACAAACAGAAAAATCCAGAAATGGTGCTTTGGCTTAAGTGGTGGAGCTCTAGCCTTGAGAAAGCCCAAGGATAGTGCTGAGGGCCCTGAGTTCAAGCCCCAGGACTGGCCAAAACAAAATGTAATAATAATTAAAAACTACGGAAAGCAGGAGGGAAATGAAAGGCAAAGTCTATGGTGGTTAAGGGTGCCTTTCCCTCCTCCTGGCAGGTCTAAAGTGGCATTGTGTGGGTGGACCCTGGGCAGAGGTAAGGCCTGGCCCCAGAAACCGAGGTGGAATGAGACTGCTGTCCTGGCAGTGGATACCTACTTTCCAGCCTGAATTCCCTCCCAAGTTGAGGATAGCTTGATGAGAATTCTGTCCTTGCTGACTCCAGCATCCTTGTAAAGCTCGATGAGACGCCGGGCTCGGGCCACCATTGCATCCTTATCGAAGGACAGCCTGTAAGAGCATGTGTCAGCATGACCCTGAGATTGTCCAGGACACTGGGGGAGAGAGTGCTGGCAGCAGGAGCCTTGTCAGCCGAGTCACTCCATCAGCAGGGCCCCGCTCTGCTTCCAGAGCACAGCCTAGCCAGGGATCCAGGAGTGTTAGTCAAACCTCAGAGCCAAGATGCTCAGTATTGTTTTGATAAAGGCAGGCGTGGTCTGTGAGTAGATGCACAGGGAGCTCCAGGCCTGCAGGGGATCTCAGAACGCCTTTGGCTGGGGACAGGAGCATGGCCCAGTAGTAGAGTGCTTGCCTAGCATGCACAAAGACCTGGGTCCGATTCCTCCATACTACACACAAAGAGAAGGCTCAAGTAGTAGAGTGCTATCCTTGAGAAAGCCCAAGGACAGTGCACAGGCCCTGAGTTCAACCCCCAGGACTGACAAAAACAACAACAACAAAAAAAACCTATGAAATTTACTTGATCTTGCCACTTTCTCTACCAGTTAATCAGTAGAAAAGCCTTTCTAAACTAGCAATCCAGACTACCTTTAGGTGTCACTGTCAGATGTCCTCAGTCTCTTGATAATCACTGCACATTCATCTTGCTTTGAACATCCTTGACTTTTTTGTCTTAAAAAGGGCATCTTCTGGGGGCTGGGAGTTGGCCTAGTGGTAGAGTGCTTTCCTAGCATGCACGACAACCTGGGTTTGATTCCTCAGTACCACATACATAGAAAAAGAAGTGGTGCTGTGGCTCAAGTGGTAGAGCTCTAGCTTTGAGAAAGTCCAAGGACAGTGCTCAGGCCCTGAGTTCAGTCCCTAGGACTGACAAAAAAAAAAGCAGGGGGGGGGGGCATCTTCCGGGCTGGAAGCATAGCCAATGGTAGGATACTTACCTAGCACCCATGAAGCCCTGGGTTCAATTCCTCAGTACCACATACATAGAAAAAGCTGGAAGTGGTGCTGTGGCTCAAGCAGCAGAGCATTAGCCTTGAGCAAAGTATCCAAAGACAGTGCCCAGGCTCTGAGATCAAGACTCAGGACTGGAAAAAAAAAAAGGGGGGGGGGGCATTTTCCTAAAGCACGGACACCAAGAGGGGAGCCACAACCTCCTTGGCCTGTCTCACGTACCTTGCATCTACTTCTGTGGATACCCGGCCTGGAATCTTCTTTAGTATTTCTGCTCCAAACAACACGAAAAGTTTATCCATAGCATTTGTGATCTGGTCCTCTTGTGGCCTGAAGTTCATAGAGAAAAATTTTTTTTCTAAAAACTTGGAGGTTTCATAAAAAACTTTAGTGGTAAAGTACTTGTGGTTTTTTTTTTGGGGGGGTGGGGTGGGGTGGGGGGAGGCGTTGAATTCAGGTCCTGGGCACTGTCCCTGAGCTGCTTTTACTCAAGGCTAGCACTCTTACCACTTGAGCCACAGAGCCTCTTCTGGCTTTTTCCCCCCCTATCACAGCACCATTTCTGGCTTTTTCTATGTATGTGGTACTGAGGCAAGCACTCTACCAAACTCCCAGGCCCATACCTGAAGTCTTATTCCATGTACCTCAATACAACCTGACTGGGTACACGCTCTTTTCAAGCTCTTCCAAACTGCCTGGCCTGACAACAAGTGAGGTGCACCCACCAATCCCAGATCAGCACAATCTAAGGTGCTCGTCAGCTCATGCACATGGTGACAGTCCTGTCCCACCTACCAGCCAGCTGCTGGGGGAGCAGCACCTGGCTGATGACCCCAAACCAAGTGCCGCAGCCTCACAACCCCAGGACAACCATGAAAGGAGAAGAGGCAGTCTGGCTGTGACAGGGACAGCAGGGGCTGGGTTCAGGATGCAGAGCAGCTGCTACACATCCCAGGGCAAAGCGCTACCAGACCTCCTTGGGCACCGTGAGCAGGCCTGCCCAGTGCAGCTCTCAGCTAGGCATTACTGCCCAGAGAAAATAAAAAATGGAGTCTAGAAAATGAAATCTGGCTAGTGCTGCTGGCTCACACCTGTAATCCTAGCCACTCAGGAGACTGAGATCTGAGGATTGCAGTTCAAAGCCAGCCCAGGCAGGAAAATCCATGAGACTCATCTCCAATTAACCACCAAAAAACTGGAAGTGGTGCTGTGAGTTCAAGCCCAAGCAGGTTCTGGCTGGGGACTGGAATGATGGAGAAGCAGGTCATGCGTGGAGGTTGGGGTGATGCAGATACTCAGCAAAACTTAGCTGTACCTCCACAGTGGTACAGCTTATTCCATTAGATATATAGATATATATTTATTCATTTTTGGTCCATCATGGGACTTGAACTCTGGGCCTGGGCACTGGCGCTGTCCCTGTCCCTAAGCTCTTCAGTTGAAGGCTACCATCCTTCCCCTGGAGCCATAGCGCCACTTCTGGTTTTCTAGTGGTTAATTGGAAATGAGAGTCTCATGGACTTTAGTGCCTGGGCTGGCTTTGAACTGTGATCCTCACATCTCAGCCTCCTGAGTAGCTAGGATTAAAGGTGTGAGACACCAGCACCTGGCTGATTTATACTTTAATAAACCAAAAATACTGCATTTGACAAGAAGAGAAACAGGCCAACTAGATGAACGGGGTCTGGGGCAGGAGGAGCTGGGCACTTACCCACCCAGCTTCCTGCCATAGGCAATGGCCTCTTCCACCAGCTCTTGGTAGGCAGGCATCTGTGCTGCAGCCAGGATCAAGGAGGGGTTGGTGGTGGCATCCTGTGGCTTGTATTCATCAATGGCTGGAAAAAAACAATTTAAAAGCAGCTGTGAGGTAGGGAGAGCAATGGGGGCTGAGACTGACTGTGTGGTGGTGGCGGCTGTGTTTTGGTGGGGGTGTGAGCCGTGATGGCTCACGTGCCTGTGTGTGCACAGCACACACACCACTACCCAGGCTTGCACCCAGACTTCACACTCTCGCTCTTCATTAGGCTGGAGCTCTGCCGATAACTGGAGATGAGATCCTGGTGGATTTGTCTGCCCAGGCTGGCTCTTATAGGCAGCAACTGACAAGAGAGTACCTTGAGTAGTAAAGCCTACTTCTGGAGTGTATGGGGGAGGTTTAAGGGGTGGGGCGGGGGGAACCCCCCCCCGAACAGGTGGTACTATCCTACAGCCCAGGGGCCGAGGTGGAATAGAAGGAGGTGGAGGAAGCCAGGAGCACAGGGATTCTCTCTGCTTCCCTTCAGCCTCCTGAAGTCCCTGCCCTGATCCACCGAGGACGGAAACTGAGAGTCCAAATGGATCTTCCCTCCCTTACCTTCCAGACCAGGCTGGCACAGCAATCAAGAGGACACTCAGCCATCCTGGTGGCTACTCAGGAGGCTGATATCTGGATCTGAAATTGGAAGCCAGCCTGGGCAGGAGAGGCCAGCAGACTCCTATTCTAATCAACGACTAAAAGGCAGAAAGAGGGACTGTGGCTCAAGTGGTAGAGTCTGAGCCTTGACTACAAAAGCCCAGGGGCAGCACCCAGGCAGACACAAGCTGCAGGAGCAGCACATGTGCACACTCACGCACACTCACACACACACATGCACAGCAAAGCATCCAAGCAAGAACTGGTAGTATACACCTATAATACCTGAGGCAGGAAAATAAAGAGCTCAAGGTCAGCCTGGACTTGATAGCAAGAGCTCGTTTCAAAACAAAACAGATTAGGGGCCGGGAGTTTGGCCTAGTGGTAGAGTGCTTGCCTGGCATGCACAAAGATCCAGGTTCCATTCCTCGGTACCACATACACAGAAAAAGCCGGAGATGGTACTGTGGTAGAGCTCTAGCCTTGAGAAAGCCAAAAGATCAGTGCTCACGCCCTGGGTTCAAGCCCCAAGACTGCGGGTGTAGGGTGAGGGGGGGGGAACTAGACTAGATCCCAGGGGATAAACCAGCTTCTAAAATGACTTTCAGTGAGGTGAGGTGGCTTATGCCTGTAATACTAGCTACTCAGGAGGCTGAGATCTGAGGATCAAGGTTCAAAACCAGCCCAGGTACTAAAGTCTGTGAGACTCTTATCTCCAATTAATCATAAGAAAACCAGAAATAATATTATGGCTCAATGGGTAGGGCAGTAGCCTTGAACTGAAGAGCTCAGAGATAACACCTTGGTCCAGAGTTCAAGTCCCACAACTGACCAAAAAATATATATATAACTTTCAGCTCGGTACTGGTTAACTCATGACTATAATCTTAGCTACTCAGGAGGCTAAGATCTGGAGGATATAATTCCAAGCCAGCTTGGGCAGCAAGGCTGTAGAACAAGCATCTGAAAGCATATCTGAAGGCATGGCAAAAATTGTAGAATGCCAGCTAAGCAAGCACAGGCCCTTGGGTCCAAACTCACTACTGAAAAGCAACAACCACCACCCAGAACTGACTTTCTTTCTTTTGGGACCTGAACGCAGGGCCTGGGCACTGTCCCTAAGTTGCTTTTGCTCAATAACGGTTAGCACTCTACCATTAGCACTCAAATGAGTCATAGTGCCACGTCTGGCCTTTTCTGTTTATATGGCAATGAGGAATCAAACCCAAGGCTTCATGCATGCTAGGCAAGCACTCTACCAGCCAGAACTTTCAATACCATTTGGAGGGAGAAGCTTCAGAAGTGTATGACATGTACTACTCCCTACTCACTGTCAGGAGGCACACTGGTGCAGAGCAGGAAACACCGCAGAGCTAGCTTCAACAGTGTCACTTCTGTCAGACACGGTAGCTCACGCCTGTAATCCTAGCTACTCAGGAGACTGAGATCTGAGGATTGTGGTTCAAAGCCAGCCTAGGCACTAAAGACCTTGAGGCTCTTTATCTCCAACTAACCTCTATAAAACGGGAAGTGGAGCTGTGGCCTTGAGCTGAAAAAGAGCTCAGAGACAGCACCAAGGCCCAGAGTTCAAGTCCATGACCCACAAAAAAAAAAAGTCACTTTTAATACATTAGAAAAGCCATTAGGGCTTGACCTGGAAATGATGCAGTATAGATAAATGAGAACAGAAGGAAATGCTATTAGTTTTAACCAATATCAAAAGAGCTAGATTCAAAAGTTAAAACCAGAGTAATCTGAAAAAGCAGGAAAGCTCCCATCTCACCATACCTCCTTTCTTTTTTTCGTCCAGTCCTGGGGCTTGAAATTAGATATTGTCCTTAGCCATTTTTTTCCCCCATCAAGGATGGTGCTCTGTCACTTGAACCACAGCACCACTTCTGTTTTTTTCTATGTATGTGGTACCGAGGAATTGAACGCAGGGCTTCTTGTGCATGTCAGGCAAGTGCTCTACCACTGGGCCACACTCCTGGAGATATAGAAGAGCTATCTAAATCATTCTCCTTTAAGATTTGGAAGGGTCGATCTGAACTGGTCCCTTTGAAATGGTAATAACCTGGGAACTCCTCTAGACCACTTAAAAAAAAAAGTTCAAAATTTCACCTTGTACCTGGGAGTGTGGCCAAGAGGTAGAGTACTTGCCCAGCATGCATGAAGCTCGGGGTTCCATTCCTCAGTACCAGACACAGAAAAGGCCAGTAATGGTGCTGTGGTTCAAGTGGTAGAGCTCTAGCCTTGAGAAAGCTCAAGGACAGTGCTCAGGTCCTGAGTTCAAGCCCCAGGACTGGCAAAAAAAAAAAAAAAATAAGAAAACAAAAGAGAAAGCCCAACGACAGGACGTGCCAACTTCAAGCCTTGGACTGGCAAAAAATAAAATAAAATCTTGTGTTTGTTTTCCTACGTGGTCGCTGGGAAGCAGAGGGCGGCCTCACCCCTTCTCCAGTGACCGGATATGCCTGAAAAGCAGGTGTCTGCTGCCAATTAGACCAGGAAATGTGCAGGTTCCACACACTTATTTGACAGATTAGTATTTTCAAAGTGTCCTTTGATGATGAGATTATAGAGAAGGAGAAGAAACAAAGGGTGGAGCTTGAGATCTCTGTGAACAGAACACCAGTGTGCTGGTGTGAACACAAGGCCACAAATGAGGAGGTCTCTATGGCAGGTTGAAAGCTGGGTCACAGAGCCAGGTCTGTAAGGCAGCACAGCTCATGCTAGTACTTACTTCCTGATTTGGACATAACTGGAAACTGGGCAAAGGGCTCTTGGGTTCTATGGGCTAATTTCGCAACGTCTCTGCATCTAATTATTCCAAAAGGAGGCAGGAGAAAAGTATGCTCTAGTGTGTGCTTGGTGAGGTATGCCAGAATCTAGAGTAGATACAGAGTACAAAAGCTAGTATTTCATTGCATAAAATTACTGTATCTCGGCCAGGAGTATGGCCTAGTGGTAGAGTGCTTGCCTAGCATGCACGAATATCTGGGTTCGATTCCTTGGTATCATACACAGAAAAGGCCAGAAGTGGTGCTGTGGCTCACCACAGCTAGAATGCTAGCCTTGAGAAGCGTAGCTTTCTGGACAGTGCTCAGGCTCTGAGGTTCAGGCCCCAGGACTGGCAGAAAAACAAAACAAAACAAAACAAAAAAGAATACTACATCCCTTGAAAAAGTAAATCAGCTTTTAGCAAACTATTTTTTTTAAGTACAACAGAAAAGGAAACCAAGAGGGCATGGCTACAGTTCAGTAACAGCCTGAGTTTGACCTCCAGCACCAACACACTCACGTACATGTGACTCGCTGCATCCCCAGACAGACACCAGCCTCCAGGGAGCCTTACACTAGATGCATACTGAAAGAGCGAGCTTGGCATGCGGAGAGCAGCAGTCCCTGTGACCTCTAGAAAGTTAAGAGCCTACACTCACAAAACAAACTTCAAACCCGGATGCACTGTTTGCAATTACATAACATGTGTCAATCTGTACTATTTGGGGGCTTGAACTAGGGTCTGTGGCTGTTCCTAAGCCTTTTTGCTCAAGGTTAGCATTCTACCAGAGTCACAGCTCCACTCCCAGCTTTTAAGTCTCATAGACTTTCTTGACTAGGCTGGTTCTGAATCCAGATCTTCAGATCTCAATCTCTAGAGTAGCTAAAATTACTGGTGTGAGCCACCAACACCCAACCAGCTCAGAGAAAGGTTTTTTTTGGTGGTGGTTTTTGGTCCAAATCTTGGGGCTTCAACTCAGGCCTTAGGCACTGTCCCTAAACTTTTTTTTTTTTTTTTTTTTTGCCAGTCCTGGACTTGAGCTCAGGGCTGAGCACTGTCCTTGGACTTTCTCAAGGCTAGAGCTCTACCACTTGAGCCTCAGCACCACTTCTGGCTTTTTTCTATGTATGTGGTACTGAGGAATCAGACTCAGGTCTCCATGCATGCTAGGCAAGCACTCCACCAGGAGGCCACACTCCCAGCCCTTCACGCCTCCTTTCATTTCCCTTAGTTTTCTCCTCCCATCCTTGCCCACAAGTTTCAGAAAAAAATGTTTTACTGTTATTATACAGAGGGGTCCTAGTTTCATTAAGAGAAAACATTGGGGGGGTATTTTTTGCCAGTCCTGGGCCTAGGTTCTGTCCCTAAGCCTCTCGGTGCTCAAGGCGAGTGCTCTACCACTTAAGCCACAATGCCAATTCCAGCCTTTTCTGTTTATGTGTACTGAGGAATCCAACCCAGGGCTTCATACATGCTAGGCAAGCACTCTACCACATTCCCAGCCCCAGAAAATGTCTTAAAACAAAATTTTTAATATACATTTTAAAAGGCCAACACTTGGTTTAGAGAAAAATTTAGCTCTTGGTTTGGGACCAGTGGTTAGAGCACCCGCCTAGCAAATGGAAAGCCCTGAATTCGAACCCCATTACCACGGGGTGGGGGGTGGGGGAGAGAGGAGAAAAAGAGAGGGGGAAGGAGGGAAAAAGAGAGGGGGAGAAGGGGAAGGGGGGTGAGCGAAGGAGGAGGAAGAGAGGGGAGGGAGAGAGGGATAAAGAATAAAAGAGGGAGTGAAGGGGAAGGGGGGAGAAAGAGGAAGAGAGGGGGGAGGGAGGAAGTAAAAGAGAGGGAGAAGGGGAAGGGGGGTGAGAGAGGAAGAAAGAGGAAGAGAAGGGGAAGGGGGGTGAGAGAGGAAGAAAGAGGAAGAGAAGGGGAAGGGGGATGAGAGGAAGAAAGAGGAAGAGAGAGAGGGAGGGAGGGAGGGAGGGAGGGAGGAAGGGGGAGAGGGAGGAAGAGGAGGAGAGAAAGCAAGAGGGAGAGGGGGGAGAGGGGGGAGGGGGAGGGGGACAGGGAGAGGAGGAGAGAATGAATTCATCCACAGGCCCCGGGAAGCGGCCGGCTCGTGTACTCAGCGATTCCCTCCACTGGGCGAAGCCACACCGAGGTCGCTGCCCTCTCAACATGGCCACGCTGAGCACTGGCAGGATTCGGCGGCGCGGGGCCCGCGGGGAGGCAGGAAGCGCCGCGTCTCGAGTCACCGTGAGAAGGCAGACACGCGCGGGGGGCGCCCCGCCACCGTCACGCGGGTCTCCCGCGGGCCTGCACCGCGCGGGCCTTCGGGGCCCGCGACCCGGCGCCTCCTCCCGTCCAGCGCCCGGAGGGCCGGAGCAACAGGCGGGAAAACAGGGGGGCGGCGAGGGCCGGGCCAGCTCCGGGGCCGCCACCCGCGCCCTGCACCCCGCTCTCCCCGCGCACCCCGACGGACCCCGCGCCTCGAGCCCCGCGCACCGCGCCCCCAACCCCCGGCGCCCCGCGGGCCCCCGGCGCCCGCCCGACCCCCACACCCCCACTGGCCCCCGGCCCCGCGCCTCGAACCCCGCACCCCCCGACCCCCGCTGGCCCCCGGCGCCCGCACGACCCCCGCACCCCCGCTGGCCCCCGCGCCCCCGGGCCCGCGCCCCGCTGGCCCCCGGCGCCCCCCGACCCCCGCGCCCCCCCTGGCCCCCGGCGCCCGCCCGCCCCCCGCGCCCCGCAGACCCCAGCCTCGGGTTCCTCAGGTCCCGCCGCCCGGCCCGGCCCGGCCGTCAGAACGGAGGGAAGGCGCCGTGCGGCCCGCGCGCCGCCCCTCACCGTGGAAGTCGCCGGTGTCGGCCACCACGGTGGTGAACTGCTTGAGCTGGTCCAGCGCGGACTCCATCCTCTGGCGCTTCACCGGGGAGCCAGACATGGCGAGGCGCGCGGCGCGGGGTGGGAGACGGCGGCGGCGGCGGCGGCAGCGGCGGCGGCGGCGAGAGCGCAGCCCCCACAATGCCCCGCGACCCCCGGCCAATCGGAGCGGTGGACAGTGAGACCCCGCCCCCAGGGAGCAGGGCCAGCCCCAAAGCGGAGACTCCGCCCCGGCGAGGCCCCGCCCCCTGGCGAGGCCCCGCCCAGGCAGCCGGGGAGCCCCGCCCCACGCCGCCGGGAGCGTGAGTCCCGTCGGAGAAGAACCGTCAAGTCCGCGGCGCCTAGGAGCCTGCGAACCCGGAAAGGCGCGACTCCGCTGGGCTGAGCCTCCCGGAGGGCGCCTCTCCCGAGCTGTGTCCCGGGCGGCCTCCCCACCCCGCCCTCCCCTGCCCTCCCTCCCTCCCCTCCCCGCCCTCCCCGTCCTCTCTTCCCCTCCCCTCCCCCCCTTCTCGTCCTCCCATCCCCTCCCCTACCCGCCCTCCCCTCCCCGTCCTCCCTTCCCCGCCCTTTCCCTCCTCTCCCCTCCCCTCCCCTCCACGCCGGGCTGCACCACGAGCAGGCTCGGGGCTTCCCCGGCCCAGGGCCCCAGCGCCTTTCCGGGGCCTGAGGGTGGAGGCCCCACCTTGCCCTTGACGGGGTCCTCCTGGGGATTCATCTTCCTCGTGCCCTGCTGGGCGGGCTGGCAGAGGGGCCCGGTGAAGACCACCCACCGGGATGGAGGAGGAGGAGGAGGAGGGGCCCGGTGAAGACCACCCACCGGGATGGAGGTGGAGGAGGAGGAGGGGCCCGGTGAAGACCACCCACCGGGATGGAGGTGGAGGAGGAGGAGGGGCTTGGTGAAGACCACCCACCGGGATGGAGGAGGAGGAGGAGGAGGGGCCTGGTGAAGACCACCCACCGGGATGGAGGTGGAGGAGGAGGAGGGGCCCGGTGAAGACCACCCACCGGGATGGAGGTGGAGGAGGAGGAGGGGCCCGGTGAAGACCACCCACCGGGATGGAGGAGGAGGAGGAGGAGGGGCCTGGTGAAGACCACCCACCGGGATGGAGGTGGAGGAGGAGGAGGGGCCCGGTGAAGACCACCCACCGGGATGGAGGTGGAGGAGGAGGAGGGGCCCGGTGAAGACCACCCACCGGGATGGAGGTGGAGGAGGAGGAGGAGCCCGGTGAAGACCACCCACCGGGATGGAGGTGGAGGAGGAGGAGGAGGGGCCCGGTGAAGACCACCCACCGGGATGGAGGTGGAGGAGGAGGAGGGGCCCGGTGAAGACCACCCACCGGGATGGAGGTGGAGGAGGAGGAGGGGCCCGGTGAAGACCACCCACCGGGATGGAGGGGGAGGAGGAGGAGGAGTGGTGAAGACCACCCACCGGGATGGAGGTGGAGGAGGAGGAGGGGCTTAGTGAAGACCACCCACCGGGATGGAGGTGGAGTAGGAGGGGCTTGGTGAAGACCACCCACCGGGATGGAGGGGGAGGAGGAGGAGGAGTGGTGAAGACCACCCACCGGGATGGAGGTGGAGGAGGAGGAGGGGCTTGGTGAAGACCACCCACCGGGATGGAGGTGGAGGAGGAGGAGGGGCTTGGTGAAGACCACCCACCGGGATGGAGGTGGAGGAGGAGGAGGGGCCCGGTGAAGACCACCCACCGGGATGGAGGTGGAGGAGGAGGGGCTTGGTGAAGACCACCCACCGGGATGGAGGTGGAGGAGGAGGAGGGGCTTAGTGAAGACCACCCACCGGGATGGAGGTGGAGGAGGAGGAGGGGCTTAGTGAAGACCACCCACCGGGATGGAGGTGGAGTAGGAGGAGGAGGGGCCTGGTGAAGACCACCCACCGGGATGGAGGTGGAGGAGGAGGAGGAGGGGCTTGGTGAAGACCACCCACCGGGATGGAGGTGGAGGAGGAGGAGGGGCCCGGTGAAGACCACCCACCGGGATGGAGGTGGAGTAGGAGGAGGAGTGGTGAAGACCACCCACCGGGATGGAGGTGGAGTAGGAGGAGGAGTGGTGAAGACCACCCACCGGGATGGAGGTGGAGGAGGAGGAGGAGTGGTGAAGACCACCCACCGGGATGGAGGTGGAGGAGGAGGAGGGGCCCGGTGAAGACCACCCACCGGGATGGAGGTGGAGGAGGAGGAGGGGCCTGGTGAAGACCACCCACCGGGATGGAGGGGGAGGAGGAGGAGGAGGGGCTTGGTGAAGACCACCCACCGGGATGGAGGTGGAGGAGGAGGAGGGGCTTAGTGAAGACCACCCACCGGGATGGAGGTGGAGTAGGAGGGGCTTGGTGAAGACCACCCACCGGGATGGAGGGGGAGGAGAAGGAGGAGTGGTGAAGACCACCCACCGGGATGGAGGTGGAGGAGGAGGAGGGGCTTGGTGAAGACCACCCACCGGGATGGAGGTGGAGGAGGAGGAGGGGCTTGGTGAAGACCACCCACCGGGATGGAGGTGGAGGAGGAGGAGGGGCTTGGTGAAGACCACCCACCGGGATGGAGGTGGAGGAGGAGGAGGGGCTTGGTGAAGACCACCCACCGGGATGGAGGTGGAGGAGGAGGAGGGGCCCGGTGAAGACCACCCACCGGGATGGAGGTGGAGGAGGAGGGGCTTGGTGAAGACCACCCACCGGGATGGAGGTGGAGGAGGAGGAGGGGCTTAGTGAAGACCACCCACCGGGATGGAGGTGGAGGAGGAGGAGGGGCTTAGTGAAGACCACCCACCGGGATGGAGGTGGAGTAGGAGGAGGAGGGGCTTAGTGAAGACCACCCACCGGGATGGAGGTGGAGGAGGAGGAGGAGGGGCCTGGTGAAGACCACCCACCGGGATGGAGGTGGAGGAGGAGGAGGAGGGGCTTGGTGAAGACCACCCACCGGGATGGAGGTGGAGGAGGAGGAGGGGCCCGGTGAAGACCACCCACCGGGATGGAGGTGGAGTAGGAGGAGGAGTGGTGAAGACCACCCACCGGGATGGAGGTGGAGTAGGAGGAGGAGTGGTGAAGACCACCCACCGGGATGGAGGTGGAGGAGGAGGAGGAGTGGTGAAGACCACCCACCGGGATGGAGGTGGAGGAGGAGGAGGAGGGGCTTGGTGAAGACCACCCACCGGGATGGAGGTGGAGGAGGAGGAGGGGCCCGGTGAAGACCACCCACCGGGATGGAGGTGGAGTAGGAGGAGGAGTGGTGAAGACCACCCACCGGGATGGAGGTGGAGTAGGAGGAGGAGTGGTGAAGACCACCCACCGGGATGGAGGTGGAGGAGGAGGAGGAGTGGTGAAGACCACCCACCGGGATGGAGGTGGAGGAGGAGGAGGGGCCCGGTGAAGACCACCCACCGGGATGGAGGTGGAGGAGGAGGAGGGGCCCGGTGAAGACCACCCACCGGGATGGAGGTGGAGGAGGAGGAGGGGCCTGGTGAAGACCACCCACCGGGATGGAGGTGGAGGAGGAGGAGGGGCTTGGTGAAGACCACCCACCGGGATGGAGGTGGAGGAGGAGGAGGGGCCCGGTGAAGACCACCCACCGGGATGGAGGTGGAGTAGGAGGAGGAGTGGTGAAGACCACCCACCGGGATGGAGGTGGAGGAGGAGGAGGAGTGGTGAAGACCACCCACCGGGATGGAGGTGGAGGAGGAGGAGGAGGGGCTTGGTGAAGACCACCCACCGGGATGGAGGTGGAGGAGGAGGAGGGGCCCGGTGAAGACCACCCACCGGGATGGAGGTGGAGGAGGAGGAGGAGTGGTGAAGACCACCCACCGGGATGGAGGTGGAGGAGGAGGAGGGGCCCGGTGAAGACCACCCACCGGGATGGAGGTGGAGGAGGAGGAGGGGCCTGGTGAAGACCACCCACCGGGATGGAGGTGGAGGAGGAGGAGGGGCCTGGTGAAGACCACCCACCGGGATGGAGGGGGAGGAGGAAGAGGAGTGGTGAAGACCACCCACCGGGATGGAGGTGGAGGAGGAGGAGGAGTGGTGAAGACCACCCACCGGGATGGAGGGGGAGCGCCCCCTTCTCCCCTCCTCGCCTCCGCACAGCCCCTTTAAAGCAAAGGCCACGGGCCGAAGGCTGGGCCATCGGACTCTTCTTCTCCTTACTTCCTTCCTTCCTTTCCTCCTCCTCCTCCTCCTCCTCCTCCTCCTCCTCCTCCTCCTCCTCCTCTTCTTCTTCTTCTTCTTCTTCTTCTTCTTCTTCTTCCTCTTCTTCCTTCCTTCCTTCCTTCCTTTCCTCCTCCTCCTCTTCTTCTTCTTCTTCTTCTTCTCCTTCCTTCCTTCCTTCCCTCCTCCCCCTCCTCCTCCTCTTCTTCTTCTTCTTCCTTTTTTCTTCTTCTTCTTCTTCTTTTTTCCTTCGTCGTCTTCTTCTTCCTCTTCCTCTTCCTCTTCCTCTTCTTCTTCTTCTTCTTCTTCTTCTTCTTCTTCTTCTTCTTCTTCTTCCCTTCGTCGTCGTCTTCTTCTTCTTCTTCTTCTTCTTCTTCTTCTTCTTCTTCTTCTTCCCTTCGTCGTCGTCTTCTTTTTCTTCTTCTTCTTCTTCCTTCTTCCTCCTTCTTCTTCTTCCTTCTTCCTCCTCCTTCTTCTTCCTTCCTCCTCCTTCTTCTTCTTCCTTCTTCCTCCTTCTTCTTCCGTCTTCCTTCCTCCTTCATTCTTCCGTCTTCCTTCTTCCTCCTTCTTCTTCCTTCTTCCTTCCTCCTTCCTCCTTCTTCTTCTTCTTCCTCCTTCTTCCTCCTCCTTCTTCTTCCTTCCTTCCTCCTTCTTCTTCTTCCTTCTTTCTTCTTCCGTCTTCCTTCCTCCTTCTTCTTCCGTCTTCCTTCCTCCTTCTTCTTCCGTCTTCCTTCCTCCTTCTTCTTCTGTCTTCCTTCTTTCTCCTCCTCCTCCTCCTCCTACTCCTTCTTCTTCCTTCTTCCTTCCTTTTTTTTCTTCTTCCTTCTTCTTCTTTGTACATTCTTCATGGCATTGTCCAGCAAACATCATGTAACCTGGTACAGAACAGAGCGCTCACCTGTGGAGGAGGCAACGTTCATGCAGGGTTTCACTAAGAGGGAGTCCGAGGGGGACAAGGAGCGGGAGGGAACCCCAGAGGACTCGTGCTCCCCGTCCTCCAGTGTCTGAGGGGGACAAGGAGCGGGAGGGGACCCCAGAGGACTCGTGCTCCCCGTCCTCCAGTGTCCGAGGAGGACGAGAAGGAGCGGGAAGGAACCCCAGAGGACTCGTGGCTCCTTTCTTTCTCCAGCCCTGGGCGCCGTCCCTGGGCTTTCTCAAGGCTGCAGCTCCACCACTGCAGTCTCAGCGCCACCCCGGCCTTTTCTTTCTACGTGTGGTGTACCAACGAATCAAACCTGGGTTTTGGCGCCTGCTAGGCAGGCGCTCGCCCACTAGGCCACACTCCTGGCCCTGCTTTTCGCGTCTCCCCGCTCCCCGGGAGGCCACTCTGCCCTGGTTGTCATTCACTTGCCTGGCGCGGTGGCTCGCATCTGTCATCCCCGCTACTCATGAGGCTGAGATCTCAGGATCCCGGTTCAAAGCCAGCCAGGGTGGGACCACCTGTGAGACTCTTGTCTCCAAATTAACCCCTCCATCCCGGGGCCACATCCCGGCCCCTGTGAGACTGATTACCAACTAATCAGCAAACAGTCACCAGTGGAGCTGTGGCTCCAGTGGTATAATGATAGCCTGTGGCACATAAACCCAGGCCTTGGGTTCAAGTCCCAGGTCCAGTGTGCACATGCACGCATGGGTGCTGCACACTCTACACACACAGTATACACACCGTACACACACAGTACATACACACACTACACACACTACACACACACTACACACACACACACACACACCCATGATAGTCATTATTCTGGGCTGGGAGTGTTGGCCTAGCAGTAGAGGGCTTGCCTAGCATGCATGAAGCCCTGGGTTTGATTCCTCAGTATCACATGCACAGAAAAAGCCAGAAGTGGTGCCGTGGCTCAAGTGGTAGAGCTCTGGCCTTGAGCAAAAAAAGTGTCCAAGGACAGTGCTCAGGCCCTGAGTTCAAGCCCCAGTACTGACAAGAAAAAGAAAGTCATCATTCTGGGGCTGGGAATGTGGCTTAGTGGTAGAGTGCTCCCCTAGCGTGCATGAAGCCCTGGCTGGGTTCAATTCCTCAGTACCACGTACACAGAAAAAGCCAAAGTGGTACTATGGCTCAAGTGGTAGAGCCCTAGTCTTGAGCAAACAGAGCTCAGGAACAGTGCCCAGTCCCTGAATTCAAGCCCTAGAACTTACAGAAAAGGAAAGAAGGGAAAAGGGGGTCATCATGGCACGGAAATTCAGACGCAGGAAATCTAGTTTGGGGGAGACACAGGCGGTGGGGCGTGTAAGTTAAACTTGCAGGGAGACACTCCTGTCCTCCCCCCACGCTCCTCTGTCCTGCAGGGGCCCGGCCCCAGCTCTCCACACCTGCAGTGTTCTCCTCGGATAAGAACCACCCAGCCGGGCATGCTGGCACACACCTCTCATCCTCGCTACTCAGAGATCTGAGGATCAAGGTTCAAAGCCAGCCCTGGCACTAAAGAACGTGATAGTCTTTTTTTTTTTTTTTTTTTTTTGCTCGTTGTGGGGCTTGAACTCAGGGCCTGAGCACTGTCCTTGGGCTTTTCTCAAGGCTAGCACTCTGCCACTTGAGCCTCAGTACTACTTCCAGCTTTTTTCTGTGTATGTGGTACTGAGGAATTGAACCCAGGGCTTCGTGCATGCTAGGCAAGCACTCCACTACTAGGCCAAACTCCCGGCCCCAGAACGTGATAGTCTTATCTTCAATTAACCACTAGGTAAGGGGAAGTAGGGTTGTGGCTCCAGGGGTAGGGTGGTAGCCTTGAGCTGAAGAGTTCAGGGATAGCACCCAGGTCCAGAGTTCAAGCCTCATAACTGACAAAAAAAAAAAAAAGAACGACCCACACACTGGCAGATGTTCAAGGCAGCTTCATTGATAAGGGCTGGAAACCCATCCCAGGGCAGACCCACTCTGGAGTCAACCCTTGATCGTGCCAAAGCCTCCTGCCTGCCCATGCAGGGGAACAGACCATGGATGCCAGGAATGCCATGGGAGATGCCGTGGGTACCAGTTCACAGGCAAGGCACTTCCCGGGCTGAGAGCTCCTCTCCTGGATCAGCACTCTGCCCTGCCAAGTCTCAGCTTCTCAGAGGTGCAGTGGTGACTCAGCCCTCCTGGGGGCAAGAGTGCAGGTGGGTGCTGGCCCTTGTCCTCCCTGGCAGCAGGTCCGCACACACGTTCCAGCTTCGTGGGCTGAGCAGGGCTCACTGGTGTGTCCAGCTTGGTCCATTTCGCAGAAGCCAACTGAGGCACTTTCTGACCAGAAAGAGAGGAGGGTTCTCACTGAGCAAGCCTGCTTTCTGTCATTCTGAAACTTGCCTGGGCAGAAGCATGGCTGTCCACAGACTTTGCACCCAGTTCTCTGCTAACTCAGAAACGACTGGAATTGTCCTCTCTTCCAGTCTTGCTCGAAAGGGCTGGCTGAGTCACTCCTAGCGAAGGCAGCTACCTCTTGGCTGCTGGGACACGTGACACACACAAATGTAGAAAGTAGGCTGGGAGTGTGAACCCGTGCTGGGAGAGTGCTCACCTAGCACACACGAAACCCTGGGTTTGATTCCTCAGTACCACATACACAGAAAAGCTGGAAGTGGTGCTGTGGCTCAAGTGGCAGAGCTCTAGCCTTGAGCAAAAAGAGTCCAAGGCTCTGAGTTCAAGCCCCAGGACTGGCAAGAAAGAAAGGAAGAAAGAGAGGCCGGGAGTTTGGCCTAGTGGTTAAAGTGCTTGCCTAGCATGCATGAAGACCCGGGTTCGATTCCTCGGTACCACATACATAGAAAAAAGCCGGAAGTGGTGCTGAGGCTCAAGTGGTAGAGCTCTAGCCTTGAGAAAGTCCAAGGACAGTGCTCAGGCCCTGAGCTCAAGCCCAGGACTGGCAAAAAAAAAAAGAAAAGAAAAGAAAAAAAAAGAAAGAAAGAAAGGAAAAAAAAAGAGTGGAAACCAGCTCTGGTGCTCACACCTGTAATGCCAGGTACTGTAACCCGTGAGTGGTGATTCTCCAGCAGGGAGGGCAGGAAAGGCCTAGAGACTCTCATCTCCAGTTAACCAGCAGAAAGTAGAAGTGAAGTAACGCTGTGGCTCCAAGCTGTAGAGCTAGCCTTGAGCAAAAAAGCTCCAGTGTCACATAGCACCCAGGCCCAGAGTTCAAGCCCCATGGCATAGAAGGAGGAGGAGGAGCTGCGCCTGTCATCCCAGCTACTCAGGAGGCTGAGATCTGAGGACCAAGGTTCAAAGCCAACCTCGGCACAAAAGGACCTGAGCCTCGTCTCCAACTAACCTCTAGAAAACGGGAAGTGAGGCTTGGCTCAAGGGCAGGGCTCAGGGACAGCACCCAGGCAGAGTTCAAGCCCCATGACCACCCCCCCCCCGGAAAAATAAAAGAGGAGGAGGGGGAGAAGAAGAAGACAAAGAAGGAGGAGGAGGAGGGGGAGGAGGAGAAGGTGGCTGTGGAGGAGGGGGAGGAGGAGGAGGAGGAAGAGCAGGTTGTCCTGGCTGAGCCTAACACAGGACGTGAACTCCCGCCAGCCTTTCAGGCCCCATCCGCCACACAGGCTGGTCATGAAGCAGGGTGGGTCAGAGAGATGTGATGAAAAGCACATAAGCACTGTTTTCTTCGTTTTAAGCCTTACATTCCCTCAAAAACTGCAGTTAAAAAGAGAGCATAGAGAAAAAAAAAAGTAGCTCTTGTCCACTGACCCTGCCTGGGAAACTAAACAAAGCCTAAAGATCAGAGCCTACCTTGATACAATGACTCTTCATGGCACAAAGCGGCGGACAGCTGACAGTGGGAGCCCGCACCGTGGGCCCATTCTCCAAAGGATGCCAGACAGGCAGACCCCAGAATCTCAGCAAGACAGGGTACTGGAAGAGGACAGAGCACCAGGGGACACTCCCAAACCCCAGCCCGTGTTCTCACCATAAATCGCCATGAGGAAAACGCACTGGCCTGTGCCCACGTGCCTGCACCCGTGTCTGCCGTGTGCGTGCTGCCTTCTGTTCATCTGGCTACGCTAATGAACTTCTCGGTCTCTACCTCAATGTATCTGCAAATCTTTTTGGCACCCCAGGGCCAGGCAAAGGCCTGTCCCTTCTGGGGACTGCCTCCCTGGAGCATCACCATCACTGGCCCTTGGACAGCAGTCCTCCCGCCTCCAAGGCCTGTGATGGGTGGCTGGAGGACAGGTTCTGCAGAAGAAGCTGTTCGTGAGACAGCCCAGGCAGAGCCCAGAGGGTCGAGTGTGGGCGTATGGCTGCCCACAGGTCACGAGGACGAGCTGGTAGTTGGTGTGCTCCAAGTGGGGACGTGGCCCTCAGATGTCACCCCACGAAGGGCTGCGGGCTTCCCTGGCAGGGCACAGACCAGAACAACTTCCAGCCGCCTGAAAAGCAACTCAGGTGCTACCGCGCTTCACAAACCTGGCAGGTGAAGTGCTCCACTAATAATGGAAACGAAAGTGGAGGTGGAGGGGCGACTCGGGAGGCGAGAGCTCTACTTCTTGAGCCTCAGCACCACTTCCGGCTTTTTCTATGTTGGTGGTACCAAGGAATCGAACCTGGGTCTTTGCGCATGCTAGGCAAGCACTTTACCACCAGGCCACACTCATGGTCCCGTGAGACTATTATCTCCAATTAACCACCAGAAATCTGGAAGTGGCGCTGGGACTCAAGTGGTAGAGGACTAGTGTTGAGCTGAAGAGCTCAGGGACAGTGCTCAGGCCCAAAGTTCCAGTCCCATGACCCCCCTCCCCCTCCCACACACAAAAACAAGGTCAGCTGGGTGCTCACACCTCCTAGAGCGGGACGAGCCCTTGCTTGTTCAGGAACTTACTGAAAGCTGGGGTGGGGACTGAGGGTCCTTTCCTGTGGGCTCAGGGGCCGCCTCGGCCAAGCACTACCTTCCCGCATTACAGGCCACCGTGCAAGGACACGCGCTGGACACACACCGCCTACTGGGGATGCGAGGTGAATGGGACCCTGACTTGCTCGAGGGTTCTGCTCCTCTTGGGTCAGGTCACCCTGTGCAGGGACACACACTGGGCGGCCCAGCTGCCACCTGTGACGTTGTCCAACTTCCTGGGCAGCAAAGTGCCTGTAATGCATCTTCTAAAAGGGAGGAAAAAGCCCCTTCTGCACGGCGTGGGAACCCTCTTGTGTTCTGGCTGGCCTGAGTGGGCCAAGCAGCGGTGAGAGCCACAAAGCCATGCTTGTCCCCAGATAGACATGGGCTTTGTTTGTGGGGATGTGTGCTGTTGGCACAGACAGCGCAGAGTTGCAGTTCCATCTGCCAGAGGGGCTGGGTGGGCAGTCAGCTGAGCCACTGTCCTTAAGATCTGAAGTCCTAACGTTGCTCCTGCTTGTCCCCTCCACCTGTGTGCAGGACCTCTGCGGTCTGGGCCCATGGCTAGTGCAGGCTCCCCACTCTCTTACTGATTTGTGGGTAGGTGCCAAGGAGAGGGTGAGCACTTAAAGACAGGAGTGTTGCAGGGAGGGGACTGTGCTTGAACTCCAGGCAGGCTCCCTGGCCCCAGTGGCTCACTTTGGTTCCCAGTTCTTCTTCTGAGAGTTTCCTGAGGCCAGCAGGTGCCAAGGAGAGTGCGTGGCTGTGAATTGCCCCTTCCCACCTGCAGGACAGGGACACCCCAAGAGAAAGTGGGGTGATCACAGGGCTCCCCAGGCTGGCCCACCCGAGGCTGAGGGCCTCGGTCCTGTCACTGGGCAGGCGCGACGGGCGGTCCCGTCCTCTCAGGAGGGCAGCAGAGCAGTGGCAGTCTCGTGGGTACAATTTGGACTGCCAGGCAGCAGTGCTCAGGTCTGTAACCCCAGCGCCTCAGACGGCTGAGACATAGTTTCAGGCCATCCAAGCAGAAAAGTCAGAGATATTCCATTTCCAACCAACCAGTCAGCGGCTGGGCTGGAGATGTGGTTCAAGTGGCAAAAACAAAGCTAAGTCAGCGCTGGAGGCTGAGTTTGTGCCCCAGGAACTGGAATAATAGTGGTAGAGTGCTTGCCTAGCATGCATGAGGCCCTGAGTTCAATTCCTTGTACCACATACACCTGAGTTCAAGCCCCAGGACTGCAAACAAAACAAAACAAAACACCCTTCTTGGGCCCATGGGCTCGGAGCCTCCTGGTGGCCTAGGGGTGGGTGGGGAGTGAGAAGGAACAGCAGGGATAGGTTCCAGGGTGCACAAGTACAGGGCTGGAGGGGCCCAGGCCTACTGATGGGTGGGCAGGAGAGGCCAGGGAGCAGCTACCTGATGAGATCAGGGGTCCTCGGGCCAACAGAGGGCATTTTCTGAGCAGAAGAAAAACTCACTAGGGCAGGAGACCTGACACCTGCCCCGCACCCATCCTCCACTTTCCCTTGGTTCTGGCTCTCTCTGGTAGCCCCGATTAAGGCTGACATTTAGCCCTCTTCTTCCGGCCTGGGGAAGATGATGGCACCAAGTCCAGCTCCTTCTGACGAATTTCACTGGAAAGACTTGGTCTTGGTCCGCCTGGGCCTGTGTGTATCATGAGGCCAAGGCCATCTAGGCCTGGCTGACGCCTGGCCTCTGCTAGGAACAACCTGTTGCCTGCTGTTACCCCTGCCCACCATACTGGGACCCCAAGTCGGCCCCAGGAGGACCTACCTGAGAATGGGGTCTCATGGCCAACTACCCCTCTGCGCCCTCCCCACCATGAGAGGGACGATATGGCACCCCCTGGTGGCTACTCAGTGCAGCACACAGAGCTGCCAGCAGAGGGGGCCACAGGCCTCCCAGGTAGACAGCTGCTTTGGGCACCGGTGCCTGCGAGTGGAGTGGAACTCCAGCTGGGCTCCATAAAGCCCACACCTTCCTTCTGGCATCACTTTCAGGTTGAAACAAAACTCTCTGGACCTGGTTTGGCCTTGCCTCAAACTTACCCATATCCCGGGCCTGCTCAGTCTGTGGCCCCCGCAGCTGGTCTGGGTGACAGGCTTTGGCCGCCACAGTGCGAGTAGGATGGTGGAAAGGGGGTGCCTTGGGGACTGCCTCCCAGCCTCTCCCTTTCAGGTAAGTGTGGAAGCCCCAGGACGCATTTCTTGGCATATCTGTGGCTCTATTTGGCCATGGACTGCCCTCTGCCAGACAGCTCTTACAAGTGGCCTTGGAGCTAAGACACAGCCCTCCCCAGGAGACAGACACGTGACCGCATGGAGACAAGTGATTTAATGACCCAGCCTAGAGCCCCACCTCTCGTCTCCAGGTGTGGTGCTCGGCCCAGGGCCGAGACTCACCATTCACCAGCACACAGGCAGCCGCGTGCTGGCACTGTAGAGGCAGCTGTGACCCAGCTCTGCAGGTGGCTTGGTCCAGCCCATGCCCCACAGTGGGCAGCACATAGCACACACCCCCAGCAGGGCCTGGAGGCCTGCGGTCCTGCCCAGACCACCCCTGGGGAGCAGCAGAGGACATGTCTGGGGTTCAGGGTGGTCGGCCTGGCCAGCATGGAGCCCAGGCCCATCTAGCAGTGTGGGTGGGTGGGTGGGTGTAGAAGCAAGCTGCTAAGGGGGAGGCATGGAGATGAGGAAGAGGCCTGAGTACAGGGGTGAGAATGTCTGTCCGAGGGGAGGCCAGAAAAGGAGGCCTCACCTACCCAGGGGTCCTGGGGCACGGGGGCAGGTGGATGGGGGGCTGGCAGTGGCAGGCACAGCTTTGGCAGAGGCTGGCCTTGGCTTGGGAGGGGCATGGGGTATGGGTGGCTGAGAGGCCACCCACAGGTATTGCTGGGCCCCAGGACTGGGTGTACCTGGAGGCAGGCAAGTCAACCCCAGCCCACCCACCTCCACTCCTGGTATAAAATACTATACATATAAAATTAACACTCCATGCACTCTGGGTGGGTCCCCGCGGCTGGGCTCCGGGCGGAGTCGGGAGCACCGGCAAAGGGGTCTAGCTGTCTTCAGTCCTCTTCTGGTTCATGAAAGGAAACCTGCTCATGAGCTGTTGCAGCTCTGACTCACTTTGCTGCTTCTAGGGAGGAGGGGGGACTCAGCTTAGGGACCAGGGGCCAGAGCCCGGCCCTTCCCTCTTTTGCAGTGATCACAGGAGCAGTGAAGCCAGGGGGAGGAGGAGGGCAGCCAGGAGGAGGAGGGGGCGGCCAGGGGAGGAGGGGGGGCGGCCAGGGGGAGGAGGGGGCGGCCAGGGGGAGGAGGGCGGCCAGGGGGAGGAGGAGGGGGCCAGGGGGAGGAGGGGGGCGGCCGGGGGGAGGAGGGGGCGGCCGGCTCACCTCCAGGACGGCCTTCTGCACGGTCAGCTGGCTGTACACGCGGATGCCCTCCTCGCCGCACACCTTCTTCAGCTCATCTTTGTTCAGCGAGAACAGCTGGGCCCCGGTCAGGATGCCGAGGCTCTCCACGATGCTGGGGAAGGGCAGAGGTGAGGGCGGTGGGGCCAGGCCCGCCCGGACCGCCCCGTCGAGGCCCGCCCACCCACGTCGAGGCCCGCCCACCCACGTCGAGGCCCGCCCCGCCCACGTCGAGGCCCGCCCCGCCCCCGTCGAGGCCCGCCCACCCACGTCGAGGCCCGCCAGGCCCCACGTCGAGGCCCGCCCCGCCCCCGTCGAGGCCCGCCCACCCACGTCGAGGCCCGCCAGGCCCCACGTCGAGGCCCGCCCCGCCCCATGCCGCTCACCGGCCACTGAAGGCCTTGGCTTCCAGCCAGGCGCGGACCTGGTGGGGCCCGGACTCGAAGGTGAGCGGCAGGTGCACCGGCTGGCTGCGCTCCACGCGGAAGTGGCGCTGCGGCGCCGCTGGTGGCGTCGACTTGAAGTGGTGGCCGTGGCCGCTGATCCTCTTGGTGAGCTCGTCGTTGACCTCGTCCATGTGGTGGATCAGCTCTGTGGGGCGGGCACGGCGCTCAGCCCCGCCCCTGGGCGTGGCCGTCCGCGGCATCCCGCCCCGGGGCGTGGCCGCCCCGCTGTATCCCCGCCCCTTGGGCGTGTCTGTCCGCATCAGCCCCGCCCCTGGGCGTGGTGATCCTCTTGGCCCCGCCCCTCCCCACGCAGACCCAAGGGCTCACCGTCTTTGTTTCCTGCAAAAGTTGGGGGCAGTTTGTGGGTTGGGCTGGAGGGACCCCAGTATTTCTGGTTAGCCTGCCAGGGCGAGGGGAGGCGTTGTAAAGACTTGCCCAGGCCATCACTGGCCAGTCTATCCTGCCCTTTGGTCAAGACCCCAGGAGCTCCAGGGCCAGTCTTGGATGGGGTCCGGGGCGGGGCCTGGGTGTGGAGCTAATGCAGCCGCGCTCCACCCCAGGGGCCGTGGCTGTGGTAGGACAGAACAGCCAGTCACCTGCTCTAGAGGAGGCCCCACGTCCTCTGGCCGAGCCTCAGCCAGGATGTTACAGGACACATAGCCTGCCTGGCCACTGCGATTCCGAAGCTTCCACCACTGCCCGTCACCCTCCAGCACCTGTGGAGATGAGGGAGAGCCGGAAGAAGGGGTCAGCCCTGTGTAGCCCACCACTGCCCTGCTCTGGCATCACACTCCCCGGCCACTAGCACTTGTGTAGGGTCCTGGCACCACCGAGCACCCCGCTTTCCAGAGGTGGAGCTCCCCAGATGTCTCTCCTGAGCCCGGCCCTTGCTCTTCTGGGCTCCATTGTACACCAACGACTTGCCCCATCCCTGCCTGGCAGGGAGGGTGCCCCTTAATCTGGTTGTGGCTGCTGACCAGCCTCCCCCCAGCCGACTCCACTTTCTGTTCCTCAGTGCATGGCCTGGTTTCAGGGTCAGTGCAAACACAGCTGGCACAGTAAACCACTTCTGGCGGCCATGAGTGGCAGATCCCTTCCAGGTCTCACTGTGGGGTCTCCCACCACAGAGGGCTCCCCAGAAAGGAAAGCTGCTCAGTCAAGCTGTGCTGGAGGCCAGAGCCAGGAAGCCTGGCATGATGGGTCTGCGAGCGGCCTGTGTCCTGGGCAGCCCTCGCCTCCCCCGGCAGCCTGGTCCTCACCTCCAGGATTTCGTCCTTAAGCACAGAGAGCTCATTGGCGTTTCGTGCTGTGAAGTCATAGAGAATCTTCACGTACTTGGACATGGCTTTCGTCGGCTGGTAGCCCCTGAGTGACAGAGGAGGGGTTGAGGCCTAGAGCTGGGCTGGGGTCCCCTCCAGGGCTAGGAGGATTTGGGGACCGACAGCTTCCCAGGTACACAGCTGCCTTTTGTGGCACTGCCCAGGTCTCAGTGGAGAGAGGCATGCTGCCAGCTCCAGCCAGGAATGGAAACTGTGACCCCCTGCCGTGGGGGAGGTGGGGCTGGCAGGAGGTGACAGGATGCCTTCTTGAATGCTGACCACACCCAGGCCACCAGAGGGGTCTCCAGTACTGACCCCAGGGGTGTGGATTACAGGGTCTAGCCACAGCCCCTGGAGACAGCTACTGTACACAGGGTGGGGCACCCTCTCACACCCCAGGGCATGGCGTGATTCTGGCAGGGGTCAGGCTTCAGGGTGCAGGGTGGATAGGCAAGCTGACCATATCTCTTATGTGTGTTTGTAGCTAGGACCCATGCTGACCAGCCCGGAGCTGGGGGACCAGCCCCTTCCACTGGTGTCTGGGTAAGAGGCAGCAGGCTTTCCAGGCAGTCCCTGGGCTACCAGGGAGGCCGGGAGGCGGGAGGCCGGAAGGCCAGGAGCATGGTGTGGCCCTCCTCCCAAAGGTTTGTGCTTCACTTGCTCACTGTGGGTGGGGGATGTGCTGGGCCAGACCCTAGCCCTAAATCACTTAAGTGCAGTGGTTTACTAGTTTCTACCGTTTCTCTTTGGTCCATGCTAAGGGTTGAACCAAGGGCCCTGCGAATGCTAAACCAGTGCTCTACCACTGAGCTCTCTTCCCTTCCTCTTCTACCCTTAGTTCTAAACCAGAAACCATGAGAAGACCTGATGGATTAGGCTGGAGAATTCTCCTGAAATAATCTGAAAGTTCCCCTTGGATTCGTTTACAAAGTTAAAGTGAACACTAGGTTCTATCTGTCTAATTGGGACCACTTGACTGAGGGACCTGCCATTGGCTGTGTGTGCCCCGAGGGGTGTGGCTTGTTCCCCGGGGCCTTACCTGTGGGTCTGTGGGGAGCTGAGGGGCGGGAAGGCTTCCGGAGGCACAGCAGGCTCTGCAGAGAGGCTGTGCTTTGGGGAGTGTCTTGAGGACAGTTGGCTCACTGGGGTCGGCTGTGGAGAAAGTGGACAAACAGGCCGGACTTGTGAGGGCTGCACAAGAGGGATGGCGACTGGCCAGGGGCTGCCTGAACACCACTGAGGACCCAGGACCTGATACCCAGACAGGGGGCCGCCGAGCAGCTGGCCTGTTAGGCTGCGGCACGGTGCCACGCTGGGGTCTGCTTGGCTCTGACCTGGTCAGCGGCGGCGGCCATGGCGGCAGGGGCAGATGCAGGTCCTTCCACCTCCCAGGGAGCCTCCTGCAGCACATCCAGGGGCGGCTCCCAGCCGCTGTGGAACTTGGGCATGTAGGGGGGCACCTGAGGCTCCCGTGGCCACTCGGAGCTGGAAGCGGGCAGGAGGAGGGGTCAGTCCCCTCCCAGTCAGAACCCCCCCACCCCGCCCTGCTCTCCCACCCTGTACCGGGGCCTTGTCCACGTCTCCCCTAGCGACTCCCACAGTGCCATCTCCTTGGGAACCAGGTGGCCACGCAGGAAGCCAACAGCGTCTCGGGAGAGCAATGGGCTGCAGACGGAGCGTGCAATGTCCGGGCCCCCACAGGTGCTGACAACCTGGGGCACAGCACTGTTCAGACAGAGCCGTGCCGCCCGCAGGACCCCCCTCCAGACAGAGCCGTGCCGCCCGCAGGACCCCCCTCCAGACAGAGCCGTGCCGCCCGCAGGCCGCCCCTCCAGAGGGCCTCGGCCCCTGAGCCCCTGCACACAGCCAGTGCGAGATGCCAAAGGTGGGCACAGGCTTTCCCATCGTCCTCCAGGCTGCCCCCACCTCCAGCGCCACCCAGCCCCAGCCCAGGCACCAGGTCCAGAGGCCCGAAGAGGAAGTGCACCAGCTCCGCAGCGCTCGGGTTCTGGATGTGCTTCTGTAGCTTTGCCTGCGGGAAACGAGGGACGGGTCAGGTGGGAGAACGAGGCTGACCTCTGCCCCACCCCACCGCACAGGCCAAGGACTCACCAGCAGGTTGATGGCCAGTTTGGTTTTCTGGAAGCAGTCGACAAATTCGCCCTCCGAGGGGGGCCGCGCCCGCAGTGTGAGGACGCCCTCTGGAGTGGAGGAAGGGCTGTGAGTCTGGGTGGCCCTGGCCACCTGTGTCCATGCAGCCCTGCCTGTCCCCATGCCCAAGCCAGGTGGGCACTGCCCTGTCCTGCCCCTGCCCGTGTGGCCCACAGTCACCACGCCCCCCTGGGGCCCCACTCCTCCGTCCCCACCTGCTGGCCCTTTCTTCCCCTTCTTCTTCCCTTTCTTCCTCTGGTTCAGCTGCTTAAAAGCCTCTGCTGCCTTCTGTAGCCGTGCCACGAACCACTCGATGTCATCTAAGGCACTGTTGAGGATTTGCTGGGGTCCGAAGGGGATGAGTTAGTCACGGGCACCCCTCCCATCGGAAGAGGCAGAAAGTACTGGCACGGGCCTGGTAAGGGTGGGGACAGGAGAGCACCCTGCCAAGAGAGATACCCACCGTCTCCTTCTCGATCCTCTGAGCCAGCAGAGCCCGGGGCTCCTCCTCCAGAGACTCACGACGGCGGAAGCCTGGCAAGGAGCAAGAGGGAGGGGAGATACCCCTTCACCCCTGACCTCAGACCCCAGGAGAGACCCCTCCACCCCTGACCTCAGACTCCAGATGAGACCCCTCCACCCCTGACCTCAGACTCCAGATGAGACCCCTCCACCCCTGACCTCAGACTCCAGATGAGACCCCTCCACCCCTGACCTCAGACTCCAGATGAGACCCCTCCACCCCTGACCTCAGACCCCAGGAGAGACCCCTCCACCCCTGACCTCAGACCCCAGATGAGAGCCCTCCACCCCTGACCTCAGACCCCAGGAGAGACCCCTCCACCCCTGACCTCAGACCCCAGATGAGACCCCTCCACCCCTGACATCAGACCCCAGGAGAGACCCCTCCACCCCTGACCTCAGACCCCAGATGAGAGCCCTCCACCCCTGACCTCAGACCCCAGGAGAGACCCCTCCACCCCTGACCTCAGACCCCAGATGAGACCCCTCCACCCCTGACCTCAGACCCCAGGAGAGACCCCTCCACCCCTGACCTCAGACCCCAGGAGAGACCCCTCCACCCCTGACCTCAGACCCCAGATGAGACCCCTCCACCCCTGACCTCAGACCCCAGATGAGACCCCTCCACCCCTGACCTCAGACCCCAGATGAGACCCCTCCACCCCTGACCTCAGAACCCTGGAGAGACCCCTCTACCCCTGACCTCAGACTACAGATGAGACCCCTCTACCCCTGACCTCAGACCCCAGATGAGAGCCCTCCACCCCTGACCTCAGACCCCAGGAGAGACCCCTCCACCCCTGACCTCAGACCCCAGATGAGACCCCTCCACCCCTGACCTCAGACCCCAGGAGAGACCCCTCCACCCCTGACCTCAGACCCCAGATGAGAGCCCTCCACCCCTGACCTCAGACCCCAGATGAGACCCCTCCACCCCTGACCTCAGACCCCAGGAGAGACCCCTCCACCCCTGACCTCAGACCACAGATGAGACCCCTCCACCCCTGACCTCAGACCCCAGATGAGACCCCTCCACCCCTGACCTCAGACCCCAGGAGAGACCCCTCCACCCCTGACCTCAGACCCCAGGAGAGACCCCTCCACCCCTGACCTCAGACCACAGATGAGACCCCTCCACCCCTGACCTCAGACCCCAGGAGAGACCCCTCCACCCCTGACCTCAGAACCCTGGAGAGACCCCTCCACCCCTGACCTCAGACCCCAGATGAGACCCCTCCACCCCTGACCTCAGACCTCAGGAGAGACCCCTCCACCCCTGACCTCAGAACCCTGGAGAGACCCCTCCACCCCTGACCTCAGACCCCAGATGAGACCCCTCCACCCCTGACCTCAGACCTCAGGAGAGACCCCTCCACCCCTGACCTCAGAACCCTGGAGAGACCCCTCCACCCCTGACCTCAGACCCCAGATGAGACCCCTCCACCCCTGACCTCAGACCTCAGGAGAGACCCCTCCACCCCTGACCTCAGACCACAGATGAGACCCCTCCACCCCTGACCTCAGACCCCAGATGAGACCCCTCCACCCCTGACCTCAGACCCCAGGAGAGACCCCTCCACCCCTGACCTCAGACCCCAGATGAGACCCCTCCACCCCTGACCTCAGACTCCAGATGAGACCCCTCCACCCCTGACCTCAGACCCCAGATGAGACCCCTCCACCCCTGACCTCAGACCCCAGGAGAGACCCCTCCACCCCTGACCTCAGACTCCAGATGAGACCCCTCCACCCCTGACCTCAGACTCCAGATGAGACCCCTCCACCCCTGACCTCAGACCCCAGGTGAGACCCCTCCACCCCTGACCTCAGACCACAGATGAGACCCCTCCACCCCTGACCTCAGACCCCAGGAGAGACCCCTCCACCCCTGACCTCAGACCCCAGATGAGACCCCTCCACCCCTGACCTCAGACCCCAGGAGAGACCCCTCCACCCCTGACCTCAGACCCCAGATGAGAGCCCTCCACCCCTGACCTCAGACCCCAGGAGAGACCCCTCCACCCCTGACCTCAGACCCCAGGAGAGACCCCTCCACCCCTGACCTCAGACCCCAGGAGAGACCCCTCCACCCCTGACCTCAGACCACAGATGAGACCCCTCCACCCCTGACCTCAGACCCCAGGAGAGACCCCTCCACCCCTGACCTCAGAACCCTGGAGAGACCCCTCCACCCCTGACCTCAGACCCCAGATGAGACCCCTCCACCCCTGACCTCAGACCCCAGATGAGACCCCTCCACCCCTGACCTCAGACCTCAGGAGAGACCCCTCCACCCCTGACCTCAGAACCCTGGAGAGACCCCTCCACCCCTGACCTCAGACCCCAGATGAGACTCCTCCACCCCTGACCTCAGACCCCAGATGAGACCCCTCCACCCCTGACCTCAGACCCCAGATGAGACCCCTCCACCCCTGACCTCAGACCCCAGGAGAGACCCCTCCACCCCTGACCTCAGACCCCTCCACCCCTGACCTCAGACCCCTCCACCCCTGACCTCAGACCCCTCCACCCCTGACCTCAGACCCCAGGAGAGACCCCTCCACCCCTGACCTCAGAACCCTGGAGAGACCCCTCCACCCCTGACCTCAGAACCCTGGAGAGACCCCTCCACCCCTGACCTACTTTGCTCACTGAGTGGCACTGGGAGGCCCACCCGGTTCTTGCCCTGAGGAGACTCGCCAGCCAGGCGCTGGAAGGGGATGGGGGCTGGGGACCTGGGAGGGGGCAGGATGGACTGACGCTGCCGGAGCTTCTCCTGGTGACCCCTGGAGGGGACAGAAGGGTCCAGCTCAGCCTGTCAATAGTCCCCTGCTGGGATGCACCCATTCCACTGCCCTCTCCGCTCAGCCCCGTCGAGACCCTCCCCCATGCTCCTCCCCGTCCTACTTCAGGGTCTGGGGGCGCAGCTTCTTCCCCAGGCGGCAGTCGGCCAGTGCACTCTCAATGTCCTCCTGCACCAGCTCAGCCTAGGGACAGGAACGTGGGGTCAGCTCGGGGTCCAGGGCTCTAGGAGCGTGGGGTCAGCTCGGGGTCCAGGGCTCCAGGAGCGTGGGGTCAGCTCGGGGCACAGGGCTGCCCCAGGACTGTGGGGTCAGCTCGGGGTCCAGGGCTCTAGGAGCGTGGGGTCAGCTCGGGGCACAGGGCTGCCCCAGGACTGTGGGGTCAGCTCGGGGTCCAGGGCTGCCCCAGCAGTGTCAGAGCCGCCCCCGCCTGCTGGCTGCCTCACCTCAACCTCGTCGCAGTGGAAGAAGTGGATGTCGGGCTTGCTCTGCTCGGGGTCCTGGCACACCAGGAGCAGCACGGAGGGGTACCTCAGCTGGTCCTGCACCGTCTGGCTGTGCTGCACGGTGCACAGCGGGAAGTTCTCCAGCTCCTCCTGGGGACAGGCGGGGGCAGGGCAACACAGCTGACTACACGAAGGCCCAGCATGGACTGGGCTACAGACCTGAGGAGGCCTTGAGTGTGGCCAAGAAAAGTGACCGGTGCCCGGGCCACGGATGACCCTCGTCCACAGACAGAAGACACGCACGTACTTGCAGCTGCACAAGAGGGTCCGGGCCTAGACACAGCCCACAGGCCGGGTGAGACAGACATGGGGACTGGCCAGAGCTGCTGGTGGCCAGAGCACCACCCCCTGCACGCAGCTGGGGCTGGCTCACTCCAGCCAGCAAGCTCTTGGAGACAAGGACATGGCCAGGCATGGAGTGAAGGCAGCCCAGACTGCCCGAAGAAGCCCAGACTCGGGTGTCCGGGCCTCTGTGAGCCCTGCACCCACAGCCTTGCACAGGCCAGAATCGGGGGACCACTACGGAGGGCTTGCTACACGTGTGGCTGAAGCACAGGCCAGATCCTGCCTCTGCACACCTGTTCCCCCGGGCCCAAGGCCAGCTGGTACCTGAGACTCAACATCCAGAAGCCTCAGCGACTGGTCATTCACTTGCAGCAGCACCTCCTGGGCCCAGACCTTCTCCTTGGAGCTCAGCTGTACCAGCTTCCGGATGGCATCATCCACGGACGTGATGGCCTCACTCTTGTCCATGATGAATGTGGCCAGGTGCTAAGGAAGGGTCAGTGGTCACTGCTGGACACAGCAAGGCTGTGCCCATGCCCAGATGGGGCTGCCCGGGGAGGAGACGGGAGATTGAGGCACCTCAGACAGCCGGGGTTCCTGAGGGGAACCCTCAGCTCGAGCTCAGGAGGAGAAGTCTCCATTCTGACTCACAGACATCTTTGGGGGTCATGATTGTGTGCTGATTCAAACCTTCAAAAAATTCCACACTGGGACCGGGAACGTGGTCTAGTGGTGAAGGGCTCGCCTAGCGCACACAAAGCCCTGGGTTCCATCCCTTGGTACCCACACGGAAAAAGCCAGACGTGACGCTGTGGCTCAAGTGGCAGAGCACTAGCCTTGAGCAAAAAGGGTCCAAGGACAGTGCTGAGGCCCAGAGTTCAAGCCCCAGGACTGGAACAAAACAAATCCAGACTCCTTTGCAGCCTTGAACTTTTACCTCTTCCCCATCTCCTGGCTCCAGGCTCCAGGACGGCCTGTGCTGGAGGCTCAGTCTAGCCCTCACCCCGCTGGCCACGTTTGTTTTCCTTTCTCCTGGATGACATAGCTTGCTGTAGCCAGGGAGGCCCTGGCTGCTGGGGTGGTGCTGTGCCCTCCGTCGGGGGCAGTGCTGGCCCAGGAAGACCCTCAGTGGATGTGCACTGCCCGCTGTGTCTTCTCTCCAGGGATCTGGCTCAGGCACTCTCCCCCAGAAAAAGTTCCTGCTTCCACAGAATGCAACTCTCCCACAGAGACACGAGGTTCAGAAAACAGTGCTAAGACAGCTGGGTAAATGCAGCATAGAAGCCAGGACAAACAGGCCAAGCTAGCTGAAAAACTTTGCAAGGCAATGAAAGCACGAGAGGAAAATGCAGGAAGCCGCGGCCAGTCGCTCACGCCTGTCACCCTAGTACTCAGGAGGCTGCAATCTGAGGACTGTGGTTCAAAGCCAACCTGACAGAAAAGTCCATGACATTCCTGTCTCCAATGCTGAAAACCAGAAGTGGCTCAAAGTGGTAGAGAGCTAGCCTTGAGCAGCCACTCAGGGACAGTGCCAGGCCTTGAGTTCAAGCCCAGGACTGGCAAAAAGAAAAAGTCTCATGGACTTACCTGCCCAGGCTGACTTTGAACCATGACCTGTGCTCTACAATACTACAGAGTCCTGTGGTTACACTTACAAGTTAAGATATGGAAAAATGGGCACTTGAATCCAGCACATGCTCAGCCTTCTGAGGAAGGTTCATGATACTTATAAAGACATGCATAACTCGCTTTCCAGTTCTATGGCAGAAAACCTTCACAGGTGGGAAACATGACACAGCTACAAGCTGGTTCACTACAGAACCACTTGTAATAACAAAAGCCGGGCCCAGCTGACATGTCCTCCAAAATGTCAAATACTGGGTGGGTATACAGGATGGGGAGGAGGAGCTCACCTGTGTGGGGTGGGGCAAACCGGAAACACAGAGTCAGCAAAACACATTCCACACAAAACCATGCTGTGATGCGAACAAAACATATCTTAGGAAATTTCGAATGGGAGCTGGGTGCTGGTGGCTCCTGGGGCCGGGGGTGCTGAGGTCTGAGGATCACAGTTGGAAGCCAGCCACAGGAGCAAAGCCCATGAGCGCCTTATCTCCAACTCACCATCCACAATCCAGCCCACATTCCCATAGTCCCAGCACTCAGCAGACCGAGACAGGATCACAAGTCTGAAGCCAGTCTAAGAGGCATCACAAGACCCTGTCTCAAAAAACAAAATTCTAACGGGCCGGGAGTTTGGCCTAGTGGTAGAGTGCTTGTATGACCCGAGTTCCGTTCCTCAGTACCATATACATAATAAAGAGCCAGAAGTGGTGCTGGATCCAGAGGGGTCTCTACCTGTAGTCAGAGCTACTCAGGAGGCTGAGGCCGGATGACAGCTTGAGCCTAGGAGTTCTAGATGAGCGTGCAGGGCAGGACAGAGCCCACGAGAGAAAGGAAGGGAAGAAAGCAGGGAGAGAGAGAGAGGAATGGAAGAAAAGGAACAAAGTTGAAGAACTTGCACGGCCTGATTTCAAGATGAATGAGTCAAAGCATGTATCTAGCATAACTGGTCAGTGAAGAAGACTCCAGAAACAGACCCACCCATGTCCAATCAGTTTGTAACAATGGCATCAGAGACATTCCATGGGGAAATGAAAACCTTTTCAACACAGATGGACACCTGTACGAGAAAACACCCGACCCCTACCTCACACATGCAAAACAGTGAATTTAAAACTGATCATTGATCTAGATGCAGGAGAGAGACGACACTATGAAATGTACAGATTGTGGGTTAGAAGACAAAAACCAAGCCAGAAAAGAAAAAATAGTTATGACTGATATCATCTAAATTACTATTTCTTCTCCATGAAGAATGGAGGTAAAAGCCAGGTGCTAGTGACTCAAGCCTATAATCCTGACTAATCAGAAGGCTGAGGTTTGAGAACGGTGGTTTGAAGCTAGCATGGGCAGGAAAGTCCGGGAAACTGATCTTCAATTAACCACAAAAAATAGCAGGAAGTGGAGCCGTGGCTCACTTTGTAGAGTGCTAAACTGAGCAAACGAAGCTCAGAGACAGAGCCCAAACCCCGAGGTCAAGCCCCAGTACTGACACAAAGCAAAACAGAACCAGTGGCAAACTATGCACTGGTGACTCACGCCTGTAATCCTAGCTACTCAGAAGGCTGAGATCTGGGGGTCCAGGTTCAAAGCCAGATGGCACAGGAAAGCCTTGGAGACTTTTCCCCAATTAACCAGCAGAACCCTGGAAGTGGAAGTGGGGCTCAGGTGCAGCCCAGAGTGGAAAATCCAAATCAGAGAGCCAGGCCCTCAGCTCAAGCCTAGTATTGGCATGCGCGTGCGTGCGCGTGCGCGTGCGCGTGCGTGTGTGGGGGCGGGGGGTCCCCCCCCCCCCCGGGGTCCCCCCTCCCCCCCCCCTCCGCTCTCTGCATTTGTGTGCAGGAATGGAGCAGAGCAGGGAGAGCCCTTGGGCTGGTCGGATTGGTGGAGATGCCCAGTGCATTGGGGCTGGCAAACCTTTCTCCCTCTTCCATAGCTCCTTAAGCTAAGTTCACCAAGCAGAGGACAAAGGTGACTGTGAATAGAAGGACCTCATTTTTAGAGAGACAAAACGGTAGCAGTGGCTGCTGGTCAGCACGGTCAAGACCAGGGGCCGGCGGGGGGGGGGAGGGCTGCAACCACAAAAGGGGCCCCAAAGGAGCGTGGGGTACTGACAGAGCTGTCCTAAGCCCTTGTGGTGGTGGCACCAGAATGACCTCATCAACTTAACTGTGTGGAAAGTTAGAAGCAAGGCCAGGCTTCCGTGTCCCTGTGCTGTGCATCTGCTTCTTCATTGGCTGGGACAGGAATCTCTACCACTTCCACCCTTGCTGGCCTACGCCAGGCAAAAAGGCCCCCAAGACAGCGAGGCTGAACCAGACGGACACAATGCAAAGTCCAACAGCCAGGGTGATTGGCCCAGGTGGTTGCTTAGCAAGGAGGGCAAAGTCCTACCCCAGAGAAAGATGGCAGAGCTGTCCAGAAAGGAAGGGACCCAGATGGAGCCATCCGTCCCTCCACACCCTGTCGCCGGCACAAGGCCCCACATAATGTCCTGGTTGGCCCTGGCCACCCCCGCACAGCAGCCTCAAGAGCCTTGGGGACCCCTGAGATGGGCCCTTGGCCCAGTGCGCAGATGAGGAAGCTTGGGGCTGGCCTGGCTCCTGCTGGGGTGGGGCTGGAGTCTTGACAGGGTGAGTCCTCGGCCTCAGGGCCATCCTCTCCCTGGCCTTCCTCAGACAGGAACCAGCCAGCTCCCAGGCACGGGGAGGCCATTTAAAAACTTATCTCCTGAACTCTGACTGTGAATTAGAACTGACCTAGGAGAAGCCTCTCTAGATCTGGCAGCTGGTCAAAGGGGGCCGGCTACCAGTCTGGCCGCAGCCTCAGCCACCCGGGCTCCTTGCAGCACTCCATAAAGGACCTCTTTGTTCCCATTTCTCCTCCCAAGCCAGTTCCTTCTTTGGGGCTAGGATGACAACTTCCTCCCCACAGGCTCTGGAATCTCCCGTGTCGAGCCCCAGGGTGCCGCTGGCCACAGCACCGCTGCTCTTCTGGCCCTACAGTGACTGCCCCAGCCCTTCCGGCCTCAGTTTCCCCCTCTCCCAGGACGCTGGGGAGAGGTACTTCTGGGGCCTGTCTCACCTGGACGTGGTACTGCGAGGTCTCATGCATGATGACATTGGAGTTGGAGTACTTCTTCCTCTGCTCTGGACAGAGAGACAGCAGCTGTCACTCACCCAGGCCATGGCCCCCCCCCAGGGGCCACTTAGGAGGGTGGAATTGAGGAGGGGGTGCTGCTCCATGAGCCCCTCTCAGCCACCAGGCGGACTGTACTGTATGAGGTAGGAGTGGTGGGAACCCTGAAGGTGTACAGGAAGCCTCCACCTGGGCCTTGGGACAGGGGAAGGCCCACGGCTCAGAGTCTTTAGGGGCCTGCTTAGAGCAGTGGCCAAGACTGAGAGGGGTCTGTGCCTGGGGATGGAGTGGGGTCTGTGCTGAGGTGGGATGGGGATGGAGTGGCGTCTGTGTGGGGTGGGCTCAGCCTCACTGTCTGGAGACTGCCCTGCCGTGGGCCACCATCCTAGGATCTAGGGTCCAGGTCGTGGCTTCCCTACCCTAAGAACTACCCTGGACTCTCCCAGCTCCAGGGCATCTGGCTCTGCCAGCTGTGCAGTACCCAGCATGGGAAGGCGCAAATGAAGGGAGTGGTGGACCCAGGGCGGGGTGTGGCTGGGCGCCAGGCCTCCCCTGAGCACACACACCTGGCAGCTGGGGCCTAATGACCCCTCGATCAGGTTGCAGTGCTGCACGGAGGAATCAATATTGATGCCCTCTGAATTATTTGTAAAGGCCTCTCCCCTTACCATGTGGGTGTGGGGGAGGTGCTCACGGGAAGCCGGGGTCCAGAGGCCTCCTCCAGCCACGCCTGGACACAATCTGGACATAGGCAGGGGCGAGACTGGCAGGGCTCCACTTCCCCACCTCCCTCGAAGCCCAGCGTGTCCTCAAGCCTCACTCACCAAACAGGTCCTTGGCGCTCATCTTGGCCACACCAGGCACACTGTCAGCCCTGCCCAGGCTGCCGCTGCAGGGAGACAGCACGTGAGCAACGAGCCCTCCCACACCACACCTGTCCCTGGGGACTGTGCCATGGAACTAGGGGGCAGGTCGGGGTGGGTCTTACTTGGCAGCACCGGGGCAGCAGCTGATAGACCCTGATTGGCTCATGGTGTCCTTGGAGACAGCTGGTGGCAGCTAGTGGCAGGGATGGTAGACTGTGATGGGGCCAGGGTCTGGGGTCAGTGCCTGGCCCACACCTGAGGACAGAGAAGCCAAGCTGGTACTTCCTCCTAGCAGGCCAATGGCTTTGCTATTCCCAGGACTGGACCTATGACCTTGCTGAGGGACTGTCCCTGGTTCTCCAGGTCCAGGGCCACAGCCCTCGATGGCCTGGCCAAACTCCCCAGGGGATCCTCAGGGAACAGAGTCCAGTGGCCCCTGGCCCAAACGTGTCCACTGAGGTCTCATTTCTACCTAGGCCCTTAGCCTTGCACAGAGAAGAGGCTGACTGAGAGGCTGGGAAATGGGGCCAAGGCTGAGAGTGGGGAGCTCTCTCAGAGCACAGAGAACAGCTCCCCCAAAACTGCTGAGGGAAGCGGGAACTGACTGCCACAGGAGAGTGGCAGAAAAGCACCAGGCTGGAGCCCTGGGAAGGAAACGACCGATGTCAGAGAGAGATCAGGTGGGCAGACCTGGCTCCTACCCTTCCTAGACCTCTCCCCCAAGGGTGCCTGCATAAGTTCATGGCCCCCAGGCCAGCAGCCTCTAGCAGCTACCAAAGAGGCCAGCTCTGGGGTTTCTCTTGGGCCAGAGAGCCCATTTCAGAGAAGGATCCTGTGGTTTGTTTCTGATGGGTTCCCCGGTACCCAGAAGGAAGTCTGGGGGATATATAGGGTCTCTTTACCCTGGGGTGGCCAAGAGCAGGACTTTGACCACGGGGGTAGCAAGGGTTAGCACAGGGAGGCCCTGGAGAAGATAAGGGTGGGGCCCCCTAGTCTCCAGCACAGACGAGAGTCTCTGTCCTGGTCAAGGCCTCTCCAGGGGTGGAATCCCTCTGGCCCCATCTTTGAAAACTAGGCTTGACTGCCGATGTGAGCAGGTGTCTGATCTGGGCAGGATTCTGTGGTCTCCCGGGTAGAGGGGAAATACCCAGGGCCAGCCTGATACTGAAAGGCGACCTGAAGTGTCAGCCTGTCCCCAAGTCCCTGAAAGGAGAGCTAGATAACACCTTTGACTGTCTTTAAAGGCTCTGCAGCCAACAACCCAATGGGTTCACCTGTCTTCCACCTCCTGGAAAATGTCACCAGTGAAGGTGACAAGAAGGAAGCTAGTTCAGCATTTTGGGGTCTTCTCTAGAAGGGGTCACCAGCGGGTGGTGGCATGAGGGCCAAGGCACAGTCTCAGAGGCACCCTCCCCCTCCCATGCTTTCTGGTTTGACCAGGTCCTCAGGGACTCCCCACTGCCGGGGCCTGGCTCCTGGCTTGCCAGAGGGGGCTTGGCCAGATTCTTCTGTCCAACTTGCCATGGAGAATGTCCGGAATGCTCATGACCTCAGTGGGTGAGTCTAAGTGTTTGTTTAACAGGATTCCTGGCAAGCCCAACCTAGGGCTCAAAGCACGTGGGGCCAGGTACACACACCTGAGCAAAACAAACCAGCACAGACTCAGGCCTGCAGGCGCACAGACCTGTGCAGGCTAGGACAAGCCACCCTCCCCTTTACGTCTAGGCTGGGACTTTTGCCCCAAGTTGGAGGGCTTCAGGGCTACCCCCTGCTCCCAGAAGTCTTACTCCCAGGGCTTTCCCCAGCGAGGCCCAGAGAAAACTAGTGTCAGTGGAGCTGGCGCTGACCAGGCCCCGTTCTGGGGGCCCTGGGGGCCCCAGCTGCACTTTGGTTCTGTAGTCCAGGTCTGGATGTGAAGGGAGGGAAGTGGAGGGGAGGAGGCCCAGTGGGGCAGGGAGGGTGGAGGACCTGACTCCAAGTTCAAATTCCAGCTCCACATGCTGAGTGACCTTGGGGAGGGGTCAGCTTAGTCACTGGGGCGCCTGGCTGCCCTCCTGGGAGCTGGGTGGGGCCGGGGACAGGAGATCCTTCAGGTCCAGGCTGACTTGCTCCGGGAAGGGTGGTTTTTGGGAGTCCTCCACCCACTGGGAGAGAGGGGAGGCAAAGACAAACTGGGAAGGTCTGGGCGGGGGCCCTAGGCTGGGAGGCCAAGGAAGGGGCTGGGAAGGGGCGGCAGGTCCAGGAGGGGCCTCGGCACAGGGGGTACCGCAGACAGGCTGGGAGGAAGGAGGGTCCCTCCCAGAAGGCCTGCTCACCGGGATGGGGCAGCAGTGGCCTGCGGTCCCTGGTCAGACGCAGACCAGCGCAGCCTGACCCAGGGCCAGGAAACTGGGGCAGCCGGGGCGGACACCCACTGGCCCTTGCCAGCACTTCCTTCTAGGGAGACGCTGCCCCTGCTCCCCTTCCCCTGGGCTTCACCCCAACCTGCCCCCTGAGGCCCGACCCGCCGAGTGGGGGACCCCGCGAGCCCCCGGGCGGGGAGGAGCGGGGGGGGGGGGGGGGACGCGGCGAACTCCCGGGAGGACGCACTCACCCGCTCCCCGCCGCCGCGCTGGGTCTCCGCGGCCGTGCGCTCCCCGCCGCCGCCGTGCGCTCCCCGCCGCCGCGCTGGGTCTCCGCGGCCGTGCGCTGGGTCTCCGCGGCCGGGGAGGGGCCCGGAGAGGAGGAACCTGAGCGGCAGGTTGGCGAGCCACCCTCGAGAGCGGCGGGCGGGGAGGGCCGGGCGCGGGGCGGAGCTGGGTGCGTGCGGCTGCAGGTGGTGCCAGCCGGGGAGCCGCCCGGGGCCGGGCGGAGCATCTCCCCTCCCCGCCTTCGGTGGCGGGGAGCCTGGGGCGGCGGCGTCTGGAGAGGGTCCCTGCGGGGAGCCCCACGCTGAGATCACCTAGCTGAGCAGGTAAGGGCGGCCTCCTCCTGCCCAGCCCCGTGGCTGCCGGGAGAGGACTGTGCAGAGCCCCAGGCGCCCTGCTCACCCGGCTGCCACAGCTGCTCAGGGCAGGGCAGGCCACACGCGGCCCAGCTGATGGTGTCCACCCTAGGAGAGGAGGCAGCAGGGGCCCTGACCTGGGCCTGGGCCTGCGGCGGGGATAGCGGGAATGGGTGCTGCCCGGGACGGCATGGTCCCAGGGGGCAGCTGCAGAGAGGCAGCACCGGTGTGTGTTGGAGGGACACAGCCCCTTCCTGGGAACGCGGTGCCGTGCCCACGGGGCCAGGCGGCACTGTCCTCTGGCCTGCATGCCGGGCCGTCACCGTGCACTTGCTTGAGCCCAAGGCAGGCCTGGCTTCCTGGTTCACAGCCTTGCGCAGCTGATCTCACAGAACCTGCCGGGCCCTGCCCCGTGTGTGACCTTGCCAAGGCCCAGCAGGTGAGGCCCAGCACTCAGCTGTGAGCAGGGAGGAGCAGGGGCACACCTGTGCCCTCACTCCTCTGGGCAGAGCATAGGAAATGTGCCACGTGGTGAACAGCTGAGGAGGCTGCCAGGGTCCCACCTGGCCGACACACATCTGTGTTGGGCCCTCTGGAGCCAGGGGGCCCCCGAGCTTCAGGTGACCACTGCTTTTTTGTCAACAGATGCCAAGGGCTTAATGCCCAGCTGACTATGAAGGTGACAGGCTCCTTGCCTGGCCTGCAGGACAGGCTGGTGACAGCAGAAGTACCTGGCCCATCCTGAGTGAGGGAAGGAGGGTCCAGGCCCCTCCCATACCACCTGTGCAGCTGTGCAGCTCAGCATCAGAGTGGGAGGGCAGACCCTCGGGTCACATTCCCCATGGCCTTTGGGGGCTGCCGAGGAGCCATGGGTGAGATCAGGTGCCCAGAGAGAACCTCGTCCAGGTGTGGGGCCTGCCCACAGAGCAGAGAGCTTCCAGCTGAGTGCCAGGCAGCCAGGCCAGAGGTGAGAGGGGGCTCCAGGACCAGGTAGTACAGGTGGAGAGGAAGGTGGACTCGTGTGTGTCAGAGCCCATGGAAGGTAATAGCGGAGAACTAGGTACCCAGGTCAAACCCCAGTAGTGGTATAAGAACATTTATTTAAAACAGGAGATTTGAACATGTTATTTCAAACAGACACACCAAAAATGAAAGAACAATAAATAAATATCATAAAAGTATGTTTAGAGCCTGATACCAGTGGCTCCAGGCTGAGATTAGAGGGTGCAACGCCAGCCTTGGCAGGGAAAGTTAGTGACACTTTTATTTCCCACTGACTGCTGAAAAGCTAGAGTTGGAGGTGTGGCTCAAGCGCTGGAGCACTAGTCTTGACTAAAAAGCCAAGCCCTGAGTTCAGGTACTGGGACACACACACACACACACACACACACACACACACACACACCCCTGTGTAGTTAGCTAAGCCTGCTAACTCTTGAGCCTTCATCCCAGTGGCACACACACACACACACACACACACACACACACCCCCCTGTGTAGTTAGCTAAGCCTGCTAACTCTTGAGCCTTCATCCCAGTGGCACACACACACACACACACACACACACACACACACACACACACACACACACACACACACACACACACACACACACACACACACACACACACACACACACACACACACACACACACACACACACCTGTGTAGAGTTAGCTAAGCCTGCTAACTCTGAGCCTTCATCCCAGTGGCGTTGGAGGCAGGAGGAGTGAGTTTGAGGCCAGCCTAGGCAAAGTTACTGAAATTCTATTGCAAAATAAAAACGAAAGTGTATGGAGTACGGCTCAGGTAGTAAGAGCTTGGCAGCCTGACGGGGGTGCATTGGCTGGGCCTGAGAAGAGCCCAGGCCTGGCTCGGGGAGTGCAGCAGGCTCTCAGAACCAGACTCAGGGCCAGTGCGGAAATCTGGGATGCCAAGAACGTCTGTGTGAGAAAAACACGTGGTGAATGACAGCAGCCAGGCTCGCCCTGGGGACCTGGCTGTGGAAATGGCTGGGGTGCCGTTTCCCTGTGGTGGGGACAAGGTGGACCCGCTGGCCACCCTTTTGGCAACAGCGATGTCTCTGCCTCCTGCTAGGCCCTGGTGGCAGCCGTGGCCTCTCCACTCAGCCACAGGGCTTGCATAGCACCTGAGGTAACCATTCCCCAGGATTAACACCCCCTCTCCCCCTACCGGGACCAAATGCAACACCCGTGTCTCAACAATTTGTTTTATCCTGGACTTAAATGACTACCCCACCTAAGAAGATTTGTAAGCCATCCCAAACCACGGACAAAGCCAGATGTGGAGATCTGCCTCGTGGTAGAGCACCGGGCCCCAAGTTCAGGCCTCAGTCATGGCATGGAAAAAACCAAAAACGAGAAAACACACAAAACCAAAGCATTTACAGCAAGTCATAGGAAGGAGGCCGTGGAGACCGTGGAGTGGGCTGCTCAGGCACACTCACCTGAGGAAAGCAGTGAGGGCTGCCAGCTGCAGGGCGGCCTCCAGGCTGTGCAGTGCCAGGAGAGTCGTGCTGAGGATCTGGTCTACCCACAGTACGAGGGTCTGCCACAGCATGAAGTGGACAGACAGGATGCTGCCTCCTGCGGTGAGGGCCAAGCTGGTGGCCAGCTCCACCTCAGCCTGCAGCAGGTTGCCCTTCATGCCTGGAGAACAGAGCAAAGGGGAGCGGGGGGTGGGGTGCAGGATATCCCACGAGATCCCAGGATCCTGTGCAGCCGGGCCTCCGCCTTGCAGAGGACGAGTGTGAGTGGATGAGATTCGGGAAGGCTGCCCACGATGGCGGCCCAGGACGGAGAGCACCACAACTGAATCTGTCTCTGAAAGTTTGTTTCTAAAATTATGGGCATCTGCTACCTTTTCCTAAGTCCAAGTTGAATCAAAGAGATTTTGTTTAAGACTTCCAAAAACATTTTACTCTGGGCTAAGGCAGTCTGGTTCTGGAAAATTTCACAAATACTTATAAAAACAAAACCGCACATTTTACAAACAAATGGGTCAGTCATGGAACATGCTGACTGGAAGTTGCCACCAGCTGACCCTACTTGCCTGAAGGGTGTTGAGGGCCTGCCATGTGCCAAGTGTCTGGGGGCTGTCCACTCTGGCATCACTGTGGGCCGGGGCCCTCCACCCCATCCCTTGCAGGCTGGGTTCAAGTTCTCCAGCTCCACCCTATGGGCAGTACCATCTTGTGGGCAAACCATGGAAACTCCACACCACTCAGGCAGCAGACACTGGAAGCCCAACACTGTCTGGGATGGACAGTGAGGAAATTCACTCTGGCCACTTTTTTTTCCCCTCCTCTTTGGTCATGGGACTTGAACTCTGGGCCTGGGTGTTGTCTCTGAGTTGTTCAGCTCAAGGCGTTCACCTACCCTTGGAGCCACAGGGCCACTTCCAGATTTCTAGTGGTTAATTGGAGATAAAAGTCTCACGGTCCTAAAGACCAGCCAGGGCTGGCTTTGAACCACAATCCTTAGATCTCAGCCTCCTGAGTAGCTAGGATTACAGGTGTGAGTCACTGTGATTGACTCACTCTGGCCACTGTTGAAGTTCCAGGTCTGATAGCAAGAGGACAGAGGTTAGCGTCTCCCTATGCCTCAGTTTGCTGGCCATATACACAGCGAAGACACTGTTAAGAGGCCGGGCACAGAGCCTGGAAGCAGTGAGCAGCAGCTCCTATTCCTGGTGTCAGGGTGTTCATGGTAGGGTCGTGTCTGAAAAACAGTGACCAGGCCGCGCAGGGCAGGGCTCCCGGTGGGGGCCGTCTTGGCAGTGGGCTCTGGGGAGGGATTTCCACGTTTTATTTCTGCCAAGTAGGAGAACCTACCGTCACCTGAACTGTGTGGCTAAAGAAAAAAAGGAGTTGGTTTTAACAGACACTAGAGGTGATGGCAGACACGACCTGAGCCAGACAGGAGAGGCTGGGCCCCTGCTCTGCGAGGATCTGATGAAGTGGGCCGGGCGAGAGGGCAGGAGGGTGGGGCAGGGCAGTGTTCTGGGCTCCCACACCCAGCTGGGTTTCTGATTGCTGCGCTATTGTGGAATATGGGTCCAAACATGAAGAGGCCACTAGTGTCACCTGTCTCTGGGACAAAGCCTTCGAACAAGCAGTTAATACTTAATGACATGTAAGGCGATGCCACACTGCACTGGGGGAAGCAGTTTGAAGGAAAATGTCTCCAAGGACCATATGACAAAGAGATCAGTATGAGAAGGTTTAGCGATTCAAGACAGCACCAGCGCGACCATAAACCCGCACCCTCTCACAGCCAACTCACCCAGGTACAGCCGGGCTCCCTCCAGAATCCCCAACAGAAGTAACAGAGTCAGGTCGAGGACCAGGCAGTTCCTGGGATAGCCGAAAGCCTGACCTGGGAGAGTCATGGAGTCAGGTCAGCCCTGTGTCAGCACCGGCTCCTTCAGTCTGCCCACACTCGTTACTTACTCTTATACACCATCACCAGAAGAGAAGCTACGAAATACAGGGCAGAGTACAGCACACTGAGATGGAGCAGCATTTGAAGAGGAACTGACGGGAGCTGGTGCCTGGTCAAGGACCTTCCGGTTCAGCAGAAGGGGTATACCTGACAGGGCAGCACGCCCTAGGGGCTGTGACCGTGCCACCTGTCCTATGGCCACAAACCATCAGAGCTGGTGTGGCTCCATTAGGCAGAAACCCACAGGTTCATCTGGGGCTTTGATGGCTACATGGATTCCTGGCATGGTCACAGGAGGGGTCCCTGTGGCTACATGGCAAAGCTGGACCCTTCCCATCCAGGTGGACCAAGGACTGAGCACCACACGCCGGCCACAGGTAAGGCTGTGGGAGTGCGCCAGGTAATGCCACCTCGTTGCAGGTTGGTAAGAGGACAATTGTTATTAAGATAACATGTATTTTTCCCTGACTCAGGACAGAATGTTAAAATCTCCAGTAGTGCCATACACTTTGCACGTTTACATAAAGATGAACCTAAGGCTGCCCAGAAGCTGGCCAGTCTGGCGGGAAGATGAGGGCCATGGCACAGCACCCGCCTGTGAAGGGAACTAGCCTGAGCTGTGGACAAGGGATCCGGCGTGACCGGCAACGCTGCTCCCTCCCCAAAGATCCCAGTCCGGATCAAGGAAAAAGTGAGGCAGGCAGGCAAGAAGGGCACAAAAGGCAACAATCCAGTTGTGGGGGCCCAAGCCACAAGGCACAGGAAGCAGGATGCGTCCGCAGCAGGATACCACGTCGTCAGAGGAGCCTCTCCCTAGAAAAGAAGGTCAGTGCCACCATCAATAGCCCAATGGCTGCATAGCAGTGCTGTTTAGTTCTTCTCGGACCCACTTTTTTAGAGGACACATGGTGAGTGGACCTCAGCTTGCCCTTGTCTCTCACCTCTACATCCGCCTCTTTGAGGAAAAGCCTCTGACTTCCCATGCCCAGGACTGGGAACAGAGTGTACCCAGAGCAGTGATGGAGCAGGGCAGGCGAGGAGCCTGGGTGCCTGCCCCAGGCCAGGCTGGACGAGGTGTGATCTGTGCCTTGGGAAAGGAGCACCCAGAGCAGAACTCAGCAGCAGCTTTCTTACTGTGTGTGGTTTCTGCACATTTATCACACTTAAATAATTACGTGGAGACCTTTTTTGTTATTAAAAAATCTTTCATAATCGATTACAGTTATTTTGCTTTCTGCTCAAATGTTGTTCACTTCTCCACAAGATTCCTTTGGAAAATGTTTTAATTTTTTCCCTGAATTAGCCATCTCTTGGGGCTTTTCCCTCTGTTCTCTTTGACTCTGGTTTTTGGCTGTAAAGAGATCCTTGATTGGACAAGACCAGGGCCAGACTGCCTGTCCTAAGCTCACAACAGCTGCACATGTATATAGCATGTGCATGACTCGACCTGTGTATTCCACCAGAAAAATTCAGAGTTTGGTCAAAATCTTCTATGCAAGAAGCTCTGCTTCTGTGCAGTAGGCAGGGCAGTTATCTGAACCTGGCCTGCAACGGTTGGCTGTTTTACTGTCTCTTTCCAGGAGGATAAGAGAAACACAAGGCTTGATAAGCTTTCATTGGCCATCTGACTTCATGGGCTGACCTGGACCATCTGTTCCAGAGCTGTGAGCTCTTGTGTGGGCAGGGGCCACACACTAATCAACACAGGACTTCAGTGGCAGGCTCTGGACAGGGGTCCCCGTGGGCACACCTGTGAGTTCAGTCACCAAAGGATCTACAACTCCCTCTGCATCACATTGCAGCAGGACATTCTAAACCTGACCCATTCTCTTCCAGGACCCAGCGGAACTAGATACCTGTCATTGAGTGGATTTCAGAGTAACTGGGGAGTTCCTCACTGCAGATACTTACCTGTACTGTGAGGGTTTCATACTTGCTAGGATGGGACCACTTGAGCCATATTTCTATTTCTGGACTTTTTTTTTTTTTATTTAAATAAGTCTCACTGTAGCTGGGTGCCCTGGGTCAGGCTTATAATTGTAGCTACTCAGGTGGCTGCAATCTGTGGTTCAAGGGGTAGAGGGGTAGACTTAAGCTGAAGCACTCAGAGACAGCACCCAGGCCCAGAGTTTAAGTCCCACCACACACACACACACACACACACACACACACACACACACACACACACACACACACACACAGTTTCACTGACTGTCAGTACTGGGGCTCGAGCTCAAAGCTCCAGTCTGGCTTTTTGCTAGGTAACTGGAAACAGTTTCTAGGAATTGCTTGGTTGGTAATGGGGCTAGACACCAGGACCCGGGCACTGTTTCTGAGATTTTCTGATCAATGCTAGTACTGTACCACTTTGAGCCACAGCTCCATTTCCAGTTTTGTGATAATTAACTACCAATTGGAGACGAGTCTCATGGACTTTTCCTGCCAGGACTGGCTTTGAACCACCATCCTCAGATCTCAGCATCCTGAATAGCTATGACTATAGTCTGACCTATGGTACCCAGACTTTTCTTTTTTGCCACTTCTGGGGCTTGAACTCAAAGCATGGGCTCTGTCCCTGAGCTTCTTTTGCTCAAGACTAGAACTCTACCACTTGAGCCACGGCACCACTTCTGGCCTTTTCTGCTTATGTGGTACTGAGGAATCATACCCAGGGCTCACACCTATAATCCTTACTAGTCAAGAGCCTGAGATCTGGGAATCTTGGTTCAAAGCCAGCCAGGACAAGAAACTGAGACTCTTACAATATTTCCAACTAACTACCAAAAAACTGGAAGTGGAGCTGTAGCTTAAATGGTCCTAGTCTTGAGCAAAAAAGGTCAGGGGCCAGGCACAATGGCTCACCCCTGTAATCCTGGCTACTCAGGAGGCCGAGATCTGAGAATCAAGGTTCAAAGCCAGCTTGGGCACAGAAGGACCTGAGACTCTTATCTCCAATTAACCTCTAGAGAAGGGGAAGGGGGGGCTTGGCTTAAAAAAGACAGAGTTCAGAGTTCAAGCCCTACAACCAGCACACACACACACACAGGCTAACATTAGGGCTGGGATAGACCACCATGGGAGACTGCTTGTCCTACGAGTGTGAGGGCCTGGTTTCCACCCCTCACACCTGGAGTAAATACATGGTGTCACTTCTACCAGTTCACCGTCACAGACTGCCCTGGAGGGACGTGGACCCTTCAGATCATGTGGAGCGCGGCTGTCACCACGCAGGCTGACAGGGAGGGATGTGGACCCTTCAGATCAGGTGGAGCGCGGCTGTCACCACGCAGGCTGACATGGAGGGACGTGGACCCTTCAGATCAGGTGGAGCGCGGCTGTCACCACGCAGGCTGACATGGAGGGATGTGGAGTGTGGCTGTCACCACGCAGGCTGACATGGAGGGATGTGGAGTGTGGCTGTCACCACGCAGGCTGACATGGAGGGACGTGGACCCTTCAGATCAGGTGGAGTGTGGCTGTCACCACGCAGGCTGACATGGAGGGCCGTGGACCCTTCAGATCAGGTGGAGCGTGGCTGTCACCACGCAGGCTGACATGGAGGGACGTGGACCCTTCAGATCATGTGGAGCACGGCTGTCACCACGCAGGCTGACAGGGAGGGATGTGGGCCCTTCAGGTCACCATGCAGGCTGACAGGGAGGGATGTGGGCCCTTCAGGTCACCATGCAGGCTGACAGGGAGGGATGTGGAGCGTGGCTGTCACCACGCAGGCTGACAGGGAGGGATGTGGTGCGTGGCTGTCACCACGCAGGCTGACAGGGAGGGATGTGGAGCGTGGCTGTCACCACGCAGGCTGACGGGGAGGGATGTGGGCCCTTCAGGTCACCATGCAGGCTGACAGGGAGGGATGTGGTGCGTGGCTGTCACCACGCAGGCTGACAGGGAGGGATGTGGAGCGTGGCTGTCACCACGCAGGCTGACAGGGAGGGATGTGGAGCGTGGCTGTCACCACGCAGGCTGACGGGGAGGGATGTGGAGCGCGGCTGTCACCACGCAGGCTGCTGCGGGGCTTTCGGACCCGCGGGGCTCGTGGGCCTGGACTCCAGCGCGGCGCCGCCTCCCGCGGCCTCCCGAGGGGCCTCCCGGTGGAGCGGGCGGGAGCCCGGCGGGCGGGGCCCTCGCGGCGGCGGTCCACGTCCCCGGACGACCCCAGGGCGCTCCCCTTCGCGGCCGCAGGGCCTCGGACGGGGCTGCGGGACGCGGGGCGGCGGGGGGGCGGCGCCACCGGGGCCCCATCCGCGCTCCCGCCCGCCTGCCCCGGCCCGCCGCCCGCCCCGGCCCGCCGCCCGCCGCCCGCCGCCCGCCGCCCGCCGCCCGCCGCCCGCCGCCTCACCTGGGCCCGCGGCCGCCATCTTGCCGCCGCGCCTCCCGCGCTCCCGGCAGCCTCTCGGCCGCGCCCTCCCGCCATCTTCGCTCCTCCCGCCGCGCTCGCAGCCGACGCCGTCCGCGGCCCCCGAGCCCCGACTCGTCCGGCCGGCCGCACTCGGGCGCCTCCGGGCGGGCGCCGAGGCCCCGGAGGCGCGGTTCGGAGGCGCTCGGCACGGTTCGGCTCGGCCTCGGGGAGGCTCGGCTCCCGTCGCCGGCGGCGCCAGCCCTGCCGGCCGGCGGCCGCGGCGGCCTCCGCCCCGGCGGGAGCGAGGAGGGCCCGCGGAGGAACCGCTCGGAAGCCTCGCGCGGCGTCGGGGATCCTCGGACGGACTCGGCTCCCGACTTCGGGCGGCTTCGGCTCCGCCCGGCCCGGCTCGGCCCGGCTCGGCTGCCCCCGGCTCCGCCCGGCCCGGCTCGGCTGCCTCCGGCTCCGCCCGGCCCGGCTCGGCCCGTCTCGGCCCGGCTCGGCTGCCCCCGGCTCCGCTCGGCCCGGCTCGGCCCGGCTCGGCTGCCCCCGGCTCCGCTCGGCCCGGCTCGGCCCGGCTCGGCCCGGCTCGGCTGCCCCCGGCTCCGCTCGGCCCGGCTCGGCCCGGCTCGGCCCGGCTCGGCTGCCCCCGGCTCCGCCCGGCCCGGCCCGGCCCCCCCCCACCCCCGACCCGACGTCGGCTGGGCTCGGCCCGGCCCCGCGGGCGCCTGGCCGCCCCTTCCGGGCCGGCTCGGGCGGTGGCTTCGGAAGGCCTCGGCCCGGCTCGGGAGGCCTCTTCGGGCCCCGCTTCGGGCGGCCCCGGCCTGCGCCTTCGGGCGGGCTCGGCGGAGTCCGGATGGAGGACTCGGACTCGGCGGCGAAGCAGCTGGGCCTGGCCGAGGCGGCGGCGGTGGCGGCCGCGGCCGCTGTGGCGGCGGCGGCCGCGGCCGCGGCGGGAGGCGAGGCGGAGGAGCCGGGGCTGAGCCGGGCCTCGGACTCGGAGGAGGACGCGGACTCGGAGGCGGAGCGCGAGACGCGGCGGGTCACGGCCGTGGCGGTGATGGCGGCCGATCCCGGGCACATGGACATGAGCGCCGAGGCCCTGCCGGGCCCCGACGAGGCCGCCGCCGCCGCCGCCGCCTTCGCAGGCAAGTGCGCCGAGCTCGCCGGCCTCGCGCCCCCGCCCCGGGCCGGCCCGCGGCCCCGGCCGGGCCCGCCGCCTCGCGCACCTGCCCGCGCCCCCCGCGCCGCCGCCCGCGCCGCCCGCGCCGCCGCCCGCGCCCCCCGCGCCGCCCGCGGCTCTGCGCCCCGGGCGGGGAGCGGGGAGCCCGGCCCCCGCTGCCTCCCGCCCCGCCTGCCCGTGGCCCGGGAGGGCGGAGCGCGCGGTGGACAGGGACGCCAAGCTCTGCAGCGCAGCCCGGCGGGGCTCGCGGGGCGCGGGCCGCACGCGTGTGAAGATGCTGCGGTGCCCGGCGGCCGCCCCGTCCCCGCCCCTCCCGGCGCCCCGCTCCTCCCCGCCCGGGCCCCGGAGGCCCCGGGAGGACTCACAGTTGAGTGCTCCTGCCCTGGGGCGCTCTGTCGCCTTTCTTCGGTGGGTGGCGGGGCCTGGGCGCGGTCCCGAGCTCTGCCCTGCAGCCCGGCCCACTTCCCCAGCCTCCAGGGGTCCCTCCGGCCGGCCTGGCTTCGAACCTCGCTCCCCGGGTCTCTGCTCCCAGTCTCGTGGCAGCCCAGGGCTCGCATCCCCGCGCACCGCCGCGGGCTCCAGACCCACCCTGCTGCCCGGGAGTGCAGCGTCCTGTCCTGCCGGGCCTGCACCAAGCACGGGAGGTCGCGCAGCCCGCGGTCGTGGACTTACACTCCGGGGTTGGGAGTGACGGCGTTCTTCCCTTTTAGCACATACTTCTTTTTTGAGTGCAGAAAAGATGAGATACCATCAGGTGTAACATCAGAAAAATATATTCATGCTGCTTGTCTTTTTTCTTTCTGCAGAACTCACTAGGTTTTTAAATTGTGTGTGTGAGAGAGAGAGAGAGAGAGGCTGTGATAGAGCTCACTTGACATTTCTGCTGAGTTCCTGAAGTCAGGTAGTTCCAGGTTTAAGTGACAGTGCAGGGCAGACTATTCATCTTTGGCCACAGCTGCTTGAGTTGTCTGTGGACCTTTGCTCAGTCTTGGGTCCTGGCTGTGGCCTGTGCTGAGTGCTAGGGAGAGGATGATGAGCTGCAGCAGGCCTGGCCTGGCAGGGGAGGCAGAGGACTGGAAGAACTGTGGTGCAGCTGGCTGGGTGCTGGGATGGTGGGGCGAGCAGGACTCCAACCAGTGTCTATGTCAGAGATTGTCCTAGAACTCTGAGCAACAGTAGGAGCCACTGCCTGTGTGGAAGCAGGACAGGCTTTGCAAGGACACAGGATGCAGAGATAGGACTGTGTGGCCTTTCTGGGTAACAGGCACAGCAGTGCGCCGCGGATCTCTCTAGACCTGTTCTTTGTGCAGGTGTTGAGTTCTAGGTTGTACCCCTAGAGCCCTCAACCCTCAGCACCACGCCTGGTTTTCTGGTGGTTAATTGAAGATAAGAGTCTCATGGTCTTTAGTGCCCGGGCTGGTTTTGAACTGCACTCCTCAGATCTCAGCTTCCTGAGTAGCTAGGATTACGGGTGTGAGCCACCGCACCTGGCTTGTTGTTGTTGTTGTTATTATTATTATTATTATTATTATTATTATTTTGCCAGTCCTGGACTTGAGCTCAGAGCCTGAGCGCAGTCCTTGGACTTTCTCAAGGTTAGAGCTCTACCACTTGAGCCTCAGCACTTATGTGGTACCAAGGAATCGAACCCGGGTCTTTGTGCATGCTAGGCAAGCACTCTACCACTAGGCCAAACTCCCGGCCGCTTGTTATTTTTGTGTTCGTTGTCTGTACTGGAGCTTGAACTCAGGGTCTGGAAGCTGCCCCTTACCTCTTGGCTCAAGGCTGTTACTTGCAGGTGTGGTAGGTCAGCCTTGCTTCTCAGGGGAGTTACCGGGACCGTCATGACACTTCAGCCAAGGCTGTGGTAGGGATCCTGTCCAGATGGCCTGAGTTGTAGCAGTGTAGCCGTGTGTGTGTGTGTGTGTGTTGGGAGAGGCAATCCAGGAGGCAAGATGGTAGACTTGAGTCGGCTTTGGTTTAATGGGTATAGAGGTGTAGGATGTGTGGGATTCAGAGCATCTTTGCAAAGGGAAAGGCCAGGGGTGGGAAGGAACCTTTGTTCTTTCCTGGCTGGGAGTGGGCAGAGGGAGAAGCCTACCATTTGTGGTAAACATTTTTATGGTAAAATTTTATTTTTATTGCAAATTCATTAGGGCCAGGTGCCTAGCTACTCAGGAGGCTGAGATCTGAGGATCACAGTTTAAAGCCAGCTCAGGTACTAAAGACTGTGAGCCTCTTATCTCCAGTTAACCATCAGGAACCGGAAGTGGTGCTGTGGCTCAGGGTTAGAGTGCTAGCCTTGAGCTGAAGAGCTCAGGGACAGTGCCAAGGCCCAGACAGAGTTCAAGCCTCGTGATCGACAAAAGATAAAAATAAAAAATTACTGGGAAAGAGTAGTTTTCCACCTTTTCTGGGAGAACCAGATGATTTAAACTGGAATAAAAGTGTTGACAGCATTTAAAAAAAAAAAGGCAGAACTAGCATTGTCACTCAAAGTGGTAGAGTACTAGCCTTGAGCAGAAGAACTCAGGGATAGCACCCAGGCCCTGAGTCCAAGCCCCATGACAGAAACATAAGTAAATAAATACAAAAAGGAGAAGCTGGGCCTATAATCCTGGCTACTCAGGAGGCTGAGATCTGAGGATCAAGGTTCAAAGCCAGCCGGGCACTAAGGTCCAGGAGACTCTTATCTCCAATTAACCCCTAGAAAACTGGAAGTGGCTCTGTGGCTCAAGGGGTAGGGCAGTAGCCTTGTGCTGAAGAGCTCAGGGACAGCACCCAGACCAAGAGTTCAAGCTTCACGGCTTCGTGACCCACAAAAACACACAAATACAGAAGGGCAAAGATGTCAGTGGAGTACACATGGCCTTGTGGGAATGCTTTGTCTTTGGCTCCTATGTGAGACCTTCTGCCTTTTTTTTTTTTCCCTAGTCCTGGGTTTGAACTCAGGGCCTGAGTCCTGTCTTTGGACACTTTGCTTAAAGCTAGTGCTCTGTCACTTGAGCCATACTGCCACTTCCAGCTTTTTCTGTGTATGTGGTACTGAGAACTTTAACCATGCTAGGTCAGCACTCACCACTAGGCTTCACTCTTGGCCCCACCCTCTGCTTTTTGTGCTCTTTCTTTTTTTCGTGGGTCATGGGGCTTGAACTCTGGGCCTAGGCGCTGTCCCTGAGCTCTGCGACTGAAGGCTACTATCCTACCCCTGGGCGTGGTGCTGTCCTTGAGTTCTTACCCTTACCCCACTTCCCATTTTCTAGAGTTCTAGAATTAATTGGAGATAAGTCTCAGGTCCTTCTATGCCCGGGCTGGCTTTGAACCTTGATCCTTAGATCTCAGCCTCCTGAGTAGTTAAGATTACTAGCAAAGCCTACAGCACCTGGTATTCCCAGGCGGTCTCCCATCCAAGTACTAACCAGACCAGACCCCGCTCAGCTTCCGAGATCGGGCACATTCAGGGTGGTGTGGTCTGGGACGCTCTTTGTGTTCTTTCTTTACCATGTGTAAAGTTAGGTTCCTTCTGTCGTAGAAGTGACCACCGTAACAGTGGCCAACGTTGGGTCCTCTGCAGACAACGTCTTCACAACATCAGTGGCAAATGCGGCCTCGATCTCAGGACATGTCCTGGTAAGATGCTGTCAGGGTACTGGGTGGGGGGCTGGCTCCAGTCCACCCTTGGCACAGTGGACTTGTTTATACAGCCCCGAGAAGCATTTCTAGTCCTCAAAGACCATCTCAGGGTCTAGTGTGCATGAGCATCTGCTGTTCAGGTGGGGTGGAGGGTGCGTGGGCATCCCTCTGCTCTTAGCCCCAGGACTGTGCTGGACAGGAGAGATGAGAGCAGATGAACTTCTGTGATATGCCAGGTAAGAATTCCAAACAAGGGCTTATCTCTTTGTCCTCACTGTGCTTTACAGTGCAGAGGAAACCTGGCTTCTGGGAAGTGGTGGGGAGACAGGAGAGTGGTTGAAGGTCAGTCAGGTTGAGGTCTTCCTCACCCAATGGCCTTGTAGTCTACATCCACCCAGGCATCTGCCATCTCCGTCTGCAGTGCCTGGTGCTGTCTGGTGCCTTCATAATGCTCCTTTGACAGAGTCCCACGTCTTGCTTCCCCTGGATCGCCTAGTCTGTTACCACACCACGTATCCCCAATACACTGGCATGCCTGTCTGCCCACCACAGCGCTGATGGCGTCTGTGCCCCAGTGCAGAAGTGTTTTACAGCCCTATCACATTAGCCTGCTTCCTAGTTGATGCTTGGCATCAGTAGACAAGCTATTTTTCCCAGAGTGTGAGCCAGAAAGGTGCTGTGTGTGTGGGGTACATTTATGGTTTGCTTTACCCGATGCCTGGCCACTTTGGTGGTGACCGCAGGTCTTTCCTTGTTCTTGGTTCGGTTTTTAACGGAGGATGTGGAGGTCCTGGCTCAGCATCTCCTGGTTATAAATGGCAAGAGCCTTGCTGCAGGGTCACGGCCCACTGAGTTGAGTGACATGCCTCCTGATAGCCAGGAGCTGACCAACGGAGATGTCCTTCCTTCTAGTCTGGTAGGACAGCTCTTCAGATTGGAGACAGCCTAAATACGGAGAAAGCCACGCTGATCGTTGTCCACACAGATGGGAGCATCGTGGAGACAACTGGACTGAAGGGTCCAGCGGCCCCACTCACTCCAGGTAAGGTCCAGCAGCCACACCCACTCCAGGTCCAGCAGCCACACCCACTCCAGGTCCAGTAGTCCCATCCACTCCAGGTCCAGCAGCCACACCCACTCCAGGTCCAGTAGTCCCATCCACTCCAGGTCCAGCAGCCACACCCACTCCAGGTCCAGTAGTCCCATCCACTCCAGGTCCAGCAGCCACACCCACTCCAGGTCCAGCAGTCACACCCACTCCAGGTCCAGCAGCCACACCCACTCCAGGTCCAGTAGTCCCATCCACTCCAGGTCCAGCAGCCACACCCACTCCAGGTCCAGCAGTCACACCCACTCCAGGTCCAGCAACCCCATCCCTGGGCCTTGGAGCTCATTGGTGTGTCGTTGTTGTTGTCAGCTGTGGGCTTGAACTCAGGGCCTGGGCACTGTCCCTGAGTTTCTTTATGTCCCTCCCTCTTTCCCTTCCTCCCTCTCCCTCCCCCCTCCTCTTTTTCTTTCTTTCCTTTTGCCAGTCCTGGGGCTTAAAGTCAGAGGCCTGAGCACTGTCCTTGGGCTTTCTTGATGTAGCACTCCACCACTTGAGCCTCAGCACCACTGCCAGCTTTTTCTGTGTATGTGGTACCAAGCAATTGAACCTGGGTCTTCCTGCATGCTAGGCAAGCACTCTACCACTGAGCTACCTTCCCCACTCTTCCTGAGCTCTTTTGCTCAAGGCTAGCACTGCCAGTTTGTGCCACTGCTCCACTTCCAGTTTTCTGGTAGGTGATTAGGGATAAAAGAGTCTCATGATCTTTCTTGCCTGGGCTGGCTTTGAACCCTGATCCTCAGATCCCAGCCTCCTGAGTAGCTGGGATTACAGGCGTGAGTCACTACCACCTGGCTGCTTATTTGTTTTTGTAATAAATTAGGAAACCGAATATTGACTTAAGTAGGCAGGGAGGCGTTCTCCAGGCAGAGAGTGCATTGCCTACGGGGAAAGGTGGTGTGTGTGCCCAGCCATCTGTGGACCTGGAAGAAAGGAGGGTGGATGTGAGCAGAGCATCCTCACAGCCTCTCTTTGTGCAGGGCCTCAGTCTCCTCCAACCCCATTGGCCCCTGGCCAGGAGAAGGGTGGCACCAAGTACAACTGGGACCCGTCGGTGTATGACAGTGAGCTGCCTGTGCGCTGCCGGAACATCAGCGGCACACTGTACAAGAGCAGGCTCGGCTCAGGTGAGGCTGCTGCGGTGCGTGCTGACAGGGAGGCTGTCGTCTTCACGTGACCCCGTCCGTGTGTGAGGGAGATGGAGCTGTGAGTGACACTCAGCCCAGGCTGTGGCGCCTTGGCGGGCTGGACCTGAGGGAGGATTCCAGGTCATGGTGGTTCTGGGTCAGGAGAGAACGTAGGAGAAAGAGAGGCTGAGGCATGTTTCCCCAGGAACTCACACAGCCCAGGCAACCAGGGATGAGGAGAGCAGATAGTCAGTGCTGGCCATGCCAGTGGCAGAGAGCCGGATAGGCAGGTGGAGTGACAGCTAGCAAGTGGTCTGGGGTGACTTTGGTGTGGGTGAGATTAGAAATTAGGTGGGACGGGGGCAGCCTGAAATGGTGAAAGAGAAAATGCAAATGTAGGAAGTAGAGGAGAAAAGGTGAAGGAAGGAAGTGGTGGGAGCCAGCTGTCAGACATCAGTGGGCTGCGATGAGTCAAGTGACAGGGTCACTCATTTCAGGTGGCCGGGGCCGATGCATCAAACAGGGGGAGAACTGGTACAGCCCAACGGAGTTTGAGGCCATGGCAGGAAGAGCCAGCAGCAAAGACTGGAAGAGAAGCATTCGCTACGCGGGGAGACCTCTGCAGTGCCTCATCCAGGTACAGCTCACCTGCTGCACCTCGGCCACCATGAAGGCAGGGCCTAGGAGTGGGAGGAGCCGAGACTGTGGCCATGCGTGAGATACTTGCCTTCGTGATCTTTCCAGTAGGATGGCACAGGTATCCCTGGAGGGTTGCTGAAGGACGTACGTCCTGAGGCTCAGGAAAAGGAAATGTTAGACACGGCACAGAGGCAGCAAAGCCAGGGTGACAGCTCTGGCTGGCTGCCTGTGACTGTGTAAGATGCTTCTCTTTTCTCCCCTAGTTTACTCCTAAGAAAGATGACTTTTTTTTCCTCCCTTGTTACTATAAAGGTGATTTACAGAGAGGTTACAGTTACATAAGGAAAAGAATGTGTTTCTTTTTGTACAATGTCACCTTCTCCCAGTTTTTCCCTTCCATCCCCACCCACAAGTTGTCTAGTTCATTTTCAACATAGTATCTAGTGAGTAGCATTACTGCTTTTATTCGCACTTTGTTCCTCTGTTTTTGTGCCCTCCCCCTTCTTGTCCTCCCAAAGTCAGGTAACTGAATACACAAGACAAAAAGAAAAGAAAAGAAAAACAGTGAGGGAGAAAAACCCTGTTTCCATGTCTTGGAGTTCCTTTTGATAAATATAATCTTCTGTGATCAGATGCGCATAGCACTGTCCTCTCCTAAGAGAGAGAACTTCTTACCCTGTTCCACTTCAGCTCCTGGCATGGCTGGTGGAACACCAACGCCTGTGAAGTCATATGTTCCCAGAAGGCTTCAGGAGAGCAGACCACTATAAAGGTGTTGCAGTTTCAGGAGTGGAAACATTTCATGTCTCGTATATATGAGTGGTCAATGCACAGTGGAGCTAATTACCGTCTGGTGGTGAGCAGCTTTTACACAGGGTCAGACGTTCTTCCTCAGCTGGGTTCCTTCTCCGTTTCAGGATGGGATTTTAAACCCTCATGCTGCCTCGTGCACCTGTGCCGCTTGCTGTGATGATATGACCCTGGTAAGTCACGGCACGGTGTGTGTGTGTGTGTACAAGCCTTTGGAGCAGACCCTCTGGCCTGTCTTACCTCTTGTCCTGCCTCTCTGATTCTGTCCCTCCTCCCTAGGTGCTTTTGTTGCTGGAGCTCCAGCACAACCCTAATCACTGCCTCCGTGGGGGACAAAGGTGGCTTCGGAGGGGCCCAGGATCTGAAGTAGGGAGGTGGGGGTAAGGGATGTGGCTTAGTGGTAGAGTGCTTGCCTAGCACTCAAGAAGCCCTGGGTTTGATTCCTTGGTGTCACGTACACACACAGCAATATGTAAATGAAAGGAGGAAGGCCGTGGAGCCACTGGGTCAGCCTGGAACCAGCACAGTGTGTGTGCGTGTGCGTGTGCGTGTGTGTATGTATGTGTGTGCTCTTTCCTGTTCAGGTACCACTTCTGGCTTTTTCTGTGTATGTGGTGCCAAGGAATCGAACCCAGGGCTTCCTTCATGCATGCTAGGGAGGCACTCTATCACTAGGCCAAATTTCCAGCCCCAAAATAATGTCAGAGGTTATTATTATTACGACTATTATTTTTGCCAGTCCTGGGGCTTGAACTCATGGTCTGGGCACTGTCCCTGGGCTTTCTCAAGATTAGTGCTCTACTGCTTGAACCACAGTACCATTTCTGGCTTTTTCTCTGTAAATCGCACCAAGGAATTGACCCCAGGGCTTGTGTACCCTAGGCAGCTATCACCTGCCACTAGGCCGTGCTCCCAGCCCTGCCAAGATCATTTTGAAAAAGAAATCTAAGCAGGAAAAAATCACAATTCAGGGTTTGTTTCGTTTTGTTTTGTTTTTTGTTCTTTTTTTGTTTTTGGCCAGTCCTGGGCCTGGGCTCAGGGCCTGAGCACTGTCCCTGGATTTTCTCAAGGCTAGAGCTCTACCACTTGAGCCTCAGCACCACTTCTGGCTTTTTTTTATGTCTGTGGTACCGAGGAAGTGAACCCCGGTCTTCGTGCACGCTAGGCAAGCACTCTACCACTAGGCCACACTCCTGGCCTGCAATTCAGGGTGACAGTGAAGTTCCCACAGGGGAGATTTGAAGGCCACAAAGAAGAGCCAGAGGCTAGCCGCGTCCCATGACAGAAGTTCTGACAAGTGGTGTGGCCACCTCCACGCGGTCTATAGGCAAGGAAAGCTTTGGCTCGAACTTCGCACTTTACACAGAGGTGTGAAGATCCAAACCCAAGAGGAAGACTCGTGGTATTTCTAGGTGGACGATCTTCATTACTTAGGACTGGACCCAGAGGTTTCTCGGTTAGAAATCAAAGAGGGGTCGGTCATTTGGTGCTTAGAGTTGTAGCTGGTGAAGATGATAGGAGACACTCACGGAAGCACCAGTCTCTCCCCAGGACAGCACCAAGTCTGACGGGCAGAAGCATAGTCCAGGAGTCTGAAGTGTGGCCGCTCTCCTTCCCATCCTGTCTCCAGACTGCCCGGCAGCAGGTGTAGAGACCCCGGTGGAAGCAGCCCATGAGTGCTGCTTGTTCAAGTGGTAGAGCGCCAGCCTTGAGCCCGAAGAGGCTCAGAATTCAAGCCCCAGGCTGTGGCTCACGTAGTGGAGTGCTAGTTTTGAGCAAAAGAAGCCCAGGGACAGAGTCCAGTGTGAGTTCAAGCACTAGGATTAGCTTCTGCAAGTGCGCATGTGTGTGCACGCACACGCCAAACTGCCTGCCTGGCACAGTAAGCACACGTCTGTAGTTCTATTTGAGAGACAAGAGATGGTAAGTGATATTGTTTGAGGCCAGCTAGAAGACTGGGGTGTAACTCGAGTGGAGGCGTCCCTCTCTAGTGTTTAAACCCCAGAACTAAAAAACAATTAACAAGACATATAAGGAGAGGGGTGGGGAAGAGAGCACTGGTGGGCAATGGCAGTTCGAAGCCATCTGGACTAATAAACCAGTGATCCAGCCGGGAGTTTGGCCTAGTGGTAAAGTGCTTGCCTAGCATGCATGAAGACCCAGGTTCGATTCCTTGGTACTACATACATAGAAAAAGGTGGAAGCGGTGCTCTGGCTCAGGTGGTAGAACTAACCTTGAGATAGCCCAAGGGCAGTGCTCAAGCCCTGAGCTCAAGCCCAGGACTTATTTTTTGTCAGTCATGGGGCTTGAACTCAGGGCCTGGGATCTCTCCCTAAGTTTTTTCGCTCAAGGCTAGTGCTCCACCAGTTTGTACCATAGGGCCACTTCCAGTTTTCTGATAGCTAATTGGGGATAAGCAAAAAGCTGGAAGCAGAGGAGTAGCCTGAGTGGTAAAGTGCCATCCACTGTGAGTGAAAAGCCAAGTGAGAGAAGTCCTGAGTTCAAGCCCCCTCACCAACTCACACACACCCAGATAATACCTCGTAATTTAAAGGCTGGGCTTGGTGGCTCATGCTTGTCATCCCACTATGGGGGAAGCATAAATTTAGATTGTGGTCTCGGCCTACCCATGCTTAAATGGGAGAGTGAATAACCTCTCCCACTGAAGCAAGGCCTCAGTGTTAGAGAGTGCCTCCCTGGCAATAACCGAGTTCAAGCCCAGGACCGTAACATTGATGCTGAAGTTGTGTCCCTGGATGCTGGACTTGTGTGAGTCTCACAGTATACTAGGAAGGGCTTTGTGTTCCTGTGTCTGGACATGTGGAAGGAGGGTTTGGGGGAACCCTCGCTCAGTACCTCCAGGCTTCTGCTGCAGGGCATCTCGTGACTGTTTCTTTCTGCTGCTTGGTCTTCCTAAGCTTCTTCTAACAAGCTGTGTGGTGCTCAGCGCTGCCAGCTGTGACCTGGCAGTGTGGTTTTTCTTGTTTCTCTTCCCTTCTAGGAATTCCTAAAATCTCATGTGTCAGTGGTGTCGCCTTGCATGGCAGTATTATGGTCATAGGACTTGAACTCTGGCCTAGGCGCTCTCCCTGAGCTCTTCCGCTCAAGGCTACCGCCCTGCCATTGAGCCAAGCCCCTCTTCCCGTTTTCTAGAGGTTAATTGGAGATAAAGAGTCTCAGGTCCTTTTGTGCCTGGGCTGGCTTTGAACCTTGATCCTTAGATCTCAGCCTCCTGAGTAGCTAGGATGACAGGCGTGAGCCACCGTGCCCAGCTCACAATTGCTTTGGAAAGCATTCTCTCTTTGAGGGGCAGAAGAGGGGGCATGAGTGGTCTTCCCCCTCAGGAGATGATGCTTGATAAGGAGTTGAGCACACATCCTATTCTGTCTCAACTTTGTCTTTCTCTCTCAGAGTGGTCCAGTGAGGCTGTTTGTTCCTTACAAAAGGCGCAAGAAGGAAAACGAACTGCCCACAACTCCCATGAAGAAAGAGTCCCCCAAGAACATTACTCTGCTTCCAGCCGCAGCAGCCACCACCTGTGAGTTCCGTCAAACCACTGCACTCTGCCATAGCTTGTCCGAAGCACTTGCTGTAGAGCTAGGGAGGCGGCTGGCACCCTTGTGCTGTGGTCTGCTGTGCTGTGGCTGCTGAGGGTACATGGGTACCCTTGCTTCCCTCCCTGGCTTGCTTTTCCACCTGCCTGGTGCTATCTGGCTCGATCAAGACTCTTGCAACTCCCCGCTTGAGGCTCACCTTCCCCAGTAACCATCCTCTGGCTGAGCTGGACGCCCGCAGCGTGTCCTCAGGAAGTGCTGGAGCATGGCGGGGGCTGTGGGAGCCCCTGGATCCTGGAGACTTCTCAGCCTGTGCTCCCAGTTGCATTCATAAAAGCATCTTTTGCATGAAGCCTTTGTTTGTGCCCAGTTTTTTGTTTTGTTTTTGTTTTTGGCTCAATTGTAGGGCTTTAACTGTGGTCCTGGACACTGTCCCTAAGCTCTTCAGCTCAAGGCTACCTCTGCCACGTGAGCCCTAGCACCACTTTCAGTTTTCTGCCAGTTAATTGGAGATAAGAGCTTCTTGTACCCGGGCTGGCTTTGAGCCGTAACCCTCAGATCTCAGCCTCCTGAGTAGCTAGGGTTACAGACAAGTCCAGTTTTAGCACTTGCTTGTTGCCTATGAACTAACCAGGGAATCAAAGAACTGGAAGGGAAACCTGGCGTTCGTAACCACAGAATGGCTGAGTGCTGATAGCACAGCCTGTCATCTCAGCTACTCAGGAGGCTGAGATCTGAGGACTGCAGTCTGCCGCTGGTCTGTGCAGGAAAGTCTGTGAGTTTACTGTGTGGTTTACTACCAAGAGAAATGGAAATGGAGTTAGAGCTTAAGTGGTAGAGTTCTAGCACAAAAACTTAAGGACAGCTTCCAGGCCCTGAGTTCAAGCCCCAGGACCAGCACAAAAACAAAAAACAGAAAAAGCCAGAATGGGTGGGGAGAGGAAAATAGGCCTTGCACAGATCTCGGATTAGGTGTCCATCTGTGGAGCCATCCACTTCTACGTTGCCAGGCTGTCTACGCCTGTCCCACCCTGTTGGTCCTCAGATCAGCCTCCTTTGGAGGGTCGTCAGCATGTCCTGGGCTGACCGCAGGACGAGGCGAGGCAGGGAAAAGCTGAGGGACTCAGTCTGGCAGCTCATGAGTACAACTGTGATGAAAACCTTTTCTTCTTCTTCTCACTTTGGTGCCGCTCCTGGGGCCAGAATTCAGGGCCTAGGCACTGTCCCTGAGCCTTTTTGTTTAGGGTAGTTTCTACCCCTTGAGCCACACCTCCACTTCTCACATTTTTGGAATTTAATTAGAGATAAGCGTCTCGTAGACTCTCTTGCTCATGCTAGCTTTGAACTGCCATCCTCAGATGTCAGCCGCCTGCGTAGCTAAGATTGCAGGAGTGAGCCACTAGCATCTGGTGAAAGCCTTTCTCTTAATGCAGATTATTGGGGGGGGGGGTGTGCACATGTGTGTGCGTGTGCATGTGCACATGCCAGTTCACAGCTTGAACTCAGGCCCTGCGTGCTGTCCCTGAGCTTCTTTCTCAAGGCTAACACTCTACTACTTAAACCACAACTTCACTTCTAGCCTTTTATTGGCTAATTGAACATTAATGTTTAAAACTAAGCTGGGTACCAGTGGCTCATGCTTATAATTTCAGCTTCTCAGAAGGCTGAGATCTGAGGATTGAAGTCTGAGGCCAGCCCTGAAGGAAAGTCCATGAGATTCTTATTTCTAATAAACTAACTTAAAAGTTGGAAGTAGAGCTGTGGCTCCAGTGGTAGAGCACTATCCTTGAGCAAAAAACCTAGAGACAGCACCTAAACCCTGAATTCAAGTCCCAGGACTAGCACTCATGCGTTCTCGGTCCCCCCCCCCCGCCCCGCCGCACCCCACTCTTTTCTCTCTCTTCCTCTCACACACACTCTTTCAAGCTGTTATTTAAAAATACTTTTAGGGGCCGGGAATTTGGCCTAGTCATAGAGGGCTTGCTAGCATGCACAAAGGCCGGGGTTCAATTCCTCTGTACCACATATATAGAAAAAAGCTGGAAGTGGTGTTGTGGCTCAAGTGGTAGGGTACTACCCTTGAGAAAGTCCAAGGACAGTGCTCAGGCCCTGAGTTCAAGCCCCATGACTGTCAAAAAATTTTATTTTAGCCAGGCATAAGTGTGTCTTACACCTATGATTCTACACTGGGGGCTGAGAGCTGAGGATCCAAGGTGTCTCTCTCTCTCTCTCTCTCTCTCTCTCTCTCTCTCTCTCTCTCTCTCTCTCTCTCTCTCTCTCTCGTTATTGTTGTTGTGGGTTGTGGTACTTGAACTCTGGGCTTGGGCGCTGTCCCTGAACTCTTCAGCTCAAGGCTACCGCCTTACCCCTGAGCCTGGGTATTGTCCCTGAGCGCTTCAGCCATGCCCTGGAGCCATAGCCCCACTTCCCATTTTCTAGTGATTTACTGAAGAGTCTCACAATGCTGAGCGCCCAGGCTGACTTTGAACTGCAGTCCTCAGATCTCAGCCTCCCGAGTAGCTAGGGTTACAGACGTGAGCCACCGCACCTACCCAAGGTTTGACTTATCTCCGGTTTGTCACCAAAAATATGGCTCAAATGGTAAATCAAGCAAAAATGTCAGGGACATCACCTAGACCTTGAGTTCCAGCCAGGATTGGCCAAAAGAAAAAGGTTAAATGTGTTTTGTTTCCTGCTTGGGATTACTTAGCCAGGGGTCCACAGACCCTCACCACATGGGGGGGACACTTCTCACCCACCAGCCTGGCGCCCAGCTCACTGGCTTCTTAGGCTTTTGCCAAATGCCGGGGAGGTGGTTCCTCCTGAGCGGAGCAGGCCCAGGGCCTGGCCTGGCTGTGTGTCAAATGCACTTCTGCCTTTGCAGTCACTGTGACGCCCTCGGGACAGATCACTACTTCTGGGGCACTGACCTTTGACCGTGCATCTACTGTGGAGGCTACTGCTGTCATATCTGAGGGCCCCGCCCAGGGCGATGTCTTTGCTGGAGCCACAGGTGAGTGGAGACATCGGTCTGACATGTGTCCATCCCCTGAGCTCCCGCTACGTCATGAGGGCCTTGTCCACTACTGTACCTCAGGAAGTACTTTGAACAGAGCTATCTGCTGATGAACTGCAGAAATCTGGTAAGTGAGAAGTGGCACTAGGGCTCAAGGGTAGGGTGGAAGCCTTGAGCTGAAGAGCTCAAGGATAACGCCTAGACCCAGAGTTCAAGTCCCACAACCAACCAAAAACAAAGTAAGAAAAATTTTGGGCCTAGTGGTAGAGTACTTGCTTAGCATGCAAAAGATCTGGTTTCGATTCCTTGGTGCCACATGCATAGAAAAGCTGGAAGTCGTGCTGTGGCCAGAAGTGGTAGAGCTCAATCCTTGAGGAAACCCAAGGACAGAGTTCAAGCCTAGGACTGGCAGAAAGAGAGAGGGGGGGGGGAGAGGGAGAGGGAGAGGGAGAGGGAGAGTGGGAGGGAGGGGGAGGGGGGGAGGGAGAGGGGCAAGGGGAAGGAAGGAAGGAAGGAAAGTGCATGTGGCTAGGCAGATGGAATGGGACTTGATTATTTGTGACAGAGCCATTGGACCAGCAGAGCCAAGCTTGCCAAACTCGCTTGCCAACTCCTGCTTTAGTGGAGGGTTGTCTAACAGGAGTAGAATCTCAGCCACCTGTGCAGTTGTGACCATTTCATGAGCCATGTGAGGACGAGGACCTTTGGTGTCAGTGTGTGGCCGAAGGCACTTGGGTTTTAGTCTGTTGAGCCAACAGCCTGCCTGATTCCCAGGCCTCCCGTTCCTCTCCACAGTGCAGGAGGCCGGAGTGCAGCCCCCATGCAGAGTCAGCCATCCCGAGCCTCACTACCCTGGCTTTCAAGACAGCTGCCAGATCGCCCCATTCCCAGAAGCCGCTCTGCCAACATCACACCCCAAAATAGGTGAGTCTGAAAGAATTCACTTGTAGCTCACTGTGCTTAGAATTCTTTTTTGTGTTTTTTGGCAGGTCTGGGGGTGGGAGAGGGTCTCACATAAGCTACTCCAGTGTTCTGCGACTGGGTTCCAGCTCCAGCCCTGGAATTGTTTCCTGTAAGAGAATTTCCAGAAAAATCAGTGTTTGTTTTTCCTTTCTTCCTCGTATTAGCTTACGTTAGTTAGATAAGTAAGTTGTCATCGTATATTTCCGTACATACTTACAGTATATTTCAATCAGTCTCACCGCCTCTGTGAGTGCTTGTTTGTTTTTCTGCGGAGGCACTGGGTCAGGGCTGAGGCGAAGCCTGTCCTGGGGTAAAGAAAGCTTTATGACACACAGGCTCATGGCTCATTTACGTGTAAGTCTTCTTTGACCCACATTGCCTGTGTCGGGGTCGTGTCCTTCCAGACCTGCAAAGTGACAGTGGGATGTCGGTGTCCTCGTGGCTGGGAACATACCATGCTGTGTGCATTTTGGCCTTGGGTTCTCACTTAACCGTTGGGTATGTGTGTGGTACCTGTGTATGTGGGTTATGTATTGTGTGTGCATATGTATTTGTGTGGGGGAGGGTGAGTGGGTGGGTGTGGTACCCAGGCTTGCACTTAGGGCCTTCACGCTGTCCCTGACTTCTTTTTTGTGGGCCATGGGGCTTGAACTTTGGTCCTGGACACTGTCCCTGAGCTCTTCAGCTCAAGGCTACCATCCTACCCCTTGAGCCAAAGCCCCACTTCCCTTCCTGACCTTTTTTTTTGCTTAAGGATAGCACCCCACCACTTGAGCCATCATTCCACTTCCAGCTTCTTGTGGATTTTTCTGCCTGGGCTGGTTTGAATGGTGATCCTAAGATCTCAGCCTCCTGAGTAACTAGGGATTGCAGGCATGAGTCACTGTTGCCCAGCTATGTATTAATTTTTAATACAAAAAATCTGGTGAGGGCCGGGAGTTTGGCCTAGTGGTAGAGTGCTTGCCTAGCATGCATGAAGACCCGGGTTTGATTCCTTGGTACCACATACATAGAAAAAGCCAGAAGTGGGGCTGAGGCTCAAGTGGGAGAGCTCAAGCCCTGAGCTCAAGCCCAGGACTGGCAAAAAAAAAAAAAAAAAAAGAAAGAAAAAAAAATCTGGTGAATATAATGTAACCCTTCTATTCATTACAATAAAAATACATGAAAAAAGATAAAAAAAATATCTTGGTGGTATCCAGGTTTGAATTTATGGCCTCTACTAGTTATACTCAGCCCCAGTTCTTTTGCTTTAGTTTGTTTTTCACACAGGGTCTCCACTTTTGCCTGGATTGGTCTTGGCCTTGGATCCTTTTACCTTCACCTCCTACCACATGGGGATTGCAAGAGCACACCGTTCTCTCTTTCTCACACTCTCTCTCTCTCTCTTTTTTTTTTTGGTACTGAGGACTGAGGATCAAACCCAGGAAGGCGCACATGTTAAGCAAACATTTTGCCACTGAGCTGCATCCCAGCCCAGAGCATGCGCCATCCGGATGACCTGCCTCCTGCATGTTTAAAGGTGCATGCAGTCACTCAGCCTCCCTGCTGATAGGCATTGCTTTTTTTTTTTTTTTTTTTTTTTTGTCGGTTATGGGGCTTGAATTCTGGGCCTGTGCACCGTCCCTGAGCTCTTCACCTTGAAGCTAGCATTCTCTTACTTGAGCCACAGTGCCACTTCTGGTTTTCTGATGGTTAATTGGAGATAAGAGTCTCATGGACTTTCCTGCCCATGTTGGCTTTGAACCATGATCCTCAGATCTCAGCCTCCTGAGTAGCTAAGATGACAGGCGTGAGCCACCAGCACCTGGCTTGCATTCTTTTTTTTGGGGTCTGGTATGGGGTTTGAGGCCCTGGGTGCTGCCTCTGAGCTTTTTTTTTTTTTTTTCCAGTTCTGGGCTTGAGCTCAGGGCCTGAACACTATCCTTGGACTTTCTCAAGGCTAGAGCTCTACCACTTGGGCCTCAGCACCATTTCTGGATTTTTTCTATGTATGTGGTACCGAGGAATTGAACCCGGGTCTTCGTGGATGCTAGGCTACCACTAGGTCAAACTCCAAGCCCCCTCTGAGCTTTTTTGCTCAGAGATAGCATTCTACTACTTGAGCCACAGTACCATTTCCAGTTTTCTGGTGGCCTTTCCTGCTCAGGCTGGCTTCCCACTGCAATCCTCAGGTCGTAGCCTCCTGAGTAGCTAGGATTATAGGCTTGGGTCACTGGCATCCAGCTAGATATTACATTTTCACTTTTTTTTTTTTGGCCACTTGTGGTGTTAGAACTCAGGGCCTGGGCACTGTCCCTGAAACTTTTTGTTCATGGCTAGCATTTTGCCACTTGAGCCACAGCACCACTTCCGGCTTTTTCTGTGTATATACTGAGGACTCGAACCCATAGCATGCTAGGCGAGCACTCTACTTTTAGGCCAGGCTCCCTGCCCATCCTTGAGCTTTGTTACTCAAGGCTAGCACTCTACCACTTGAGCTACTGCTCCTTTTCAAGGTTTTAGATTATTAATTGGAGATAAGCATCACACAGCTTTTCCTGCCTGGGTTAGCTTTCACCCATGATCCTTAGATCACAGCCACCTGAGTAGCTAGGATGACAGGTGTGGGCCACCAGTGCCTGGCTTGCTTTTTTAGGTTTTTTTAGTATATAAACAATATAAGAAACTTGCTTTTTAAAAAAATTACCTCTCATCTTGACTGCTCCCTTTGGTCAAAGTCTTTTGTCCGTTAGGCTCACTCAGGCTGTGCCTTGGTCCAGCCTCCTCTTCCACTTGTTTCCCACGTCCGTGGAAGGCTACGCGGTGTCCTTGCCTGGACTGGGCTTTGCAGAAGGCCTGTGTGTCGGTGGCTTGCTCACTGCTCTTTATGGTACTCAGCAGGGAACCCTGTCTCAGGAGCCTTGTTAGCTTCTGTGTATGTGTGTGTGCATGCACTCGCATGTTATTCCTGGGGCTTGAACCCAGAGAATGGAGCTTGTCTTTGAGATTTTGTGCTCTACCACTTGAGTCACAGCTCCACTTCTGGATTTTTAGTAGTTAGAGATAAGAGTCTCATAGACTTTCCTGCCTGGCTGGCTCTGAGTTGTGAGCCTCAGATCTCAGATTCCTAAGGAACTAAGATTGCAGGTATGAACTAGCAGTGTCCAGCTTAAGAACTTCTTTGTAGAAATTATCTCAGCTGTACAACAAAAGATCAAGATGAACAAGGAACTTTCTCTCCCATGAGCTGTTGGAGAGTAAATTGCAGATACTATTCATTTTGTTAAACTATGCTTTCCCTGGAAACAAGGAAGGTGGGAAAGGCGCATCAACGGCCGTGGTCTTGATTGCACCCCTGGGATAGAAGGTCCTCAGCTGCAGAGGACTGCACATGTCCCTGAGCCCAGCCGACTTTGCATTTCCCTTCCTGCCTCCAAACCGTCTACATTGTATGGAGTGGGCCTTACCTGGGGGCTGTGGCGTCAGCTCCTGTGGCTCCAGGCCTCTTCGACCCTGAGCTCTATCTATTTACCCTGCTGAGGGTGGCGTGCCCCTGGGTGAGGGTGGCCTGCATCTCACACCTGCCACTCTCACCCTGTGGACTCAGGGCCCTGCTTTATTGCAGGGGACAGAACTGCTACTGACAGCTCTGGTGAGGGTACACACCTGTAATCCCAGCCGTTGGGAAGCTGAAACAGGAGGACTGGGAGTTCAGAGCCCGTCTGGGCTATAAAAGGAGATCCTGTCTCAAAAATCAAAGAAACAAAACCACACACAAGCCAAAAGTCAAACAAAACAGGAGAAGCGTAGTTTCCCTTCCTCTGACATGTAAGGAAGCAGATTCCGGTTAGTCCTTGTTTCGTGGCCAGCCCACTCCCCGGCACCGTCCAGCCTGAAGTTCCTCTCATCTGTGAATGGGCGATTCTTGACCTGTGTCTGGGCCCTGTGGGGCTTTTTGCTGGCAGTGCTAAGAATGTGGGGTGTACATGAGGTGACAGGATGGTTTGACTGTGCTGGAGCGGCATCAGGCAGCAGTCGTCCTGCTGGTGCCCTCACCATGTGTCCCCACATGTGAGCGCATTCAGTGCTGGCTGTCTGGAGGCTTGGAATTTGCTAATATCTCGGTTTATCCCCCATTCTACACATTCCAGTCCTGACCTCCCTGCCTGCCCTAGCAGTGCCGCCTTCCACCCCCACCAAAGCCGTCTCCCCCACGGTGGTCAATGGGCTGGAGATGTCAGAACAGCGAAGCTGGCTATACCTGGAAGAGATGGTCAATTCTCTGCTCAACACTGCACAGCAGCTGAAGACAGTGTTTGAACAGGCCAAGCAGGCCAGCTCCTGCCGTGAGGCCGCCGCGACCCAGGCCAGAATGCAGGCTGATACCGAGCGGAAAGAGGTAACATGAGCTCCGATCTATGGCTGTGCCCACTGTCCTCTGGAGGCCCTGGCCAGCCTGTGAGTCCCACACTGGCCAACAAGGCTCACAGCTTTACTGTCCCAGAGATGGAGACCCTGGAGAATTGCCACCAGCGCGGCTTTCCTGACTGGGTTGGGCGTGGGGTGGGGATAAGATGGGCTTATTTCCGAAGGAAAGGCTTATTGTTGTTCACATGAGCCTTTCTCTTTGAGCAGTGCGTGCTGCTCCCAGGAGTCTGTACTTCTGCATTATCTTGATGTAGTGGATGAGAGATCCAAATTCAGACAGGCATCATCTAATGCAGCTGGAGTACAGAGAGATGTGTGAGTGCTGAGGGTTTTCGGGCAGGTCAGCCTCCTGCACAAATGAGTTGCATCCTGGACGGAAGGTCACAGTGCTTCGTGACCATGAGATTTCCCATGGCTTCCTCTAGTGTCTGGGCCTCAGCTTGTCAGGCAACTGTTCTGCCTCAGAGTTGTACCTCAGTCTGCTGGGGCCCGCTGGCAACAGGGTGGGATTCCTGATTTAAGGTGTGAGGATGAGAAGAAAACGACTAGAAACAGATGGGGTCGGGAGGTGTGCAGCTCAAGACTGCAGTCCAAGACTACAGGTTAAGACTGCAGCCCCGTTTATTCTTAGTTCCAGTCTTATACACTATCTTAGAAACAGGAAACATCCAGGGGTTACTTCGTACAAAACAATGAGCAAGTTTCAGACATAACAGTCCAGCAAGAAGTGATAAAGCCAGAAAGTTCACACTACTGTGGACACAGCCCAAAGTGCACAAGCATGGTGTCACCCATCATGGTACAAGTTATTTTTCATAACAGCTCATCTCCCCTGGTGCTTATCTTAAGCGATACTGATCTGTGGGTCAGCCTGACCCCACAATCGGCTCCCATCAGTCCTCTTGGGTTTCTTTTTGTCCAAGGTCTTAGATGGAGGACTAAGAACCTAAGTCCTAAGCAGCTTCACTTTGACTGTTTGGGTAGTAAATGTTAGAAGCAGGAGTCTTGAGCTGTGAAGATGGCTTACCAGTAGACTGCTTGCCTAGCATGCATGAAGCCCTGGGTTCAATTCCTCAGTACCACATAGATAGAAAAAGCCAGAAGTGGCACTGTGGCTCAAGTTGTAGAGTGCTAGCCTTGAGCAAAAGAAGCTTAGAAACAGTACCTAGGCCCTGAGTTCAAGCCCCAGGACTGGCCAAAAAAAAACAAACAAACCAGTCTTGTGAACTTTGCTGCCTGGGCTATTGTCAAACCTTGGTCCTCAGATCTCAGCCTTTTCAGTAGATGGGGTTACAGGCATCCTGTGCCTGACTGAATGTTTTTAATAGGAAATGAATTTGTTTTCAAGGAAAAAAAGAGTAGTTTCTGCTCTTTTACCAGGATTTCTACTCTGAAGATAGAGAATGCTTGCCTGGCAGCACTAGGTGGGGCTTTGATTTGCCAGCCTGCGCACGGATGCTCTCTGCAGCTCTAGGTTAACACATAATCCATGCCGACATCTGGGCAGCAAAAGCTTATTAAAAAGAAAAAAATTCTTTCATCCTGATGTCCAGAGATAATGTCCTATCCATGTTTTTTGTGTGTTTACGGACTCTTAAAATGAGAGGTGAAGTTTATGCACAGTGAGGCCTGAACCCTCGCACGCGGTCAGGGAGACTGGGTACACCAGTCACTGGAGACCCTCTCACGAGGCTCCTCCCATCAGCCTATCGCCTCTTCTGTCTGCAGAAGTCAGTTCCCACCTCGGAGAATGTCACGCCAGGACTAGTGTGTACCTGTCTGGCCTTGTTCCCTAACTTGTGTCCAGCAGAGCCTTCGAGCGTCTGTGTCCCTCCTCCGGCGGCTCCAGCAGTATCTGCAGAAGCAGCTCTATCTTCACTTGAGTCGCCTGGGGATATTTGTTAAAATCAACTCATAGCTCCATGTAGGTCTGCTTTTTTTTTTTTTTTTTGTATTTTGACTTGGATTATTTCAAAGTGTGGAAGATATTGTAGGTTTTTTTGGGAGGGGGAATACTGGAATTTGAACTTGGCCTGGTGTTTGCTTGGCTAGTATTCGTCTTGAGGCATATCCCCATCCTATAGATTTATCACTTTTTTGTTTTGTTTTGTTTTGCCAATCCTGGGCCTTGAACTAAAGGCCTGAACACTGTCTTTGGGCTTTCCCAAGGCTAGAGTTCTTACCTCTTGAGCCACAGCACCACTTCCGGCTTTTTCTGTGTATGTGGTACCAGGGAATGGAACCCAGGTCTTTGTGCATGCTAGGCAGGCATTCTACCACTAGGCCAAACCCTCAGCCCCTTCTTCCCTTCTTGTCTCTAGGAGATACTATGCTGTGGAATAATTTAAATATATTTTACTGTTGTGTTGAGACAGCGTCTCTGTGATCCTCCTATCCCAACCATCCTCAGTGTGGGAATTAATGCTGTGCTTTTAAATGAATGAGACTGGACTTATTTCATGCCTAAGAGTGTTCTCTTTCTTGGTGAGTATTCCTGATGTACTTGATTTGGCTGAACACCAGTGGCTTACACCTGTAATCCTGGCCGCTCAGAAGGCTGAGGTCTGAACCTGATCTGAAGCCAGCCCAAGAGGACAGATTGTTGAGAATTTATCTCCAAAAGAACTCAAAAGGCCAGAACAGAGCTGGGTGCTAATGGCTCACTCTTGTAATCCTATCTACTTAGGGGATCCTACTGAGGATCTGGTTTGAAGCCAACCTCTCAGGAAAGTCTGTGAGACTCTTATCTCCAGTTACCAGCAAAAAGCTGGAAGTGGAGCTGTGGCTCAAATGGAGCTCCCACCTTGAATGAAAAAGCTAAGGGACAGTGCCTAGGACCTGAGTTTAGCCCTAGTGCCAACACCTCCTCCCCCGAAAAGCCAGCACTGGAGTCATGGTAGAGTGCTAGCCATGAGCAGAAGAGCTGAGCAAGAGTTTATAGTACATGGCTTTGAATTCAAGCCCTGGTACCCTCACCAAGAGAAAAGAAAAGCCGGGTGTGATGTTCACACCTGTAATCCTAGCTGTTCAGGAGGCGGAGATTTGAGGATGGAAGTTCAAAGCCAGCCTGGGCACTAAAGTCCATGAGACTCTTTTTTTTTTTTTTTTTTTGCCAGTCCTGGGCTTGAGCTCAGGGCCTGAGCACTGTCCTTGGACTTTCTCAAGACTAGAGCTCTACCACTTGAGCCTCAGCACCACTTCCGGCTTTTTTCTATGTATGTGGTGCCAAGGAATCGAACCTGGGTCTTCATGCATGCTAGGCAAGCACTTTAACCTCTAGGCCAAACTCCCGGCCCCTCCATGAGACTCTTATCTCCAGTTAACCACCAGAAAACCGGAAGTGGAGCTGTGGTTCCAAATGATAGAGCGCTAGCCTTGAGAAGCTCAGGATCAGTTATCTTAGGCTCATGACTGAGAAAGGAAGGAAGGAAGGAAGAAAGAAAGAGAAAGAGAAAGAGAGAGAGAAAGAAAAAAAGAAAAACGGGCTGGGAATGTGGCTTAATGGTAGAGTGATGATTCCTCAGTACCACATATACTGGGGAGCCCGGCAGGAGAGGGGGAGCCAAAAGTGGCACTGTGGCTGAAGTGATAGAGTGCTAACCTTGAGCTAAAAAGAAGCTCAGAGCCAGTGCCCAGGCCCTGAGTTGAGGCCCCAGGACTAGCAGAAAAGGAAAGACACACAGACAGACTGACTCATTTGGTGTTGGTTTTAGTGTCCAGTAATGCTATTCGGCCAAAATAGCTGCTGGCACTGCTCAAATCTGTCTGAAGAGCTGTCCATAGCATTTAACCTTCCTGTTGAACCCGCATTTCTGCCTCCTGGGTATGCTCGAACTCTGTGAGAACCGGACAGAAATTATTTGAAATCTAAAAGCACAACAGTAAAGAGAAGTCACTAAGCTGTTCAGCAGTGCTTATGAGACAGTGAGAGACAGAAACCATTCCCCAGGGCTGAGGACCTCCTTCCGTGGTAGCGGGCCTTCCTGGTGGCTTGGGCAAGGGCCTGGGTTAGAGCCCCAGCACAGCCCAAAACAAAATGGCAACAAAACAATATGGATATAAGGCCATATACATTACATAGCTGCAATTTCAGCTACTCAGGAGTAGCCCAAGGGGGTTGAGGGCAGCCTGAGAAGTTTAGCAAACTCTATCTCAAAATACAAGAAATAAAAAGAGGTGGGGGCTGGCAACAATAGCTCATGCCTGTAATTCTAGCAACAGGAAGTTGAGGTCTGAGGATCTTGGTTCAAAGCCAGCCTGGGCAGAACATTTCTTGAGATCCTTATCTCCAATCAGCCAGAAATGGCACGATGGCTCAAATGGTAGAGTGCTAGCCTTGACTTGAAGAGCTCAGGGACAGCACCCAGGCCCAGAGTTCAAGCCCCACAACCAACAAGATAAATACATAAATAAAAAGGTGGGGGATAGCTCAGTGGTAAGAGCTGACCTGGCATTGAAGCAGCTCAGGAGGCCCAAGCAAGAAGATTTTTTTATTAGGTTACGTGACCTGGGAGTGTCTTTTTCTTTCTTTTCTTTTTCTTTCTTCTTCTTCTTTTTTTTTTTTTTGCCAGTCCTAGGGCTTGAACTCTGGGCCTTGGCACTGTCCCTGAGCTTTTCAGCTCAAGGCCACTGCCCTACCCCTGAGCCATAGCCCCTACTTTGAGTTTTCTAGTGATTAATTGGAGATAGAGTCTCAGATTCTTTAGTGACCAGGCTGGCTTAAACTGTGATCCTCAGATCCTCAGCCTCCTGAATAGCTAGGATTACAGGAGTGAGCTACCATGCCCAGCTTTTTATTTATTTATTTATTTACTGCCACTCCTGGGCTTGAGCTCAGGGCCTGAGCACTGTCCTTGGACTTTCTCAAGGATAGAGCTCTACCACTTGAGCCTCAGCACCACTTCCGGCTTTTTTTCTATGTATGTGGTACTGAGGAATTGAACCCAGGTCTTCGTGCATGCTAGGCAAGCACTCTACCACTAGGCCACACTCCCAGCCCCTGGCTTTTTTCTTTTCTTTTTTTTTTTTTTTTTTTAAGTAGCTTATATTAGATGTACATGAGAGGATTTCATTTTTCCTTAGTTAATTTTCATTAGTTACACAGCAGGAAATGTTTTAATTCTATTTTATTGTCAGGATAATGTATAGAGGGATTGCAGTTACATTCATCAGACAGTGGGTACATTATTTCACCAGCCTTTAGCAGGGGATTTCGTGGCTATGTTTCTGTACATGTTTACAGTGTATCCCAATCAGTGTTACCCCTCTGTTACTTCATCTTTCCCAAACATTTTGTTCTTTTTTGTGTGTCAGTACAGTGGCTTAAACTCAAGCCCTTAACTTTTTCACTTAAGGCTGGTGCTGTACCATTTGAGTCATACCTCTACTTGTAGCCTTTTGCTGGTTATTGGAGAAAAAGTCTCACAGACTTTTCTGTCCAGGCTGGCTTTGAGCCACCATCCTCAGATCTCAGTATTACAGATGAGCAAGTCTCTGCTAGTGCAAACGTTGGGGCCACCTCAGGATTTGTTTCTGTCAGCTTCTGTTTCTGACTTGTCTTATACCTGATCATTTCTAACTGCTTACTAAACATGGTCATTTAACAGGTAGCCGAGACTTGTTTCTGTTACATTTTGTTCATTCCCTGAAAAGTGTTGGATGTTATTAGAGCAGCGGTGGGTCCAGCTCCTTGTCTGGGTCGTGCCTGGCACACCCCTAGTTCTGGTCTGGACAGCGCAGTGTCCAGCTGACCCCTCTAGCACAGCCATTCAGCTCCAAACCCCACCTGGCAGTAAACAGGCGCTAAGGCACTTGCCAGTACTTTGGCCCGCTTTCAGAGGGCCTCACGTGCAGGCACAGGCTGCGTGCTGCCTGTCTCCAGTATAACCACATCAGTGCTTCAGTCAGGATGATGCAGTGGCTGTGGGCAGCTATCTGTAGATTGAGGCAACGGGGTGACCACAGATGCCGGCACGAGCTCTCTGGGCTCTTGTAATATGGCGGACAGGAGCCTCTGTCATAGAGCTCTGGTGGGCTCCAGATTAGAGATCAAACCCTTTGAGAGCCAGCCCTGGAGGGTCTTACAGGACATGGTTTCAAGGTCTCGAAAGGACAGATGGGAGCTCAGATCCCTCGTCATGCACTGTGAAACTGTCAGTGTGGGTGAGAAGTGGGCAAGATGGACGACCACGGTCTGAAGGGAAGCATGGCCATGGTGGCCTTTGTGCCTGTGCAGAGTGACAAATATGTCCTATTCCCTGAAGGAGCTGCTGGAACACTGGTGCTATTAAAAGTGCAGCTGGCACTGGGAATGTAGCGTAGTGGTAGAGGGCTTGCCTAGCATGCATGGAGCCCTGGGTTCGAGTCCTCAGTACCACAGACACAGAAAAGGCTGGAAGTGGTGGTGTGACTCAAGTGCTAGAGTGCTGGCCTTGACGAAAAGAAGCTCGGGGCAGTGCTCAGGCCCTGAGCTCAAGCCAGGACTGGTAAGAAGAAAAGGAAATGGAGGTCAGGAGCATGGCCTAATGATAGAGTGCTCATCTAGCATGCACAAAGCCCTGGGTTCGATTCCTAGGTACCATATACACGGAAAAAAAGCTGGAAGTGGTCCTGTGGCTCAAGTGGTAGAATGGTCACCTTGAGAGAAAGTCCAAGTCCAGAGTTCTAGCCCAAGACTAGAAAGAAAAAAAAAATGGGGCCAGGAGTTTGTCCTAATGGTAGAGTGCTTGCCTAGCATGCATGACGATCTGGGTTCAACTCCTAGTACCACATACATAGAAAAAGACAGAAGTGGTGCTGTGGCTCAAGTGGTAGAGCTCTAGCCTTGCGAAAGCCCAAGGACAATGCTCAGGCCCTGAGTTCAAGCCTCAAGACTGGCAAAAAAAAAGAAAAAAAATGCATCTGAGGAGCTAAGACCAGTAGCTCATGCCTGAAATCCTAGCTACTCAGGAGGCTGAGATCTAGAGTTGCAGTCTGAAGCTAGATCAGGCATGAAAGTCCACAAGACTCTAATCTCCAATAAACTATTCAGAAAAAGCAGAAGGTGGCACTGTGGCTCCAGTGGCAGAGCACTAGCCTTGAGCAAAAGAAGCTCAGGTACTGCACCCAAGCCCTGAATTCAAGCCCCAGGCCTGGCAGAAGAAAAAAAAATTGTAGCCCGCTGCCACTGACCCACATCTGTCACCCTAGCTAGTCAGGAGACTGAGACCTGAAAGACTGCACTTGAAACCAGGCCTTGGCTGAAAGTCTGTGGAGACGCCCATCTTGAATAAACCCAGTAAAACTTTCCACTGGAGGCTCAGTGGTATGATGCCCCTATAAACAAAAAATCCAGTGGAGCGTAGAAGATCCAAAGTTCAAGCCTTGGTACCAGCACAAAAATAAGTTAGTAAATAAAAAAATGTGTTCTCATTCCTTGAGCCCAGACCCTGAAAGCAGGAAGATGTTTTCATACCATTGAGTGTTATTGTCTCTGTGTGGAGAAACGCTGCACGCACAAGTGGAAAGTCCCCTGGGGACATGAGCCCCTGGGTAGCTCTGCAGAAGCCTCACCCTGGAGCTTCCGGGAGGACGGGGCTGAGGCTTTGATGTTTTGTTGGACATTTTTTTTTTCTTTGCCAGTCCTGAGGCTTGAACTCAGGGCCTGAGCATTGTCCTTGGGCTCTTGGGCTTTCTCAAGGCTAGAGCTCTACCACTTGAGCCTCAGCACCATTTCTGGATTTTTTCTAGGTATGTGGTACCAAGGAATTGAACCCGGGTCTTTGTGCATGGTAGGCAAGCACTCTACCACTAGGCTAAATTCCTGGTCCCAGCACATTTTTTTTTTTTTTTTTTTTGCCAGTCCTGGGCTTGAGCTCAGGGCCTGAGCACTGTCCTTGGACTTTCTCAAAGCTAGAGCTCTACCACTTGAGCCTCAGCACCACTTCTGGCTTTTATCTATGTATGTGGTACCGAGGAATTGAACCCTGGTCTTCATGCATGCTAGGCAAGCACTTTAACCACTAGGCCAAACTCCTGGCCCCCCAGCACATTTTTTTAAAAAATCAAATTTAATGGCATATTTACCAACCCTACTGTTCTCCAAATTCTTCTGCTCTCTGTATTGGCATATAATAAATAGTAAATGCAATAGAATAATTTTTTAAAGCACTGTACTTAATGCAACTGAAGCTTATTAAGGGGATTTTTTTTGCTGATTTTATTCATAGAAATTGTGTATAGTATATAATTAGTTCTGCAGAGATAAACAGGACAGAAGAGCAGATGCTTTTGGATCTCAGGGTCTCGGAGGGACTGCCCTGCCATGGAGACCCCTCCCACCTGCTGAGCAGCTCAGAGCACAGTTCCAGGAGCAGCCTGTGTCAGGGAGCCATCCTTGAGACCTTGCAGGCAGTGCAGTCAGGAACCTCGCATTCACCTGAGCACGACAGCTGTGCTCTGAGGGTCTCTGGAGCCTCCGGAGGGAGCCATCCACACCAGCAGTGTGGAAGGATGAGGAAGGACAAGAGGAAGGCCAGGTAGGCGGAATGAGCCAGGAACTCGTGAGTTCTAAACGTGGGCTATAACTTCACAGCAGGTTCCTCCCATACCAGGGAGTCACGTAGCACCAGCAGGGAGAGAGATCGCTAATGGTTTCCCAGTCAGATGCCCTCAGACTAGGCTGGACCTATCTCTGCATGCTGTCCTGCCTTCAGATGGATGGAGTGGCTTGGGTCCTCCCTTCGGATGCGTCAGCTGTGTTTCTCTTACTACACAGAGCCTCTGTGCTCACAGAGTGATCAGAGTGACGCACTCCAGGTCTCCTGTGCTGTGGTGGGCATGTCTGGTGACCAGCTGTTTCGGGGAATCCTCTAGGCTTCTGGCTGCCCCTCCACCAGGGCTTCCACCAGCTTTCCCTGCCCAGAGCAGGACTGCTGCGTTAGAGGGATGGGATGCAGTGCTGGTGAAGCCGTGAAGCCCCATGCCCGTTCTCGGAGGACACTCAGAGCAGCATGCCTCCTGGACGCCCTGCTCCTGCAGTGTGTGCTGCTCTGAGGATCGCTGGTTTCTCGGCGAACATGTGGAAGACGAGTCACCTGGCCGTAGCACAGACCTGGGGGCCCAGAGAACCGTGTTCTCCTAGGGGGAGCGGGAGACAGGACCTTGAACGCTGGCCTGCACCCTTGCCCATCTGCAGTACGCAGGCCATCTGTCCGGCAATGGAGGCTGTTCAGACCTCAGCCTGGCGAGACCCTCGGGGGATGGCCCGGCGGCCAGGAAGCACAGCTGTGGCTCTGGCCGTGGTCCATCCTGGACATCAGTCTCGATCCTTCTGGGACTGTTTGCCTCTGAGCACTACATGGGCGATTTGTCCCTGTCCCGTTCACGTCCCCCTCTTCCTCAGTGATGTGGGCTTAGCCTGTTGGGTTCTTGAACTTTTTCTCTAAGTTTTTGCTTTCTTTTTCTAATAGGGACTTGTGTTTTTGCCTAGGCTATTTTGGATCTCCATCCAATTAATGCCACCCCTGTAGCTGGGATAACAGACGGGTGCTGCCATAACCTTTATTGTGATAGGGATCTCACCCACTGCCTGGGAGGCTTTGAACCGTGACCCTCCCAAATCGCCGTCTCACGTCAGAGCTGCTGCACATGGCCCTGTATGCTTTTAACAGGCCAGGCGCCTGGTGCTCAGCTCCCCAGCTGGGAGGTACAGAGGCTGCTCTGGGCTAAGCCCAGGCTGAAGCTGTGGCCGCCGCCTTTACCACTTGGCTGCCACCCACAAGGCTGCACAGGCTGAAGACTGATTTGATAAAGGTGTGCTTTCAAAACGCCGCTACCTCCTGCAAATCTCCACTCCTTTATTCCTAGGCCATTCAGGAAGCGGCAAGGCCTGGACTGTACCGCCTGGACATAGGTTTGCATGGGCATGGGTGGTAGGACCTGGACCCACAGCAGACCTAGACCATGGTGTGGGCCAGCCTGGAAGAAATGGGAAAGTAGCTGCACTCCCCCCTGCAGGCTGCTCCTCTGAGCATGCTCAAGTGATGCAAAGTCCACGTCCAGAGGCCAAGAGCAAAGGTGGAGCACTCACTGGGCAGAGATGAGCCTTGAGCCCTTCCGTGGGCGGCTGGGAAGCTCAAGCTAGGTGTTAGTCCAGGTTCTTCACTCTGTTCTCGGTTGACTCCTTTTGGAAAGTTTGCTCCCTTGCCCATCATGTAGAATTGGTATAGTTTCCAAAGGAGCAGGGCCAGAGCAGTGCGTGGAGCCCGGCCGTGCGTTCTCCGTGTGGCCGCTCCACTGACTGGGTGTGCGAGTGACAGCAGGCACTGTGCAGAGGGGCAGTGTACCATCTGTGTAAGGCAGTGGCGTCGGGATGCGCCCCTGTGCGGCTGGCTGCTGCTTCCCTGACTACAGGTTGCTTTAGAGCTGCTCTGAGATTTAAACTGCTTGGGCCCTGGGGTTCTAGGCCGCCTGCGTCATGTCCACACACATGGCCCCCAAGGGCTGCGCCAGCAGCTTCCTCTGTGTTGAGACCTGGCCACAGAAAGCCTCCAGCCGGCCTGCAATTTTCTATAGGCTTCTAGGAAGTTTCGAAGGGACCTGTGGGGTCACCTGGAAAGTGGCACCCGTCGTGCAATGGGTGTATGCCTGTGTTGTCGTGGTGGATGTTGCTTTTAAAGCAGTCTTCCCCTGAGTTTCCAGGATCTCAGAAAATGGCAAATTAAGTGCAGAGGATGCAATGGCCTGCACAGCCCCCATGTGAGTTTGTCACCGCCGAGGGCACCTCCAGACTGGCTTCCAGTGTCTTTGCACTCAGGCCTGTTTAGGGCTGGCATCTCCCCAGCACACACAGGGAGCAAACGCTTACTTCATCTACCTGGTTCCTCAAGGCCCACGGCTCTTGTCGGGTGTGCCACTGTGGGCCTGCACAGAGGCTTCTCACGGTAGGCCAGGGTCAGGATGTCAGCCGGTGTCCTCTCTGTGGGCCCACTTTCAGAGGGGCTCTCCTGGACAGGGATGCTAGCATGAATTCACTCATTTCTACCAGATGGCTCACTGAGCTGAAACCTTGGACCAAGGCCTTTCCACTTGTGAAGATCAGAACCTTTGTGACCATGTGGGAAAAGCTAGTGTTGGTTTAATTGGCATTGTGAAACTGGGGGTCTGGTTTATCTTGTCTGCTTGTGACAGCAGATACCTGCACTGAGTCTTTTTTTTTTTTTTGGTCAGTCCTGGGACTTGAACTCTGGATCTGAGTGTTATCCCTGAGCTCTTCAGCTCAAGGCTATCACCCTACCCCTCGAGGCACAGCCCCACTTCTGGTTTTCTGGTGGTTAATTGAAGAGGCTCACAGACTTGCGTGCTGGGCTGGCTTTGAACCTCAATCTTCAGATCACAGCCTCCTGAGTAACTAGAATTACAGGTGTGACCCACTGTGCCTGGCTGCGCTGAGTCTTATCAGGTGGTTTTCTCCACTTTGGAAAGTAGTCATTGTTACCAAAAGCCACAGTTTTTGTTTTTGTTTTTGTTTTCCAGTCCCGTGGCTTGAGCTCAGGGCCTGGGCATTGTCCTTGGACTTTCTCAAGGCAAGCACTCTACCACTTGAGCCACAGCACCACTTCTGGCTTTTTATATGTATGTGGGGTGCTGAGGATTCAAACCCGGGTCTTTGTGCATGCTAGGCAAGCACTCTACCACTCGGTCAAACTCCCAGCCCCAAAAGCCACAGTTTTCAGTGTGTGTGTGTGTGTGTGTGTGTGTGTGTGTGTGTGTGTGTGTGTGTGTGAAAGAGAAAGAGAGAGAGAGAGAGAGGAGAGAGAGAGATGGGGCTTGAACTCGGCCTGGGCCCTGTCCCTGAGTTGGTCAGCTCAATACTTCCATCCTACCCCTTGAGCCACAGCCCTACTTCCCATATTCTGGAGGTTAATTGGAGATGAAAGTCTCAGGTCCTTTTGTGACTGGGCTGGCTTTGAACCTTGATCCTTGGATCGCAGCCTCCTGAGCAGTCAGGATGACAGGCGTGAGCCGCCAGCCTGACAGTCAGCTGTTTGGTAAGAATGAGTCATGGACAAGCTGCAGTACATCAGCTGATAAAAGGAAAAATGCCAGTGATGCTCGTAAAGGGGAAGTACACAAAACACTTGTCAGAGTGGCAGCGTGAGGCTGCCTTGGTGGGCACAGGGAGCGTGGGTGTCACTGTGCCAGAGCTCAGGGGCTCCTGGTGGCCCGAGAGGAGCCTGGGAGAGGAGGTGGTGATCTTCTGGGAACAGTGTGGCAGACACAGAAGGGTTGGTGACGTGTGGGTCTGAGCCACGCTGGGGAGGGACAGGGCTCCCAGTCCAGCTGGCGGTGGCCCTCTGTGCTGGTGATGGGGGCCCATCCGTGTCACTGATGCTTCTTTGTCCTTGCAGCAGTCTTGTGTGAACTGTGGCCGGGAGGCCATGAGTGAGTGCACCGGCTGTCACAAAGTCAACTACTGCTCCACCTTCTGCCAGCGCAAGGTAAAGCCCTGCCCTTCGGCCTCTGCCCTGGAGCCCCGCCTTGGGTCTGGGATGCTGCACGGTGTCTGGAAGCCCGGCCCGGCCCCTGCCTGCTGGCTGCCCGGCTCTCTGGCTGCCCGGCTCTCGCACTGCCCGGTTCTCGCACTGCCCGGCTCTCGCTGTCGTCTTCCTGCTCGGCCTCGGCTGTGCGTCTCCACGTGTGCACTGGCTCCCGGCTGGCCCTGCGGAGACCAGAAGTCACGCTGGCGCTGTGACAAGTCCCGTGTGAGACCCTGACCGCAGCCACCTGGCACTCGGAGGGCTGGTGCTACCCCTGAGCCTGACTGGCCTGTGGAGGCCACGTGGGTGATGGCCACCATTTCTGTTGTCCTCCTCGTTTGGCTTTAAAGAGGAGTTGCTAAGCCACCAGATGACAGGTAGATCATCACACCCCTAAACTTCCCCACTCTCCCCCAGAGGGCTCTGGAGCAGGTAGAGCCTTATGATGTTTACCGGAATTTCTTCTGGGAAGTGTCCTGAGGTGGCTTCCTCACACCAGGCCAGGGAAGGCTGCTCTGTCAGCCCCAGAGCACACACAGGCGGCTCACGCAGTCATCCTCTCAGGAGGCTGAAGTCTGAGGATCAAGGGCAAAGCCAGCCCCGGGCACAAAAGAACCTGAGACCCTTATCTCCAATTAACCTCTGGGAAATGGGAAGTGGGGCTTGGCCCAAGGGTAGGGCGGTAGCCTTGAGCTGAAGAGCTCAGGGGCAGCGTGAGCTCAAGCCCCATGACTCCCCCCCCCCCCCCCTGCAAAAAAAAAAAAAAAGAAGAACAGAAGTGGCTGTTCGTGGTGGCTCACACCTGTAACCTCAAGGCCAGCCCGGGCACTAAAGACATGAAACTTTTTTTTTTTTTTTTTTTTTTTGGCCAGTCCTGGGACTCAGGGCCTGAGCACTGTCCTTCGGTTCTTTTTTTTTCTCAAGGCTAGAGCTCTACCACTTGAGCCTCAGCACCATTTCTGGCTTTTTTCTTGTATGTGGTACCAAGGAATTGAACCTGGGTCTTCGTGCATGCTAGGCAAGCACTCTACCACTAGGCCAAACCCCCCCGCCCCCACTGGTCATTTTTGAAATATGATCTCTCTTCTGATCCAAGCTGAGTCTCTGCCTTGTGCTTCCACTTTAGGCTTTCTGTTGTTGCAGGATCGGCAACAGTGTGCCACCACATCCACTCTGTTTAATTTCTTTGTCGAAAAGACTGGTTGAAGAGAAGGGCTAGAGCTTAGTGGAAGAATGTTTGCTTGCCTTGCAGAAGGCTATGGCTTTATCTTCCCCACTACATGGAAAACCAAAAATGGCTGAAAGCCTATGAGCATATCTGAGTCTTATTTTTATGCTCAGACTGTTGTCTATCTACGCAATCCACTGCAAGGGGAAGGCCAGATCATAGCCCTGGCACATGGCTTGGGCAGGCTCCCCTCCTCGGAGGCAGCACACACAGGGAGCCCCTGGAGGGAGGTAAAGGCCTGGGCCCCTCTCTGGCCTGCCCGCGTGTCCTGCCCTGTGCCTAAATGGCTGTTGTGTGTTTCCTTCCAGGACTGGAAAGACCATCAGCACGTGTGCGGCCAGCCCACCTCAGTCACTGTCCAGGCTGATGAAGTCCACGTGGAGGAGAGTGTGATTGAGAAGGTCACCGTGTGACCCAGGCCAGAGCTGAGCCTGGAGCCAGGCTCTGAGAAGGCAGAGAAACTTGCGGGACAAGTTATCAACAGGCACAGTAGCTGTGCCCTTGGACACGAACTCCCACTCCCACGGGAGACAGGAGGACGCTCTGTGCCACCTGCCCTTGGAGTTGAGCGACTGTCGGAGCCCTGAGGAGCGCTGGGGGCGCTGGGGGCGGATGCTGCAGTGGGCCAGGGCCCGCGCCGCCGTGGTGCGCTTTCCTCCCTGGATCACGCAAGGCAGCATCCCTGCGTGTGATGTGTCTGTCCGTGGAGTTGTAAATAAAGCCCCCAGCCACCCGCCAGCTGGCCTCCGCGCCTGGGTCCTGGGGTCACAGCACAGTGCCGTCCTGGCCACGCAGATGGCATGCTTCACACTTCCGGATCTTGTGCAGGGCAAGGTGTGGTGCCACCGTCACCTCCTGGACCAGCTCACGACAGGGCCTGTGGGCACCGAGGGCAAGCTCCGCGATCTGTCCTCAAGTAGAAGGGCTCTGTGAGAGGGCTGAGGCCACTTACTGAGGGACGGACCCCTTGTCCTCTCCACAGCCCCTGGCATCCAGTCTGTGCCTGCAGTGCCGAGAGGACTCTGAACTGCCCGAGCAGCCTGCTGCATGCACGGAAACGGCCAGCCCTGTACAGTCCTGGCCGTGACCCAGCCCCGAGCTGGCAGGTTTCCAGGAGCAGGCCTGAGGGGCCTGTGCATCAGAGGAGGTTACCCTGCGCAGCTGAACATGGCCTGGGATGGCCCTGGAACAATATCTGCCTCCACCACCGACCAAGAGAGCTGCTAGCATGGCCACCAATATTTCAGAGGCTGTTTCATGTTTGGGAAAATCCTCATGACCTCCCCTGGGCTGTGGAGAGAAGGTACAGGCTCAGTGAGGGCCTGGAGCAGGAGTCAGTTTAGGATGCCTCAAAAATGGTGATTCTAGGAACCAGGAGCTTGGCCTAGTAGTAGAGTACTTGCCTAGCATGTAAGACCTGGGTTCAATTCCTTGGTATCACACACATACATAGAAAAAACTGGAAGTGCTGTGGCTCAAGTGGTAGAGCTCTGGCCTTGAGAAAGCCCAAGGACAGTGCTCAGCCCTGCGTTCAAGCCCAGGACTGGCAAAAAAAAAAGTGATTCTAGCTGGTTACAGATGGATCAAATCTATTCAGGAGGCTGACATCTGAAGATCACAGTTCAAATCAATCCCAGCAGAAAAGTAGGTGAATCTGATCTCCAATTATCAACCAGTAAAAAGTGGAGCTGTGGCTCAAGTGGTAGAGCACTAGCGTTGAGCCTAGGCCTTCAGGTCAAGCCCCAGAGCCAGCACAAAAGCCAAACAGTTGCAGTGACTCTGACATTGGCCTCTAACGCACTAGCTCTGCGGTATGTTTGCCAGGTTTATACCGTGGCTGCCAGGCACTGCAGCTCATAATCCTTCCCATTTGAGAATGGAGATCAAGGAGGATCAAGGCCTGAGGTCAGTGGGCTGGGTATGCTGCTATCCACCTGTCACCCAGCCCTGTAAGTAGTCACAGGTGGTAGGATCCTGCCTGAAAATAACTCAGTACGAAAGGGCTGGGAGTGTAACTGAAGTGGTAGTGCTAGACCTTGAGCTCAAACCCAGTGCCTCGAAAGTTTAAAAGAAAAAAAAAGGAAAAAGAAATGTCAGTCTTTGTCCTTGTATCAAGTTGGTTCACACATCTGCCAGGAAGCTTTTGTTCCTGGAAGAGCCCGAGACTCCAGGGACAAGCACCAGTGAGCAGCCAGCGCCTGGCAGGAAGGAGGGACAAGCAGAGAAGCCGCAGATCTGGGGCTCCCTGCCCGATCCCTGGTGATCCTCAGTGAACTGGGCTCTTCGTAGCACTTTCCTGCCGAGGGAAGGACTTTTCAAGTCGTCACCGTCACCCACTTCATTTCTGCTAGAGTGAGCCTGGCCCCCTGACCCTGCTCCCCGAAGCCATCTCTGGTGACAAGAGGAAGCCACTGCTCTACAGGGACTTCCTTGGCCCTGTCCAGCCACTAGGGCTCTAGCTGAGCAGAGCTGCATCCATCCCCTAGGCTTCAGAGCATTAAGGAAGCAGGGTCTAGGAACAAGTGAAGGGGCTAGCAAAGTCACCGGCATCCAAGTCCCCTGAATGTGAAAATGTCCAGGTCATTGCTGATAAGAAGGCGGCCTACAGAAAGTATCCAGGGGCTGGGAGTGTGGCCTAGTGGTAGACCACGAAGCCCTGGGTTCGATTCCTCCCTCCATACCACACACGCAGAAAAAGCCAGAAATGGTGTGGTGGCTCAAGGGGTTAATGCTAGCCTCAAGAAAGCCCAAGGACAGTACCCAGGCCCTGAGTTCAAGCCCCAGGACTGGCAAAGGAAAAAAAGGAAAAAGTATCCAGGAACCTGCCCCCAGGGCGGCATGTGGGGGCTCCCAGAGCGCCAGCAAGGGCGGTTTGGAAGCAGTGGGGCCGCCAGGCTTCTGGGACTGCGGTGACTTCCTCTCCCCTTGTCTTCGAAGGAGATCCTGTGGGGGTTGGGTATCCTGTAAGGCTCATGGCCACCCTGATTTCAAGGTGCCAGTACTTAGGGCTTGAAGTCCCCTGGACTGTGTCAAGCTTTGAGGAGCCGCTAGCATTCACAGGAGTCTTTGCCTTTATTTTCACATCTGCAGAGCTGTTCAGCAGGCATCAGCAAGGCTGGCAGAGCTGGTGCCCTCAGGTCCTCAGGGACCAAGCTCAGCTCCTACCAGTTGAGCCCAGTGAGCTCCAGTGCCACGAGTATCAGGCCCTCTGCTGGCTGGGACGCCTCCATCCTTGGAAAGACAGACATGCATCCCAGACACAGTCAGTGCCCGGAGGGCCATTCAGGCTTTCTTGGGGAGGTGGCTGCTGGCTCCACCTGCTGGAGGCATCCTCACGGTCCTCTCCACTGGGGACATCTGAGCACACCGAGGCTATGCCTTCAGCCACAGAACTCAGAGCCCACAATTTCCCAGGCTTTTATTTTTTTTTCCCTAGTCCTGGGGCTTGAACTCAGGGCCTGGGCACTGTCCTTGGGCTTCCTCAAGGCCAGCACTCTACCACCTGAGCCACAGCACCACTTCCAGCGTTTCCCCCGTGGATGTGGTGCGGAGGAATCAGACCCAGGGCTTCATTGCATGCTGCGTGAGCCCCACCACTAGCCCCAATCTCCCAGTCTTGAGGAGAGCACACAGCACCTGGTGCCAGCCATGGCTGCGTGACCACTGCTCCACACAGCTCTCACCAGCAGCTCTGCCCACATCTGCCCCGGCAGGCAGAGCAGGAAGACTGGCGAGGCTCAGTGGGGGGTAGGCTGCTCTACCAGGACAGAGCTCTCCGCTCTCAGGGGTCTCAGCACTGGGCAGCTTGGCAGCTCGGGCTCTCTGGCCTCCATTCTGTCCCAGGGCCTGGCTCCACAGGCAAACACTGGATAGGAGGAAGGGAGCTGGGCCTGAGTGTGGGTCCCTCCAAGGAGCCCCTGGGCTCTGCCCTCAAGGAGGCTCTCAGAATGGTGTGACAGGGAGCCTGAAACTCTCCCGTAGGGAGAAGGAAGCTGAGTCTGCTGCTGTGGTTCTGGTCGCTCTTCCCCGGGCAGAGCCAGGGCCGCAGCACCGCCCTCCCTGAGCCAGCGCGTCCCGGGAGGGAGAAGGGGGTCCATGGAGCCCGATGCCTTGCTGAGGCTCTGCCTGGGTGGCCAGGCCGAGGGCGGGCAGCTCAGCAGCAGAGGCGCAGGGCCTTCCGGAAGACTCTGCGGAACTCGGAGTTGAAGACGGTGTAGATCAGTGGGTTGAGGGCGCTGTTGACGTAGCCCAGCCAGGTGACCGCGCTGACCAGGCGTGGCGGCACCCAGCAGGAGGAACACAGCGCCCGCGTGGTGTGCACCACGAAGAAGGGCGTCCAGCATATCAGGAAGACCCCTGGGGAGGGGCCGGAGAGTGGCCATTACCACGAGACACCCCGCTGAGCCGGCCACCCCGCTCCTCATCCCCCATCACCACCACACCCGCTCCTCCCCCCCCATCACCACCACCACCCACTCCTCCCCGTCCATCACCACCACCCGGCCCTCTGAGCCGGCCACCCTGGTTCCACCCCATCCATCACCACGTCCTTGCCCGCTGAGCCAGCCACCCCTGCTCCTCCCCGCCCATCACCACCAGGACCAGCCCCAGGCGGGAACCCACCGACGACCACTGGCAGGACCCTCATGGCCTTGCGCTCCCGGCTGGTGATCTTGGGGCGCCTCCTCCTCCTCCTCCAGGCCGGCGTGGGGGACTCGTGCGGGGGGTGGGGGTCGGGGTCAGGGTCGGGGTCGGGGGTCGGGTCTCCGGGGAGCCCCGTGTCCCCCCCGTCCCCCCCGCTCCGCCCCCACAGGCTCCCCCGCAGCTGGGCGCGCCGCGCTGCCCCCCAGCGCCGCAGGCCGCGGAAAGTGGCCCAGTAGAGCAGCAGCATGAGCGGGCAGGGCAGGAAGAAGGAGCACACGGACGAGTAGACCACGTAGTCGCGGTCCTCCAGGCGGCATGCCGCGGGGTCCCGGCCGTGCACGTCGTTGAGGCCGCACAGCACGGGCGCTGCCACCGCCGCCGAGAGCAGCCATGCCGCCCCGAGGAGCAGCGGCGGGCGGAGGCCCTGGCGGTGGTACCGGAGAGGCACGGCCACCGCCAGGAACCTGGGGGCGAGGGCACGGTGAGGGCAAGGTGAGGGGACGCGGGGACGGGGACTCAGGGACTCAGGGACGGGGAATGGGGGACAGGGATGGGGACACAGGGATGGGGATTCGGGGATGGGGACACTGGGACAGGGACAGGGACAGGGACGGGGACACAGGGACAGGGACGGGGACTCAGGACACGGGGACGGGGACACGGGGACGGGGACTCAGGGACAGGGACACAGGGACGGGGACAGGGACACGGGGATGGGGACAGGGGACACGGGGACAGGGACTCGGGGACAGGGATGGGGACACAGGGATGGGGACGGGGACACGGGGACATGGGATGGAGACTCAGGGACAGGGACATGGGGACACGGGGACAGGGACACCGGACAGGGACGGGGACGACGGGGACACGGGGACAGGCGGGGCGGGGTGAGGTCGGGCATGAGCGGGGTGAGGCTGGGTGCCCGACCCGGGGCGCCTTTCCCCAGCTCACCTGTCCACGCTGATGGCGCACAGGTTAAAGATGGAGGCGGTGCACAGCAGGACGTCCAGGGCCATGAGCGCATCGCAGAGGCGCAGACTCAGCAGCCACACCCCGCCCTGGACCTGGCCACGCAGGACACAGAGCTGACCTCCCCGCCTGGCCGGGGCGGAGCGGCTAAGCCTCAGTGCTCGCTCTGCCAGCTTGGCTCCGCCAGCTCGGCTCCGCCAGCTCGGCTCCGCCAGCTCGGCTCCGCCATGCTGGGGGCTCAGTGGTGTCCCCTGCAAGGCTTTGGATCCATTCCCTCGCTAGTTCCCACTGCGAGATGAGGACAGGGCCTGGTCCTGGGACAAGGAGTTATTCTTTGTTGTTGCTTTGTAGTGGTCTCCTGGGCTAACAGAACCCCCAGACCCTTTTCCGAGGAAAAAAACAGCCTCTGGGGCCGGGAGTTTGGCCTAGTGGTTAAAGTGCTTGCCTAGCATGCATGAAGACCCGGGTTCGATTCCTCGGTACCACATACATAGCTAAAAGCCAGAAGTGGTGCTGAGGCTCAAGTGGTAGAGCTCTAGCCTTGAGAAAGTCCAAGGACAGTGCTCAGGCCCTGAGCTCAAGCCCAGGACTGGAGCAAAAAAAAAAAAAAAACAAAAACAAAACAGCCTCTGGACGACGGCAACTAAGGAAAGCGATGACAGAAAACCAGTTTCTCCGGACCCAACCCTAGACACTGGTTTCTGAGGTGCCGCTGAGTGACGGTGTCACCGCCTGGTCAAAGCCAGGACGTCACGGGTCAGTCAGCTCCACTTCTGGTTTTCTGGTGGTAACTGGAGATGGGGTCTCCGGCCGGGCTGGCCTGCGGCTTGCTGGTGCCGTGCTGGTGGAGTGCAGCAGCCCTGGGGTCCAGTCCTCAGCACCACAGGCGGAAACCCTCGGCGTGGTGCTGGGCTCGGTGGTGCAGCGCCCGCCTCGAGCAAAAGAAGCTCGGGCCGGAGCTCAACTCGGGCCTGGCTCCACACGAGCCCCGCTTTCTACTTAGTTCTAAACACAGAGATGGAGGATGGGGTGCGGCGGGCGCGGTGGCTCTCGCCGTCCTCCTGGCGGCTCCGGAGGCTGAGATCCGAGCATCGAGGCCCAACGCCATCCGGGCGCAGAAGGACCCGAGGCTCTGATCTCCAGTGAACCCCTGGAACGCGGGAAGTGGGGCTTGGAGCTGAAGAGCTCGGGGACAGCGCCCGCCTCGGCCCAGCCCGGGCCGGCGGACCGCCGCGGCGGGCGGGCGTCCGCGGTCCTCGCGGCTCTGGAAGCCCAGCCGCGCGCACGCCGGCGCGGCTCCGCGCGGCGGGACGGCCCGGAGGGCGCGGTGGGTCCGGGGCCGGGGCGCTAGGCTTCCATGAAGGAGGGGGCCCGCGCCTCGCCGCAGCCCCGCGCCGCCCGAGCTGGGCTCCGCAGCTGAAACCCCCGCCCGCCGGCCTGGGTCTCCCATCCCCCGCGGCCCGGCCCTAATCGGCTTTTCTACGTCCGAGCCTCGAGCCTCGAGCCTCGGCGCGGGAGGGCGCAGGGCCCGGGCGCGAGCGCACCGCCTCCGGGCACCTTCTCGGCCCGCAGCTCCTGGGGCTGGGGGCTCGGGGCAGTGGGCGCCCGCGGCGCGCACGCAGGGCGGGGCCGGGTCCCGGGCTCACCTCCGAATAGACGAAGAGCGGCAGCACCAGCAGGGCGAGGAGGAGGTCGGCGGTCGCCAGGCTCACCACGAAGTAGTTGGTGGGCGTCTGGAGCGCGCGCTCCAAGGCCACGCTCACGCACACCAGCGAGTTCCCCGCCAGCACCGCCCCGATGAGCAGGACGCCCCCGACCAGCGCCGCCGCGGCCCCGGGCCCGCGCCCCGCAAGAAGCCCCCCGGCCACCCCCGCGCTGAGGTTCCCCATTGCCCGCGAGGTCGCTGCGCCCGGCTGCGCCCCGGCCCTGGCCCCGACGCGGCCCCGCGAGCAGGCCCCGCCCCCGGGCCGCCCCGCCCCGGACCACGCCCGTGGCCACGCCCCCGTCACCGCCCCGCGCAAGCCACGCCCCCGGCCCGCCCCGGACCCCGCCACCACCACTGCCCCGCGAGCAGGCCCCGCCCCCGGACCGCTCCGCCCGGGCCCCGCCCATGGCCACGCCCCCGTCACCGCCCCGCGCTAGCCACGCCCCTGGCCCACCCCCGCCGTCGTCTCGCGGGCGCAGCCACGCCCCTGACCACGCCCCGCCACCGCCCCGCGCTCAGGCCCCGGCGCAGCCCCAGCACAGGCCCCGCCCCGAGCCCGCCTTCCCCGCCCCGCCCGTGGCAGTCCCCGCCTCCACATGACCCATGGCACGGATGGGTAGAGGCCCCCCGACAGGTGGTCTCCCATCGCCAGCCCCCGCTCCTGGCAGCCCCCGCCCCGCCACCGCCTGAACCCACCAAGGCCAGGCACGGGGACCTTGGTCCTTGCTGTGACTGCAGTGACCATTCGAAAATCAGATAAAGAGGGCTACATGCCAGGAGAGCTCGACTCCCCCAGACACCCTCCAGACACCCTGCAGACACCCTCCAGACACCCTGCAGACACCGTGCGGACACCCTACGGACACCCTCCGGACACCCTCCAGACACCCTGCAGACACCCTGCAGACACCCTGCGGACACCGTGCGGACACCCTACGGACACCCTCCGGACACCCTCCGGACACCCTGAGGACACCCTGCAGACACCGTGCGGACACCGTACGGACACCCTCCAGACACCCTGCAGACACCCGAGGTACATGCCAGGAGAGCTTAACTCCCCCAGACACCTTCCAGACACCCTGCAGACACCCTGCAGACCCCTCTAGACACCGTGCAGACACTGTGCAGACACCATACAGACACCCTGCAGACACCCTACAGACACCCGAGGTACATGCCAGGAGAGCTTAACTCCCCCAGACACCTTCCAGACACCCTGCAGACACCGTGCAGACACCCTCCAAACACCCTGCAGACCCCTCCAGACACTGTGCAGACACCGTGCAGACACCATGCAGACACCCTACAGACACCCTGCAGACACCCTACAGACACCCTGCAGACACCCTACAGACACCCGAGGTACATGCCAGGAGAGCTCAACTCCTCCAGACACCATGCAGACACCCTCCAGACACCCTCCAGACACCCAAGGTACATGCCAGGAGAACTCAACTCCCCCAGACACCCTCCAAACACCCTGCAGACCCCCTCCAGATACCCTTGTTACATGCCAGGAAGCTCAACTCCCCATGGGACACTCTCCAGACACCCTCCAGACACTCTTGTTATATGCCAGGAGAGCTTGACTCCTCCAGACATTCTCCAGACACCCTTGTTACATGCCAGGAGAGCTCAACTCCTCCAGACTCCCTCCAGACACCCTTGTTACATGCCAGGAGAGGTCGAATCCTCCAGACACCCTCCAGATACCCTTGTTACATGCCAGGAAGATCCACTCCTCCAGACACCCTCCAGACACCCTTGTTACATGCCAGGAGAGCTCGAATCCTCCAGACACCCTCCAGATACCCTTGTTACATGCCAGGAGAGCTCGAATCCTCCAGACACCCTCCAGATACCCTTGTTACATGCCAGGAAGGTCAACTCCTCCAGACACCCTCCAGACACCCTTGTTACATGCCAGGAAGGTCAACTCCTCCAGATACCCTCCAGACACCCTTGTTACATGCCAGGAAGGTTAACTCCTCCAGACACCCTCCAGACACCCTTGTTACATGCCAGGAAGGTTAACTCCTCCAGATACCCTCCAGACACCCTTGTTACATGCCAGGAAGGTTAACTCCTCCAGACACCATCCAGATACCCTTGTTACATGCCAGGAGAGCTCGAATCCTCCAGACACCCTCCAGACACCCTTGTTACATGCCAGGAAGGTCAACTCCTCCAGACACCCTCCAGACACCCTTGTTACATGCCAGGAGAGCTCGAATCCTCCAGACACCCTCCAGATACCCTTGTTACATGCCAGGAAGGTCAACTCCTCCAGACACCCTCCAGATACCCTTGTTACATGCCAGGAAGGTCAACTCCTCCAGACACCCTCCAGACACCCTTGTTACATGCCAGGAAGGTCAACTCCTCCAGACATCCTTGTTACATGCCAGGAGAGCTCAGCTGGGTGTGAGTGTGTCCTGTTGTGAGTGAGAATATCCCGCTGTGTTAGTGAGTCCTGCCAGGTGAGTGTGTCTTCTGCTGGGTGAGTCTTGTCCAGAGCCACTCAGGCAGGAACTACACTGTAGAATCGTAGGACCCATGGAGAGGTGGGCGGAGAAACCCCAGGACAGCCCTGAGGAATTAGAGAAGTGCATGGGACAAAGGAAATGTAGTGGAGCACAACTTTCCCTGTAGGCTTACTAAGGCTGGGAAACGTTTCCTGGGACTCTGCTCCTGGAGGGTGAGGGCTGCTTCACTCCCTGACCCCTTGTCCTCCGGTCTAGCCAGGGGCTGAGAGCAGGGCCTGATGCAGTCTTCCTCCGTGACTGAAGAGCCTGACTTCCAAGGTTTGAAAGGAGCCAAGCACTGGCAGCTCTCACCTGAATCCAGCTTCTCAGGAGGCTGAGATCGGACGATCACAGTTCAGTTAAAATGCTCAGGGACAGCGCCTAGGCCTTGAGTTCAATCCCAGGACTGGCATTAAAAAAAAAAATAGGGACTGGGAGTGTGGCCTAGTGGTAGAGTGCCTGCCTAGCATGCACAAAGACCCGGGTTCAATTCCTCAGTACCACATACATAGAAAAAAGCCAGAAGTGGTGCTGAGGCTCAAGTGGTAGAGCTCCAGCCTTGAGAAAGCCCAAGGACAGTGCTCAGGCCCTGAGCTCAAGCCCAGCACTGGAAAAAAAATTGTGCAAACCGGGTTTAAAGGCTTTTTGCTGGACTTATAACTTGTGCTCAAGGACTTTGTGGGTATGGCTGGGCCTCGGCCAGGCAGCAGCAGCAGCGGGATTGAAGGACCTCCCTGAGCCCCGGCTCTCCTGGCCCTTCTGCACCAGGCCCAGTGCTCCTTCCCTGTGGGGAGGCCATGCACGGCCCCCACACACAGAACCTGCGCCCCCCCCGCCCCGCCTCCCCAGCAGTGGCCGGCCAGCGTCACGCGAGGCTCCCAGCCTTTCTCCATGCACTGACTCTGCTCTGGAGTCCAGGAATCCCGAGGACTCCCCACCCCACCATCCCCAGGACCCCCACCCAGGACTGGAAAAAAAAAAACAACAACTACAAACAACTCTCATCAATGCTTCCACACAAAAAAATTCCAATATCCCTTTTTTACTGTAGATGCAGAATCTCTTGGTGAGATGCTAGTAAATCCGATAGCATTTTAAGGGATTCTGCACCATGGCCTAGTGGGATTTGTCTCACGATTGCCAGAGCGGTTCTACAAATGAAACCTGATCAGTATAATATACTGCATTAACGGAATGAAGAACAAAATCCAGCAGGATCATCTCCATTTGTACAAAGAAAGCATTTCCCAACCATCTAATAACCTGCCACATTTTTTTTTCTAGTACTGGGCTTGAACTCAGGGCCTGAGTGTTGCCCTTGAACTTTTTCAGCTAGAGGCTAGCTCTGCCACTTGATCCACAGCTCTGCTGCTAGCATGTGTGTGTGTGCGTGCGTGCGTGTGTGTGTGCGTGTGTGTGTGTGTGTGTGTGTGGTTAATTAGAGCTAAAAATCTGATGGACTTTCCTCACCAGGCTGGCTTTGAACTACAAGCCTCCTGAGTAGCCAGGCTTACTGGTGTGAGCCACGTGTCCAGCTCCCTTTACAATTGAGGAAAAGGCACTGGGGGCTGGAAGAGCTTCCCCGCCATGTCCTGGGCTCAGCCCTCCACAACAGCCCAGCACCAGTGGCTCATTGGTAGTCAAGCTACTCAGGAGTCAGACATCTGAGGACTGTGGTTTAAAGCCAGCCTTGGTAATTAGCCATCAAGAAACCAGAAATGGGGCTGTGGCTCATGTGATCAAGTACTAGATTTGAGCAAAAAGAAATGTAGGGACAGTGCCAGGCCCTGAGTTCAAGTCCCAGTACTGGCACCAAAACAGATGCGGCTGGTAAGGATATGGAGAAATTGAAGCTCTTGAATGTGAAATGGCACAGCCACTGGGTCTTCGTAAGTTAAACATGTTAATAGCGGGCGTACTCAGCAGGTTTGTGGTCTCCATCCCAAAGAAGCAGAAAGCCCTGTATGAACACTTAGAGAAGTCATAAATCTAAAGAGCAGAAATGGGCTCAGGGAGCCAGGTTTTTCTCAAGACTTATTTCTAAATTAACCAGTAAAAAGGCAGGAGTGGAGCTGGGGCCCCAACAGTGGAAGCTAGACTTGAGGAAAGCATGTTGGAAACATGTAGCCAAAGGAAAAGGACCAGGTGTCCAGCTGCGGGCCGGCCTTTGTTACTGCAAGGCTCCACTGGGAGAAGGGACTTCCTCAGCCCTCAGCGGGGAATTCCTAAGGTGCCACTGGCTAAAGCTCCGCTCCGCTGAGGTTTCCTCAGCTGCTTCTGCTCGGGATATGAACTCCTGCCGCGCAGGGCCGTGCAGGCGTGGGAAAGCGTGTGCACAGGGCCAGCGTGTGCTAACCCCCTGGCGCTGCCCCAGCTTGGGGAGAGTGGAAATCAACATCTTCCATGTTGTAGACTCAGATCTGGGCTTGCACTGGGCTTGCTGGGGTTAATCGCTGTCTCTAACCAGCTTGACCGGTGGTTCTGCCCGTGAAGGAGTCTTGGAAGGGCGCCACCCCCCCACCCCAGAGCCAGCTTTTTTTTTGGTCAGTTGTGGGTCCTGAACTCTGAGCCTGGGCGCCGTCCCTGAGCTCTTCAGCTCAAGGCTACCACCCTACCCCTTGAGCCACAGTGCCGCTTCTGGTTTTCTGGTGGTTCATTGGAGATAAGAGTCTCGTGGACTTCAGTGCCAGGGCTGGCTTTGAACCTTGATCCTCGGATCTCAGCCTCCTGAATGGCTAGGATTACAGGCGGTGTGAGCCACGTGCCGGCTCTATAGCCAGCTATTCTGGGTGAGATTTTTTTAGCTTGTGAAGCCGTTTCTCAGTCAGCTTCTATGGCCAGGTGTTTTGGAGAGGCATTGCGACTCCAGGTGCAGAGGGCACCCGACGAAGGCCTGTGCTGCCACACACATGCGAGCCCCAGCTCTGCCAAGGATGTGAGGCTTTGGCGCCCGTCCTCAGGTTCTGCATCCCCAGCAAGCAGGCCAGCAGCACTGGCAGGCAAACATCAGCCACTGCCTGATTTGCCTGTGTGTGCGCAGGCGTGCACAGGGATGCACATATGCCAGCTCTAGACTACACCTACCCTGGAGCCAAGCCCACTTCCCGTTTTCCAGAGGTTCACTGGAGGTAAGAGTCTCAGGTCCTTTTGTGCCCAGGCTGGCTTTGAACCTCGATCCTCAGATCTCAGCCTCCTGAGTAGCCAGGATGACAGGCGTGAGCCAGTGCGCCCTGCTAATTTTGGTGAAAATTTTGCAAAATTAAATGCTCTCTTACCATACGATGCAATAATTGCATTCCTTGGCAGTTACCCAAAAGAGGTGAAAGCTTAGATCAACAAGACAACTCGAATACACATATTTAAGGTAGCGTCATGTCTAATCACTCCAGCTTGTAAGCAGGCCTGATGCCCTTCAGTGGGGAAATGGCGAACATCTTGTACGTTCACACATCCGAAGTTACCTCCTGCTCAGCACCCTGGAGCACTGAGTCACTGAGGTAGGAAACGCAAGTGCTTCTTACAGTCAACGTGCCCAAGCTGAAAAGGCTGTAGCTCTGGCTCTGATGGTCTGGAAAAGACAAAATCACCTGAGACGGCAAAGCTCAGGAGTCCGAGGGCAGAATGCACAAGGGAACTCATTCTAGTGCTGTATCTCCACGGCATGGTGCTGTGATAGTGCATTTACATTTACCCAAAGCTGTGGGTGCACAACCCCAAAATAAACCTGGATGCAAATTGGGCTTGGAAGGAAGGAAAAAGAAGGCCAGGAGTTTGGCCTAGTGGTAGAGCCTTGCCTAGCATGCACAAAAACCGGGGTTCAATTCCTTGGTACCACATACATAGAAAAAAAATGTAGGAAGCGGGGCTGTGGCTCAAGTGGTAGAGCTCTAGCCTTGAGAAAGCCCAAGGACAGTGCCCAGGCCCTGAGCTCAAGCCCAGGATTGGCAAGAAAGAATGAAAGAAATTAAGAAGGAAAGGAGAGGAGTGAGAGGCTTGTCACTGGCTGCCAGCTGTACCAGTATACCACTCCAGTGCACAGTCTGTGTGTGTGTGCGTGTGTGTGTGTGTGTGCGTGTGTGAGTGCTGGGCTTGCGGTCGGGGCCTGAACACTGTCCCTGAACTTTGTTCTCAAGGTTTGCGCTGTATCACTTATGCCGCACACAAAGGGTTAATTGAAGATAAACTGATCCTCAGATCTCAGCCTGCCAGGTAGCTAGGATTACAGGTGTGAACCATCAGTGTGTGGCTTTCAATGTGTGCTGTGTGTGTGGGTGTGTGTGTCCATACTGGGACTCAGGGTTTGCCTTCTCACTTAACTTTTTTGCTCACACTGATACTCCACCACTTATGCCATTCCTCCCTGTTCAGCTTTTTATTTGTGTTTATTTTTTGTTGTTTGTCTAGTCCTGAGACCCGAATTCAGGCCCTGAGCACTGTCCTTGGGCTTTCTCAAGGTTAGAGCTCTACCCTTTTGAGCCTCAGCACCACTTCCAGCTTTTTCTGTGTGTGTGGTACCTAGGAGTTGAACCCAGGGCTTCGTGTGTCCTAGGCAAGCACTCCACCACTAGGCCACACTCACAGCCCCTGACTTTCAGCTGTTTGCCTGTTAATGAATGATCCATGTACTGGTTTGTCTGCCCAGAAGGGCTTATAGCTAAGGATCTTCAGATCTTTGCATCCTGAGACCCAGGATTATAAGCAGGAGTCACTGGCCTGCCCACTGCCTGATGTCAATGAGAAGGAAGACTTTCAGCTTGATTTTTCTGTAAATGGCAACAGTTGTAAAACAAAGTCTAGTCATTCTTTTCACAATGCACGTAAAGCTGGACAGGGTGGCTCACGCCTGTCGTCCTAGCTGCTCAGAAAGACTCAGATCTGAGGATTATCGAGGTTCAGAGCCAGCCAGGGCACAGAAAGACCTGACACTCTTTTTTTTTTTTTTTTTTTTTTGCCAGTCCTGGGCTTGAGCTCAGGGCCTGAGCACTGTCCTTGGACTTTCTCAAGGCTAGAGCTCTACCACTTGAGCCTCAGCACCACTTCTGGCTTTTTTTTCTATATGTGGTACCGAGGAATCAAACCCAGGTCTTCGTGCATGCTAGGCAAACACTTTAACCACTAGGCCAAACTCCCGGCCCCAGACCTGACACTCTTATCTCCAATGAACCTCTAGAAAACCAGGAAGTGGGGCTTGGCTCAAGGATAGGGTGGTAGCCTTGAGCTGAAGAGCTCAGGGACAGCACCCAGGCCGAGTTCAAATCCCAGGACCTACAAAAAAAGAAAAAAGAAAAAAAATGGGGCCAGGAGTTTGGCCTAAGATTGAGTGCTTGCCAAGCATGCACCAAAACCTGGGTTTGATTCTTGTTACCACGCACATAGAAGAAAAGCTGGAAGCCGTGCTGAGGCTCGCGTGGTAGAGCTCCAGCCTTGAGAAAGGCCAAGGACAGTGCTCAGGCCCTGAGCTCAAGCCCAGCACTGGAAAAAAAATTATGCAAACCAGGTTTAAAGGCTTTTTGCTGGACTTATAACTTGTGCTCAAGGACTTTGTGGGTGTGGCTGGGCCTCGGCCAGGCAGCAGCAGCAGTGGGATTGAAGGACCTCCCTGAGCCCCGGCTCTCCTGGCCCTTCTGTGCCCATGCCCAGTGCTCCTTCCCTGCATGGAGGCCATGCACGGCCCCCACGCGGGGAACCTGCGGCCCCCCCCCCGCCCCACCTCCCCAGCAGTGACCGGCCAGCGTCCACACGGCGCTCCCAGCCTTTCTCCATGTGCAACTCTGCTCTGGAGTCCAGGAATCCCGAGGACTCCCCCGCCCCACCATCCCCAGGACCCCCACCCCACCATCCCCAGGACTCCCCACCCCACCATCCCCAGGACCACCACCCCACCATCTCCAGGTCTCCCCACCCCACCATCTCCAGGACTCCCCACCCACCATCTCCAGGACTCCCCACCCCACCATCTCCAAGACTCCCCACCCACCATCTCCAGGTCTCCCCACCACACCATCTCCAGGACTCCACACCCCACCATCCCCAGGACTCCCCACCCACCATCTCCAGGACTCCCCACCCACCATCTCCAGGACTCCCACCCACCATCTCCAGGATTCCCACCCTACCATCCCCAGGACTCCACACCCCACCATCTCCAGGACTCCACACCCCACCATCTCCAGGACTCCCCACCCCACCATCTCCAGGACTCCACACCCCACCATCCCCAGGACTCCCCACCCCACCATCCCCAGGACTCCCCACCCCACCATCTCCAGGACTCCACACCCACCATCTCCAGGTCTCCCCACCACACCATCTCCAGGACTCCCCACCCACCATCCCCAGGACTCCCCACCCCACCATCTCCAAGACTCCCCACCCACCATCTCCAGGTCTCCCCACCACACCATCTCCAGGACTCCACACCCCACCATCCCCAGGACTCCCCACCCACCATCTCCAGGACTCCCCACCCACCATCTCCAGGACTCCCACCCACCATCTCCAGGATTCCCACCCTACCATCCCCAGGACTCCACACCCCACCATCTCCAGGACTCCACACCCCACCATCTCCAGGACTCCCCACCCCACCATCTCCAGGACTCCACACCCCACCATCCCCAGGACTCCCCACCCCACCATCCCCAGGACTCCCCACCCCACCATCTCCAGGACTCCACACCCCACCATCTCCAGGACTCCCCAGGACTCCCCACCCACCATCCCCAGGACTCCCCACCCCACCATCTCCAGGACACCACACCCCACCATCCCCAGGACCCCCACCCACCATCTCCAGGACTCCCCACCCACCATCTCCAGGACTCCCACCCACCATCTCCAGGATTCCCACCCTACCATCCCCAGGACTCCACACCCCACCATCTCCAGGACTCCACACCCCACCATCTCCAGGACTCCCCACCCCACCATCTCCAGGACTCCACACCCCACCATCCCCAGGACTCCCCACCCCACCATCCCCAGGACTCCCCACCCCACCATCTCCAGGACTCCACACCCCACCATCTCCAGGACTCCCCAGGACTCCCCACCCACCATCCCCAGGACTCCCCACCCCACCATCTCCAGGACACCACACCCCACCATCCCCAGGACTCCCCACCCACCATCTCCAGGACCCCCACCCCACCATCTCCAGGACTCCCACCCACCATCTCCAGGACTCCCCACCCCACCATCTCCAGGTCTCCCCACCCCACCATCTCCAGGACTCCCCAGGACTCCCCACCCACCATCCCCAGGACTCCCCACCCCACCATCTCCAGGACTCCCCACCCCACTATCTCCAGGACTCCCCACCCTACCATCCCCAGGACTCCCACCCCACCATCCCCAGGACTCCCCACCCACCATCTCCAGGACTCCCACCCACCATCTCCAGGACTCCCCACCCCACCATCCCCAGGATTCCCACCCCACCATCTCCAGGACTCCCACCCACCATCCCCAGGACTCCCACCCCACCATCCCCAGGACTCCCCACCCACCATCTCCAGGACTCCCCACCCCACCATCCCCAGGATTCCCACCCCACCATCTCCAGGACCCCCACCCCACCATCTCCAGGACCCCCACCCACCATCTCCAGGACTCCCACCCCACCATCTCCAGGACTCCCACCCCACCATCCCCAGGACTCCCCACCCCACCATCCCCAGGACTCCACACCCCACCATCTCCAGGACTCCCCACCCCACCATCTCCAGGACTCCCACCCCACCATCTCCAGGACTCCACACCCCACCATCTCCAGGACTCCACACCCCACCATCTCCAGGACTCCCACCCACCATCTCCAGGACTCCCCACCCCACCATCTCCAGGACTCCCACCCCACCATCCCCAGGACTCCCCACCCCACCATCTCCAGGACCCCCACCCCACCATCTCCAGGACCCCCACCCCACCATCTCCAGGACCCCCACCCCACCATCTCCAGGAACCCCACCCCACCATCCCCAGGACTCCCCACCCACCATCCCCAGGACTCCCCACCCCACCATCTCCAGGACTCCCCACCCCACCATCCCCAGGACTCCACACCCCACCATCCCCAGGACTCCCACCCCACCATCTCCAGGACTCCCCACCCCACCATCCCCAGGACTCCACACCCCACCATCTCCAGGACTCCCACCCACCATCTCCAGGACCCCCACCCCACCATCTCCAGGAACCCCACCCCACCATCCCCAGGACTCCCCACCCACCATCCCCAGGACTCCCACCCCACCATCTCCAGGACTCCCCACCCCACCATCCCCAGGACCCCCACCCCACCCCACCAGGTCCCCCCTCCCCTCCCTCCCCCCTCCCTCCCCTCCCTCCCCTCCCTCCCCCCTCCCCCGTTGTGCACCCAGCCAGGGGCGCCGGCTCGGCGCGGGCTCCTCCGGACGACAGCTGGGCGGGCGGCCCTGACCTTCGCGGAGGGGCGGCGGGCGGCGGGCGCGGCGGGCGGCGCGGAGCCAAGGCGGCGCCCGGGGCCGGGCCGGGCCGGGGTATAAAGGGCCGCGGCTGGGCGCCCGGGCCGCGGTGCCGCCATGGCCCTGCCGCCGCCGTCGTCCTCCTCCCCGCGGTCATCCCGGCTGCCATCCCGGCCGCCGCTGCTGCCGCTGCTGCTGATGATGCTGCTGCTGCTCACGGGCTCCGCCGCGCTGCCCGCGCTGCCCCGGTGAGACCCCGCTCCCGTGCTCCTCCCCGTGCTCCTCCCGGTCCTCCTCCCCGTGCTCCTCCTCGTGCTCCTCCCGGTCCTCCTCCCCGTGCTCCTCCCGGTCCTCCTCTCAGTCCTCCTCCCCGTGCTTCTCATCCTCCTCCCCGTCCATCCCATCCATCCCAACCTCCTCATCCTCCCCATCCTCCTCCTCGTCCATCCCGTCCATCCTGTCCTCCTCGTCCTCCCCATCCTCCTCCCCATCCACCCCGTCCTCCCTGTCCTCCCTATCCATCCCATCCTCCCTGTCCTCCCCATCCACCCCGTCCTCCCCATCCACCCCATCCTCCCCATCCACCCCGTCCTCCCTGTCCTCCCCATCCACCCCGTCCTCCCTGTCCTCCCCATCCATCCCATCCTCCCTGTCCTCCCCATCCATCCCATCCACCCCATCCTCCCCATCCACCCCGTCCTCCCTATCCTCCCCATCCATCCCATCCTCCCTATCCTCCCCATCCATCCCATCCTCCCTGTCCTCCCCATCCACCCCGTCCTCCCTATCCTCCCCATCCACCCCGTCCTCCCCATCACCCCATCCATCCCATCCTCCCTGTCCTCCCCATCCATCCCATCCTCCCTGTCCTCCCCATCCACCCCATCCTCCCTATCCTCCCCATCCACCCCGTCCTCCCTGCCCTCCCCATCCACCCCGTCCTCCCTGCCCTCCCCATCCACCCCGTCCTCCCTATCCTCCCCGTCTATCCCGTCCTCCCCCCTGGTCCTCCCCTCATGCTCCCTGAGCTCCTGGGCTGCCTGGGCAGACTCCACCCTCGGCCCCACCCGCCCCGCCCCTCGCAGGGCTCAGCGGCACTCGGATGGGACGTTCACCAGCGAGCTCAGCCGCCTGCGGGACAGCGCCAGTCTTCAGCGGCTGCTGCAGGGCTTGGTGGGGAAGCGCAGGTGAGGCCGGGCCTGGGGGGATGGGCCTGGGGGGGACGGGCCTGGGGGGGAGGACGGGTCTGGAGGGGGGACGGGCCTGGGAGGAGGACGGGCCTGGGGGGAGGACGGGCCTGGGAGGAGGACGGGTCTGGAGGGGAGGCAGGGCCTGGGGGGGATGGGCCTGGGGGGAGGGGCCTGGGGGGAGGACGGGCCTGGGGGGAGGATGGGTCTGGGGGGAGGACGGGCCTGGGGAGGACGGGCCTGGGGGGGATGGGCCTGGGGAGGACGGGCCTGAGGAGGACGGGCCTGGAGGCTAGGCAGGGCCTGGGGGGGATGGGCCTGGAGGCTAGGCAGGGCCTGGGGGGGATGGGCCTGGAGGCTAGGCAGGGCCTGGGGGGGATGGGCCTGGGGGGAGGCAGGGCCTGGGGGAGGTACAGGTGCGCTGAACCCCCCCTTCCAGGACTAATTCTGATCTGGGGTGGGGGGCAGCGACCAGGAAGCAGAGAACGGTACAGCCTGGCCCCAGCCCGCGGAGGGCCAGCTCTGCCTGCGGTTGTCCTACGAGCCGGCCTTGCGGGCCTGGTGAGCGCGGGAATCCCCCCCCCAGTGCTGCTGCCGGGCTCTCGGAGCAGGGGAGCTGGGAGGGGCTTCTGGTAAGGCCGAGACCCCCATGGCTCCTTGCTGCAGGCCGCCCTGGACCAGGCCAGGTCTCCCTGGCAGCCTTCTGGCCCCAGGCCTGGGGCCACGGCTTTCGAGTGGACTGAAGCAAGGTGGCAGCCCAGCTGAGGAAGGAAGCAGAAGACCCAGGAGCTGGGGAGCTGCGATGGAGAGGGGAAGGGGGAGCGCTGTACTTGACACCTTCAAATAAAGGAGAAACCCAGACCCTGTTCTCAGTCCAGTGTGTGCCATCTCATGAAGCCGGGGAATCCCCGCACTGTCCGGCTGCCCGCGGAGGGCGGCCTGGGAGCCCACCACGGGCCCTCCACCCTCCCGACCCTCAGTGACCTGCCCACCCCCAGCTCCTACCCCAGAGGCCACCTGGAAGAGGAGGGGCTCCCCCAGCCGGTCCTGGGCTCTGTCCCGGAGACTCTTTTGCTCAAGGCCAGTGCTCCACCACTTGAGCTACAGCACCGTTTTGGGCTTTTTCGAGGAAGGGAACCCAGGGCCCCAGGCCTGCTGGGCCAAGCCCTCTACCACGGGGCCGCACTCCCAGCCCTGACGGACGTCTTGACGGCCCGGACCCAGGTCTCAGTGCATGGACCACACGTGGCTTTTGGTTGCCCTGCAGGGCTGGGACTGGAGCCCAGCTCAGTATCCTTAGGGAAAAGCCAAAGGCACACACACACACTCACATTCACACACACTCACACTCACACACACTCACACACTCACACACACACTCATACACACTCACACATTCACACACTCACACTCACACTCATACACACTCACACATTCACACACTCACACACACACTCACACACATTCACACACTCACACTCACACTCATACACACTCACACATTCACACACTCACACACACACTCACACACACATTCACACACTCACACTCACACTCATACACACTCACACTCACACACTCACACACACATTCACACACTCACACTCACACTCATACACACTCACACTCACACACTCACTCACACACACTCACACACACTCACACACACACACTCACACACACTCACAGCCCTACCTCAGCAGCCCCTCGAGCCTTCCTGATCCTTTCAGGGATCTCTCCCCAGCTCAGAGAGAGAGGATTGAGGTCCAACAAGGGCAGAGGCAGGGCAGAGGCTGCCCGGGCAGAACTCACCCAGCCAGCGCCTTGCCTTCTCCTGGGCCCCAGCTCCAAGCCACTGCAGAAGGCGTTGCCTGCACCTCATCCCTGTACCCCGGTTCTGTACCCCAGGTTGCTGGTACACTTCCTGGACAGGCAGGAGCCCCAGGAATTCTCCTCAAAGGCCCCTCTAAGGGGAGGGCTCGGCCCCACCCAGCCCTATCCCATCTCGCTGCCCCCCCATCCCTGCCCAGCTTTCCTAGCTCTGTCCAGCCTGGAACCCCGGCCTAACCCCCCTCATCCTCCAGCCCAAGGTAAGCTCTGCCCCCCCAACCCTGCCTGCTCTGCCTGCTGCCTGTCACTTCCATCCCCAGTCTTGGCCAGCACAGCCTCCCAACCCACCTAAGGCCCCCACCGGGCCCTTTCAGCTGTGTCTGGGCTGAGCCTCGCATGTCCTCAGGAAGAATGATGACCTGTGCCCTCCTGCTCCCAGCCGGCCAGCGGAGTCCCCCTTGATAGAGGGCCAGTTGTAAAGAATCATAAAGTGGGAGGAGCCCAGCAGGGCGAAGGTCACCAAGGAAGGAACTGCACCAGCAAGGGACAAAGGCAGAGGGGCCGGACTCTTCTGCCAGTGACGGGCACCAAGATGGGCGCACTGGCTCCTCCGGGGCCTGCCCTCCTGCTGCCCCTGCTCTTAGCTCTGCTGGGCCCAGCCCCCGGGGCTGTGGCCCAGGCCACAGGTGCGTGCCGGTCCGGGGGGTGGCGGTGAGCGGGTGGGGTGGGCTCGGTGGCATCAGCTGCTTCTCTCCAACCCTCCAGTCTGCTCCCTGAACCAAACCGAATTCCAGTTTGAAGAAAACACAGTTATTGCCGGGCCCCTGGCAAGCTTCACTGTCCCCGAGGGTCAGCATGCGGAGCTCACCAGCTCCTCCCCCGCCTCCGCCTTTGAGATCGTTGGGGACCAGCTGTTTCTCAATACAAGTCTGGATTATGAGGTACGGCCAGCAGGCTGGGGCGGGGGGGGGTGGCCCCTAGGGGCCCCATTCCCTCGAAAAATCCATACGTGCAGAAATAAGGACTCTGTGCCCTTTGGCACCCGCTGCCCTCGGGCAGCGAGGGCCCTTTGGGTCAGTGCTTGGCCAAGTTGGCTCTGGGGGTGGGGCATTAGGGACAAAGCTTCCAGGTGCCTGCTGTCCCCAGAGCTGGGACCCAAGGGACCCCTGTGCTGGTGGGATGGAGACAGTCGCTGAGATGGGCTGACTCTGAACCCTCTGCCTCCCAGGAGAGCCGAACGCTGCAGGCACACATAGCGTGCAAAAGTGGAAGCACAGTGGTGAGTCTGCCCTCTGTCCCAGGGCACCCCACGGCTGCTCCTCAGTGCTCTGGCTCAGGGTCGCCCAATGTTGGCCCTGTGGCCACACCCACCCTTCCCTGACCCAGACTCTGCCCTGGCCAGGGAAGGCTCAGCCGCCGGCCCTGAGCCTTGCTCCTCACCTCACCGGGTACCCAGGACCAGCCACTTTGGCCTGCCACCGTTCTTTTTTTTTGGCCAGTCCTGGAGCTTGAACTCAGGGCCTGGGCTCCGGCCTTGGGCTTTCTCAAGGCTAGCGCTCCACCTCTTGAGCTGCAGCTCCACTGCTGGCTTTTTGTGTGTATGGTACCAAGGAAGGGAACCCAGGGCTTTGTGCCCGCTAGGTGAACACACCGCTACTAGGCCATGCTCCTGGCCAACCCACCTCCATTCTTGCCTCCCTTTCCTCCCCTCCCTCCTCAGGGTCCCATACCCACCCATCCCATCCCCACATCCCAACAGACCTCAGCCACCAGTCTCCTTTCTGGAGCTGCTCCCTTCCCCCTGGCCCACATCGACCCTCTCTTCCTGTGGTGTGCAGCCCAATCCCCAGTCCCCAGAATCCAAGCCTTGCTCAACCTTTCCAGAATTTCCTGGCTCATTTTGGGTGGGGGTGGGGGCGGTGGTCATGGGCCTTGAACTCAGGGTCTGGATGGCGTCCCTCAGCTTTTTGTTCAAGGTTTAGCACTCTCCCACCTGGAGCCACAGTGCCACTTCTGCTTTTCTGGTAATTAGAGATAAGAGTCTCATGGACTTTCCTGCCCTGCTGGCTTTGACCCTCAATCCTCAGATCTCAGCCTCCTGAGTAGCTTGAGCCACCAGGGGCCCGCTTCTGGCTTCTTTCTTACTAAGAAAGTAAACCTTGTGGTCAAGGTGGGTGAGCCTAGGTGTGCAGAGCCTGGCCTGGGCCACTTGTTTTTCTCTCCTGTGTGGGTCCTGAGGGGATTCCTGAGCCTCCTGCTCTGTGCTGCGTGGACCCCACAGGTCACTTGTCCTGACCTGCCACAGCCTCCCTCGCTGCTGAGCCTTCTGCCAAGGACCAGTCCTCAGTCCTGTGTCCTCAGTGGTCCTGTCCCCACACTGTGTCATCCAGAGGTGTCTTGGTTGACAAAACACATGCGTGTGTGTGTGTGTGTGTGAGAGAGAGAGAGAGAGAGATAGAGAAAGAGAGAGAGAGAGAGAGAGAGAGAGAGAGAGAGAGAGAGAGAGAGGGAGGGAGAGAGAGAGAGAGAGAGAGAGAGAGAGAGAGAGAGAGAGAGAGAGAGAGAGAGAGAGAGTCAGTAGTGGGGCTTGAATTTAGGGCCTCACCCTCTTGGTTGGCTGTTTATTTATTTATTTAGCGGATCATGGGGCTTGAACTCTGGGCCTGGGCACTGTCTCTGAGCCCTTTAGCTCAAGGCTACCGCCTTACCCCTGGAGCCACAGCCCCACTTCTCCTTTTCTAGTGATTTATTGGAGATAAGAATTTCAAGGTCTTTAGTGCCCGGGCTGGCTTTGAACCTCGACCCTCAGATCTCAGCCTCCTGAGTAGCTGGGAGGACAGTGGGGAGCGGGCGCTCACAGACCTGCTGTTGTGCTGCTGCTTCCCACATGTGACGCTTGGCTGGAGGTGGCTGTGGGACTCGCATTCTTGCTCTTCCTGCCCGTGCCCCGCCTTGCACATCAAGTCTTCCTTTAGGTCTGTGAGTCCACGCTAGGCCTGGAGCTCACAGGGGAGGAAAGCAATGACGTGAGGGGGCGTGGGGGGCACTAGAGCACAGTGCAGCCGAGCGGGGCCTGGAGGGCCCTGAGGGCCAAGGCAGCCGTGCTGCTGCTGCCCTGCAGATGACGGAGCTGAGGGTGCTGGTGGTGGTTCTGGACGTCAACGACAACGCCCCCGAGTTCCCCTTCACCGCCCAGCAGTGGAACGTGACGGAGGTGAGACTCACAGAGCCACAGCCGGTGCTCCGGGCACAGAACGGGAGGGCCAGTGGCGGAGGAGAGGGCACTGTCGCCGGTCTGGGGCCACTGAGGCCCTGGGCACCAGCAGATCAACTCCTTTTGTTACCAGGACACTAAGGTGGGCTCTGTGGTCATTCCGGAAACAGAACTGCAGGCCACAGATAAGGACAGTGACAGCACCTTGTTCTACTCCCTCCAGGAGCTGACCCTGGTCAGTGCTGCCCACTCTACCCCTGGTCCTAGGCCCCGGCTCCTCAGGGCTAAGGCTGTTCCTTCTCTGCTTCCCTAGGGTGCCAGCACCTTCTTCTCCCTGGAGGGGGCAAACCGCCCTGCGCTGAAGCTGGTCCAGCCCCTGGATTACCTCAGGGCACAGAATATGACCTTGGAGCTGATCGTGCAGGTGAGCAAGTCCTGTCCAACCCAAGATCTGGACGGCTGAGGTCCTGTTCTTGCCGCTCTGGGGCCTGAGGTGGAGGGTGTGGCCTCACAGGACACTCCGGAGAGCAGTGTGCAGCCCAGCCACACGGCCACCGCCACCCTGGTCCTGAACATCCTGCCGGCAGACCTCCGGCCCCCCTGGTTCCTGCCCTGCACCTACACCGACGGCTACGTCTGCCTTCCGGCCCAGTACCACGGGACGGTCCCTGTGGGACACAAGCTGGTAACAGAACCACTCGAGGGCCGCCCGGGCTCAGGCTCCGGTCCAGAGCTGGGGGACCCCCGGCTCAGGCTGTGAACCCGCAGCTGTGGCCAGTTTGGGGTGTGAGACAAGCGTACTTCTTTCATACGCCGGCTAGCTTCTGGCCAGGGGCTGGTGAGGGCTGGTGAGGGGGTGGTGTCTGCCGGGATGTGGGGACCGGAGGGCAGCCGGTGATGGTGGGAGCACAGCTGCTCTCCTGCCTGTATGACAGTCACCACGGGTGCCGGGGGCACCGGGGGGCAGGGCGGGCATCCACTGTGAAGGACAGGCAGGCTCTGAGGTCCTGCCAGACTTCCTTTCCCACATGCGGTCCACATGGGCTCCGGGAAAGGGGTCTGGAGGAGCCATGGAGTCAGGCTGAGTTTTCAGCTCTACTCCGGGCACCTGGCCCGGCCCCTGCCCTCCCCTCCCGGGCTCCAAGCAGCTGTCTGAGGCCCTCTTGGGCAGCATGGGGCAGAACTGGGCTGTCAGCTCCAGCTCGGTGGTGTCCCATCCCCTCAGCCAAACCCCCTCACTCTGCGCCCGGGGCCCATCTACGCGGTGGACGGTGATCAGGGCATCAACCAGCGCATTATTTACCACATCGTGGGTGAGTGGGAAACCCAGCCCCCTCCCTGCCCAAAGCTGAGGGCTCCACAGCCCAACTCCACCGTGACTTCTCCTAGGAGGTGACGACGACAGCACATTCACCATCGATGCCAACTCTGGCAACCTCACCATGGCCAAGAGTGTCCCCGGCCCCGCCGTCTTTAGTTTGCTGATCAAGGTGGGTGGGGGGGCAGGATGGAGGGGCAGGTCGGCCAGGTCTCCCCTGCTCCCCCTGAGCCGCCTCCTCGTCCCTCCCCAGGCCCAGCAGGAAGATGGCGCTCGCTACTCCATAACGCAGGCCACGGTGGAGGCCCGGGAAGCCGAGGGCAATTCACCCCGCTTCCCCCAGAGCACCTTCAGGGGTGTGGTGGAGTCTGGCTCAGGGGCTGGCGTGGCAGTCAAGGATGCCACCGTCCCCACTCAGCTTCTGAGGATCTGGGCTGAAGACCCCGAGTTCCCGGTACGTGGCCCTGTCCAGTCTGCCTAGAAGCCCGACGACCGGCCCAGCCGACTCTGGGTCTGCGGGCTCTGCCTGGGTCAGCCCAGGACTAGGACTCATTGCAGCCTTGTCTAGGGCCTCAACTCGGCCATCAGGTATCGAATCACCAACTCTTCAGACTTCGAGATGGATGGGGAGATGGTGCTGACCACTGCGGCTCTGCAGCACGTGGGAGTCTCCTACACTGAGGTGTGTGTGGGGGGACACCGGGCGGTTCTGAGTGCGGGGGGAGGGCCCAGGAGGACCAAGCCCCTTTCCCACACCAGGTGGAGGCCCACAACACCGTGACTGGGGCCAAGGCAACCGCCGTGGCTGAGATCCAGGTGACAGAGCCACCGCTCCCTGCCACACCCTCCACAGGTGAGCCTCGAGGTCCCGCTTGCAAGACAAGGCTCCCCGCCCCCCAGCAGCCATGCTGCGGCGGGGGAGATGACTCCACTACAGCCCTGCCTCCCCAGACACTGGAAGGGCGTCCCCCAGCCCCCAGCCCCTCTCCGAGACTCTCTCCAACCATCTCTGGCCCTTACCCACCTTTAGGTACTACTCTGAGGCCGCCCATCTCATCCACACCCAGGCCCCCCTCCACTGTGGGAGGCAGCACCTCTCCCCAGCCAGCCACGCCCAGTGGGGGCTCGACACAGACCCCCAAACCAGGAAGTTCTCAGCCAACACCCCCCACTGTGAGAGGCAGCACCTCCCTCCAGCCAGTCTACCCTGGCGGGGGCTCAACACAGACCCCCAAACCGGGAGGCTCTCAGCAGACTAACCCCACTGTGGGAGCCAGCACCTCCCTCCAGCCAGTCTACCCTGGTGGGGGCTCGACACAGACCCTGAAGCCAGGAATCTCTCAGACAACGACGAGCCCTGATCCCAGCAGGAGCCCCCCAACCTCAGGTAGTCCCACCCTGATCGCTCTAGAGCTGCCCTCCTGACTCAGAACCTGGTTATTCACAGGGCTCAGCAGAGCTGGCCTGGTCTGAAACCCCGGGGCTCTTTTCAGGTCTGAGACAGATGCACTCAGGGCTCTAAGATATTGAGTTGAGGAAATTATGGCAGAAGCCAGATCTGAAAGTCAATGAGCCCCTTTTCTCACAGATGTCCTATCTCTGTCCCACATCCTGGGGCTTGAACTCGGGGCCTGTGTGCTCACTGTCCCTGAACTCCTTTTGTTCAAGGCTGGTGCTCTCCCACTTGAGCCACAGCCCGACTTCCCTCACTCCTGGCTTTTTATGATTAATTTATTGGCAATGAGAGTCTCACAGACTTTGCTGCCAGAGCTGGCTTTGAACTGCCATCCTCAGATCTCAGCGTCCTGAGTAGCAAAGATTATAGGCGTGAGCCCCCAGCACGGGCACAGCTGTTAGTTTTAAGAAGGGCAATGTCTTTGCAGTGAGAGCAGGGTGGAGACTGAGATCACAAGGCCAGTTGTGGGGTGCCTCTGTGGGGAGCCTCTGGGGAGTCTGAGGCGGGAGGTAACCCAGCCCGGAGTGCCAAGAGAGTCTGAGCGACACAGTGAGACCCCGCCCTTGAGAATACCAACTTACAGACCCAGGGGTCCCCACCCCATGAGGCCGCGGCCGAGCACCTTCCCTGAGTGCCAGCCAAATGCCTTCCTACCAGGAGGCCTGGGGTGTCTGCACAGGCCCGGGGGTCTCGTAGGGAGCCGGCCTTGCTCTTGTCTGGAGCACCCCACGGGGCTGGGCCGGCGGAGCCAGGCACTGCCAGCCATCCCGAAGAACAGGGGTCACCAAATGCAGATTTCCGGGAGGGCTAAGATCCAGCTTGGTCCAGCATGGATATTGAGCTAAGGGGGAGGTCACTGCCCCCGCGGGCCCCCGCGGGCCCCCCTGGCTGAGCTCCCTCCCGCGGAGGCCTGGCCTTCCTGGGCCCCAGGGTCAGCCGCAGCGGCCGGGGGCGTCGTCCCGGGGTGGCGAGCCCGCCCGCCCCGCGTTCAGTCCCCAGAACCACGCGCAGGGAAAAGGCCCAGGCGAGGCTGCGCCCGGGTGCTAGAGAGCCGCCTCGGGCCAGTGCCCGGCCGAGCTCAGCCTCGGGGCCCCCGCCGCGCAGGGCCTCTCAACAGCAGGGCCACGCTGTCTCGGCAGGGGTCGGCGGGCCGGGCGGGGCCGGGCGCTTCTCCTCGGCGGACATGGCCGTGCTGGGCGGCGTGCTGGGCGCCCTGCTCCTGCTGGCCCTCATCGGCCTGGTCATCCTGGTCCACAAGCACTACGGCCACCGGCTCCACTGCTGCTCCGGCAAAGCTGCGGTGAGGCCCTGGGACACAGGACGGGTGGGGCGGCAGAGCCGCGGAGCGCGGGGCCCGGCGGGGACGCCCGGGCGGGCGAGCGGGGCGCGCCGGCTGACGCCGTCCCGGGCGCCCCCCAGGAGTCCCAGGCCCAAGGCTTTGACAACCAGGCCTTCCTCAAAGACCACGAGGCCGACGGGGCCGCGAGCCCGGACCCCGAGCCGCGCGCCGCGCCCCCCGAGGCGGCGCCGGCCCCCGCCGCGCGGCCCCGGCCGGAGCCCCCCGCCCCGGCCCCGGCGGCGCCCGCGCCCGCGCCCGCGCCCGCGCCCGCGCCCGCCGGAGACAGCCCCGCCGAGGTGAGATCCATCCTGACCAAGGAGCGGCGGCCCGAGGGCGGCTACAAGGCCGTGTGGTTTGGGGAGGACATCGGGGCGGAGGCGGACGTGGTGGTGCTCAACACGCCCGCCGCGGAGGCGGACGGCGCCAGCGACGACGACGACGACGACGACGACGACGACGACGGCGACGGCGGCGACGAGGACGCGGGCGGCGGGGCGCGGCCGGCGGGCGGCAAGGACACCTACATCTAGGCCCCCGCCCCGCCCCCCAGGGCGCGGAGCCGGGGTCTGCGTCCCTCCCTGAGCACAATAAAGACGGCCTCTCCAACCCGAGTCCAGGGCGCCGGCCGGCGGAGGGACGGGGCGGGGCCACGGGGGCGGGGCCACGGGGGGCGGGGCTGGGACTGGAGGGGTGTGGTCGTGCCGGGGGCGGGGCCACGGAGGGGCGGGGTCGGGGTGGAAGGGGCGGGGATGAGGCGAAGAGGGACGGGGATGGGGCGTGGAGGGGCCTGGCCCTGCCGGGCGCTGGACATGGGAGTGGCGGAGTCGTGTTGGGGGCGTAGCCACGGAGGGGCGCGGTCGTGCAGGGGCGGGGCCGTGATGTGGCGGGGGCGGGGCGTTGATGGGCGGGGGCGGGGCTGGGAGTGGAGGGGTGTGGTCATTCCAGGGGCGGGGCCGTGTTAGGAGGTGGGGCCATGCCGGGGGCGGGGTCACGGAGGGGCGGGGCCATGCCGGGGGTGGGGCGGGACGTGGATGGGCGGGGTAGTACGGGGGGGTTGGGAGTGGGGGCGGGGCCATGTCGGGGACGGGGCCACGGAGGGGCGTGGCAGTGCCGGGGCTGGTCATGGAGGGGCGGGGCCGTGCTGGCGCGGGGGTGGGGCGTTGATGGGCTGGGCCTGCCGGGGGCGGGGCAGGGCATGGGGGGCGGGGCTGTGCGCCGAGTGGGCAGTGCACGTAGAGGCGGAGATGTGCGAGGAGCGGGGCAGTGCTGGGCGGGGCTGGGCTTGGAGAGGCCGAGCTGGGGTTGGAGGGGGCAGCGGGAGGGCGGAGCTGGGGCAGTGCTGCGGGCGGGGTCCCACACCTTCAGCTGCTTCGGCTTCCCTTTGAGGGGTCTGGCCGCTGGTCCCCACTCCCCGGCCCTGAGGTCTGGAAGCGGCCCTCCGCTGGCCACCATGAGTCCCTCTCCTGACCACCTCTGGATGGGCGCCCTCGCCGCAGAGCTCTGCTTCTCCACCCAGCCCAGGGACGCTTCTCCCGGCCAGGGCCTGGGGCGGGCGCCACTCCACACGTCCAGCGGCTTCCGCCTCCGGGAGCTCCCGCGGGACTCGCTCCGCATTCTGCCCCCGTCCCGCTGTGGGTGGCCACCATTTCCTTAAAGCTAAGGCACCACGGGTTTCCCTCTGAAAGTTTTAACTAGGTGAGTGACTATTCCTGTCCGAGCCGCTCTCCGGTAACACAAGCCGAGCCCACAGCCCTGCTTCCCTCTCCACCTCCCATTACCTCGCCTGCTCGGGTTCGTCTGGTCCGCCTTGCGGACGCCTGGTGTTTTGCCTCTGTACCTCGCACATAGCACATAGATGATGGCGCTTCCTTGAGAAAGAGCGAAGGGACACCTGGCTGAGCCGAGCAGATCTGCCTCTCTTGGGCACCGTCCAGGCCCCTGCGGACAGGCTGGGGCGGGACAGCCGGGGCGCTGGGGACGGGCCCGGGGCGGGGCCATCCAGCTGGGGACGGGCCCGGGGCGGGACAGCCAGGGTCCTGGGGATGGGTCCGGGGCGGGGCCATCCAGCTGGGGACGGGCCCGGGGCGGGGTCAGCCAGCTGGGGACGGGCCCGGGGCGGGACAGCCAGGGTCCTGGGGATGGGTCCGGGGCGGGGCCATCCAGCTGGGGACGGGCCCGGGGCGGCACAGCCAGGGTCCTGGGGATGGGTCCGGGGCGGGGCCATCGAGCTGGGGACGGGCCCGGGGCGGGACAGCCAGGGTCCTGGGGATGGGTCCGGGGCGGGGCCATCCAGCTGGGGACGGGCCCGGGGCGGGACAGCCAGCTGGGGACGGGCCCGGGGCGGGACAGCCAGGGTCCTGGGGATGGGTCCGGGTCGGGGCCATCCAGCTGGGGACGGGCCCGGGGCGGGGCCATCTAGCTGGGGACGGGCCCGGGGCGGGCCAACCAGAGGCCTCCCGGCTCCAAGGCCCGCCCAGGCCCCCCGGCAGTATAAGGGCACCCAGCACCCCTGCTGAGCTGAAACTTCCCGCCCCGGCGGTTCCGGCACCAGGTAGGACACCGGGGTGTGCGGGGCAGCTCGGGCCCACGAGGAGTTCTTGTCCTCCGCATAGGTAGTGGTCCGGCAGGGGCAGTGCTAAGGGTCAGAGAGTCCAGGGCAGAGGGCCCGGGAGTGGGTCTGTAATTGACATGGGGAGGCGGGGTCCGCTCCTGGAAGGCCTGGGGTGGGGACGGGGGCCTGGGGTCGGGCCGGGGCGGCAGCAGCGGTGGCAGCGGTGGCGTGGGTTCTGGGACCGCGGGAAGGTGCTGTCGCCCGCCCCCAGCTGTCGTTTAGGTTTCGTTTCCAGAGTGGAGGTTTCGCTTTCCTGGCCTAGGCCCGCCCCTCCCACCCAGCCTTTACTGTGCTGTCTCTACAGGGTCCTGCCTGCGACCTCACGTCCAGGCCCGGACGCTGGAAGCCACCTTGGCCACAGATCCACACATAGGCAACGTAGGTGGCTGCAAGTACACAGTCCACATCTGTGACCCTCCACTGCAACATCCCGGGTCACACCTGTGATACCTGGCCATAACCTGACCCTTGAACCAACACACAAAGACCCCCTACCCGCTGTGGCCATACCAGGAGGGGTCCGGTGACCACATCTCTCACGCTAAGGACCCACCCTGACCTCCAGACTGTCCCTGCAGAACGGAGCAATGGCTGCAGCTCAGGACAGGTGAGAGCGACCCGGTCCTCCCCTCCTGAAGTGGGTGTGCCTTGCTGCAGGCCCTGACCAGAGTTTGGGGGCCTTGTGTGCAGAGGACCCCAGCGTGTGCTGTTTGGGGAATGGCTTCTGGGTGAAGTCAGCAGTGGCCGTTACGAGGGGCTTCAGTGGCTGGATGACACCCACACCGTTTTCCGTGTGCCCTGGAAACACTTTGCCCGCAAGGACCTTGGAGAGGCTGACGCACGCATCTTCAAGGTGAGAGCCGGCCCTGCACCATGGAAGACTTGTCCACAGGGCCCTGTGGACCCTTTCCTCAGCCCACCTTCTCTGTCCTAACCAGGCCTGGGCAGTGGCCCGGGGCAGGTGGCCACCAGGCAGCAGTGGACGTGGGCAGCCCTCCCCCGAAGCGGAGGCTGTGGAGCGTGCTGGCTGGAAAACCAATTTCCGCTGTGCACTGCACAGCACACGGCGCTTCACACTGCTGCAGGACCACTCTGGGGACCCTGTCGACCCACACAAAGTGTACATGCTCAGTGCGGAGCCAGGGTGTAGAGGTGAGGAACCTGAGAGGGCTAGACCAGGGAGGAAGAACAGCAGAGGACCTGCGGTCTCCAGGGTGTCACATTCACAGTTTTAGAGACTGGCTTGGTAAAGACTTGGGGAAGCTTCGGGCTCTTTTGTCCTTCCAAGCCAGGCCCAGGTGCTAGTTGGTTACTGGGGGAGGAGTGCTGGAACTTGAGAACCCTGGGGGGGGTTCAGAAATTCACAGCCAAGCCGGGCTTGGAGGCTCCCGCCTGTCATCCTAGCTACTCAGGAGGCTGAGATCTGAAGATCAAGGTTCACAGCCAGCCTGGGCACTAAAGTCCATAGATTCTTATCTCCAATTAATCACTAAAAAAAAAAAAAAAAAGTGGGGAGGGCCGGGAGTTTGGCCTAGTGGTAGAGTGCTTGCCTAGCATGCATGAAGACCCGGGTTTGATTCCTTGGTACCACATACATAGAAAAGCCAGAAGTGGTGCTGTGGCCCAAGTGGTAGAGCTCTAGCCTTGAGAAAGTCCAAGGACAGTGCTCAGGCCGAGTTCAAGGCCCACGACTGGCAATAAATAAATAAATAAATAAAAGGAGGGGGGAGTGGGGCTGTGGCTTAGGGGTAGGGTGATGGCCTTGAGCACCCAGGTCCAGAGTTCAAGCCCCATGACCCACAAAAAAAAAAAAAAAAAAAAGGCAAAGAAATTCACAGCCAGTCTTCTGCCAGTCTCCGAAAGCCCAGCCGTCCACCACGGGGAAGAAGAGGCCTTCAGAGGTGTCCCACTAGCACAGGTACAGTCTGAGTCACCAGCTCTCCCTAGGTGCAAGGCCTGACTAGCTGCTTATCTGAACTGCTCTTCCTTGCAGGGTGGGGCCCCAGGGCCATTCCTGACAGGAGATGCTGAGTCCCAAGTCCCAAGCCCTCTGGCCACCATGGAGAGTGACACAGGGGACCTCCTGCTCCAGGTTCTGCAGCAGAGTCTCCTGGAGGACCACCTGCTGGATGCTGTACTGGGAGGAAGCCCAGCGCCCACACAGGCTCCTGGTGAGATGCCAGGCTCTTCTCTGAAGGAGATGGGGCAGGAGTATGGTAGGGCAGAGCCCTGGGGGAGGAGCCAGCAGGCCACGGTTGACCCTTGACCAAAATGTGGAGAAACCAGGGCTAGGAAGCTGGGACACCGTGAGAGGGCGGATCTCGTCACCACCAGGCAGCGTCTCTGTGGTTCTTAGGCCCAGCACACCCTTCTGAGGAGCCTGGTGCCGCACCGATCAGGGAGGCTGTCCCCAGCCCCGGGCCTCAGCACCCAGCACTGACGACAGGTGAGAGGGCCTGGGGTGAGACCGTTCTGGCCTTCCTTCCGGAGCATAGCCCAGGAAGGGTACACTCTGCTCACAGCTCAGTCTCTCCACAGAGCCCGGCCCAGGAGCCTTGGATGTGACCATCATGTACAAAGGCCGCACAGTGCTGCAGGCGGTGGTGGGGCACCCCAGCTGTGTGTTCCTGTACAACCCCACAGGCCCAGCTGCCCTGGCCACAGACACCCAGCCAGTGGTCTTCCCCAGCCCTGCGGAGCTCCCTGACCAGAAGCAGCTGCGCTACACAGAGGAACTACTGCAGCATGTGGCCCCCGGCCTGCAGCTAGAGCTGCGGGGACCGGCACTGTGGGCCTTGCGCATGGGCAAATGCAAGGTGTACTGGGAGGTGGGCAGCCCACTGGGCTCTGCTGGCCCCTCCACCCCAGCCCAGCTGCTGGAGCGCAACTGCCACACACCCATCTTCGACTTTAGCACCTTCTTCAGAGGTCAGTGGGGTGCTGCTCTGGGGGCTGTCCTCGGTGGTGCCCTGCCCACTTGCTCACTAGAGCCACCTCCTGCAGAACTGGGCGAGTTCCGGGCAAGACAGCGCCAAGGCTCCCCCCACTACACCATCTACCTGGGCTTTGGGCAGGACCTGTCTGCCAGAAGGCCCAAGGAAAAGAGTCTGGTTCTGGTGAAGGTAAGGCCTGCACTGAGGGTGGGGGCGGGCAACCCGGTGACAGCTGCCAGAGACTAGAGACACCCTTCCCTGCAGCTGGAGCCTCTGCTGTGCCGGGTACACGTGGAGGGCGTACAACGGGAGGGTGTGTCCTCCCTGGACAGCAGCAGCCTTAGCCTGTGCCTGTCCAGCACCAACAGCCTCTATGAGGACATCGAGCACTTCCTCCTGACTTGGAACAGCGGGCCTCAGCCAGCCTGTCTCCCCCCTCAATAAAGAGACCAGAACCAGTGCTGTCATGACGCAATGGCATCCATTAGGGCAGTCAGGTTCACTTCTCTAGTGACACTGGCCAACGTGGCTGGGTCTGGCGCACACCTCACCTCACCTCCCTGACAGAACCTCCTCGGGCCCCTCGGGAAGCAACCCCACACCCGCACACCGCTGGCCTCCTTCACAGGCTCCGGAGCGGCACACGAGGCAGGCATCAAGGAGGAAGTGGCTCTTCCCGGGAGTACTGGGGAGGGCGGCATGGGTACCTGTACCAGCTCAGCTCTGCAGAGCTTTCCCCTGGAAAGCAGCATAAAACCATCAGAAAGGGTAAGGAAAGGGGCACACCAGAGGGGCGAGAAGCTACCGCTAAGTGCCTTGTGCAGGAGCTCCTTTCTGCTCCGGTCCAGCCAGGCCTCACTTCCCGAGTACTGAGTCCATAGACAAAGTGCTAAAGGCAAGTCATTTTTGATCAATTAGAACACAATGGAAACATTGTATTTATAGTACACATATATATATATATATATATATAAAAAAAAGAAGTCCAGTTTTCAGCTGTGAGCGAGGCAGGTGCAGACAGGTGTCACCATGGAAGCCCCGAAGGCAGGCCTGCTGGTAGTCCCAGATCTCCACTACTGAAGACACAGGCGTGTTCCCACCAGCCTGGCCCACCCTGCCTGGCCTCAGGCTTCGGCCTGGGCAGGCACTTCCTCCCCAGCCTCGGCCTTCTTGTGCCTACGCATGTGCTTATACTTGTCCACGTAGGCCTTCACCAGGTTGGCCACCTTCACAGGATTGATCTCCCCACTTTTGCTGTGGCAAATCTGCAGAAAAATCACAATTCCTCTGAGGTCCTCACACCAGGCACTAACCCTGACACAGCCCCTTCTCCAGCTGGCTCTGCCACCTCACAGGGCTACAGGGCCCTCACGTGAAACCGGAGATGCGTCACCACAGACAGACCTGCCCGTTTCTCAGTGGCCTCAACTACAGGCCAGGAGAAGATGGGCAATTTTAAACATCCCTAGTAATTGCTTTTGGTTTTGGTTAGTCCTGGGGCTTGAACTCTCGGCTTAGGGGTTACCTCTGAACTGCATTTGCTTAAGGTGAATGTTCTCCCACTTAAACCAAAGCACCATTTCTGGCTTTTCTGAGTAATTTATTGGTGGTAAGTCTCATGGACTTTCCTGACCAGGCTGGCTTTGAACCTTGATCCTTGGATCTCAACCTCCTGAGTAGCTAGGATTATAGGTGTGAGCCACACCAGTGCCAGGCCAATATTTTACCCTTTAACAAGCAGCAAGAGAGGTTTGAAGATACATAAGAGATGAGACTGATCCATCTCTCTGTCAGCATGGCCCATACTTCATTTATAGATCCCCCAAATCTGTGCAGACAAACATGGCCAGTGGCCTACCACATGCAAGTCTCGACAGTCTATTTTTTTTTGCCAATCTTGGGCTTGAGCTCAGGGCTGAGCACTGTCCTTGGACTTTCTCAAGGCTAGAGCTCTACCACTTGAGCCTCAGCACCACTTCCAGCTTTTTTCTATGCATGTGGTACCAAGGAATCGAACCCGGGTCTTCGTGCATGCTAGGCAAGCACTCTACCACTAGGCCAAACTCCTGGCCCAGTCTATTTTTTTTTACTGCTTATGTTTTGCCGATTGTGGAGCTTGAACTCAGGGGCTGAGCACTGTCCCTGAGCTTCTTTGTGCTCAAGGCAAGTGCTCTACCACTAGAGCCACAGCACCATTTTCGTCCTGGGCATTCTCTGTAATGACATGCTACCCCAGGCCTCCCAGACACCAACAGGTATAGGCAGCCTTGCATGCCCTGTCCAAACCCACCTTCTGCACAGCTTTACGCAGGATGTCCTTGTACTCCTCCTTGGTCACCTCCCTCTTCTGGTAGAAAGGCTTGATGGCCAGCTTCACCTCCTCCACTGCCCGCTCCTGCATGTGGAGCTTCTTCATGTACTAGAAGAGAGGACATGTGGGACCCTACAGAATGGCCAGGGCTGGCCCAGAGGCTCTTTGGCTGGAGGCCTGTGCTGCCGGCAAATTCCTTCAGACCGGAGCACTATAGATGACATCAGCTGCCCTCTACCAAATCCACTGTGCTGGATTCCATTCTTGAACTCAACTCAAGAAGAACTATGGCTTCAGGGGGCCCGGAGTTTTGGCCTAGTGGTAGAGTGCTTGCCTAGCATGCACAAAGCCCTGGATTCTACTCTTCTATGGGACCACATACACAGAAAAAGCCGGAAGTGGTGCTGTGGCTCAAGTGGTAGAGCACTAGTCTTAAGAAAGCCCAAGGACAGTGCTCAGAAGCCCCGAGTTCAGTCCCCCGGACTGGGGAGGGGGGGGGGAGAGCTTTGGCTTCAAAACAAGATGGAAAGCCACAGTGGGAGGAGTGGTAGAGCTTACCTCTTCCTTCTTGGTCTTCTCTGCAGATGGCCTGGGAGTGGCAGGCCTCTCCTCTGAGCTAGTGGCTGTTGTGGCTTGACCAGCCAGCTCAGAGGCTGTGGCTAGCATGGCAGGTACAGGGGCCAGGCTCTGTACTGGGCCACAGGCTGCCAATGGAAGACTCCCCTGCAGGATGTACTGGAGCGAGGGCTGGCTAACCAGTGGGTAGGGCGGGATGCTCGCGGGCTGAACAGGAGCAGGAGGCAAGTGTGGGCTGTAAACCTGAACAAGAACGTTGCTACTGAGCCCTGAGCCCAGACAACTGCTGGTGCCTCCCCACAACTCCGCTCCCAAAACACAGGGGCCAAGCAGAAAGGAAGTAGCACCATCCGTCAGGCCTGGCCCCCTCGTGCAGAGCCCACTCGGTCCAGCACAAGGCGCAGCACTCACCTGAGAGGAGTCTGTGTCAGGGAAGCCAGTCTCCAGGAGCACATGGCTGGGAGGGGGCAGCGGGGAGAACAGCACCTGCTGGACCCCCACGGGGGCCCCATCCTCTGCACCCCAGGTTCCTTCCTGAGGTCTGTGAAGTAGTGTCCCTGTGGGCCCAATAGAAAGGAAGTGGGTATCCTGTGGCCTGCTTCTTGGGCAGATCCTAGCAAACTAGCCCAGCAATGGTGATTACCGGTTAAGCCATAGATCTGCTCATCGCCAAGGACCCAAACTATGTATGTGGAAGCCCCAGAAGAGGCAGAGGCTCTTGGGGTGTCTGCCTCCCCATTCCCCGGCCCCAGCCCCTGGAGGTGTCTACTCACGTGGGGCTCTGTCTGGGGCTGGGGTGCCGCCTTCAGCCTCCTGTAGGTTCCAGGTGACTCTCTTCACCAGCGCTCTGGACCGCAACAGCGGGAGCTGTGCCACAGTGTCCTCAGGCCTGGCCACCACACAGGCCCTCTGATTTTCTGAGGGGGTACCCTCCTTCACCACAGGGACCACGCCCAGGACACTGGGAGTTGGGGCCAGAGTTTCTGCTACATCCTGCCCGAGTGGACACTGTGCTGGGGGCTGCTCTGGTGGTGGTGTGGGCTGTGAGAGATCATCGTGGATCAGTGACACCTCCCTCTGGATGGCTGCCAGGGTGGTATCACGCAACTGGCTGGCCAGGGGCAAGGTGGGATTTGGTGGGAAGTCTCGCTCTGGGGAAGAGTCAGTGCTTTCAGGGGAAGGAGGTGAGCTCATGTCATCAAGCTGGATAAAGATGGCTTCGTTTGAAAAGTCATCAAAAACATGACCTGCCTCAACAGAGTCACCATAATCCAGGTCCTCAAGTGTGCACTCGGCTGGTACCTCCAGGGCAGGGGGGACGACCGGAGAGGGATTTGGATCAGCCACTGCTACTTCTGGCAAAGCACCCACTCCTGCTGAGGCTGGCAGTCTTTCCGCATGGTCTCCATCCTGCTGCAGAGCAGGAGCCGGGGAAGCCTCCCTCCCAGCGCCCTTCCTCTCACGGGAACGCGGCTGCTGTGCCCTGAGCTCTGAACTGGGTGATGGAGAGCTCCACCTCCTCCTCTCCTGAGACCGTGTTGAGCTCTCCCTCTTATCAGCTCGCTCTCGGCTTCGGCTGCGCTCTCGCTGGTGCTTGTGCCTGCGGGTCCTGTCTAGGCTGCTGGGAGGGGAGCACTCCCTCCCACGAGGCCTGGACTCCGAGTGACGCCTTCTCTTCCTCCTGCGCTCAGAGGAGCTGCCTGGGCTTACTGAGCGGGACCGGGACTGCCTCCGGCTCCGGCCCCGAGAACCCCGCCTCCACTCTTTATCTCTGTCCTTGACCCTCTTCTTCTTCGCTTTCTCCTGGCTGCTGGCACGGTCACTGGAAGACCTTCGGGCCTTGGCCTTGGCGTGGTGTTTCCTGGCATGCTCCTCAACCACAGGTGAGGCTGAGCGTGAAGTCCTGTCCCTGGAGCCAGAGTGGGTATGGGAGCGCATCCTCCGGGGCTCCCTCGCTGCCCCCTTCCTCTTGGCTTTCTTCCTGCCTCGGGAACTGGAAGAGGATGGGGAGCGCGATGGGGCCCGCAGCTCCACGACCCTGTGGGTGGTCACCTGCACAGATGGGCTGGGTGCAGCATCTGGTTCTACCACTGTCACACAAGTCACTGTCCGCTTCTCAGAACCAAAGAAAGGGCCTTGGGACCCTCCACCATCATCGTCCCAGGGGTCCGCCAAGGAGGACCTCTGTGTCTCGATGGCTGGACTTGGGCTCTCTGTGGGATCCCCCTCTAGCCCTCTGCTTTCCATGTAAGAGGCCCCTTCTGTCAGCCCCTCACTCTGGAACCTGAGCACGCCGGATGTGGACTCAACAGGTGGCTCTGGCTCTGGCTCACTCCCAAAGACACTGTCCACTCTGTAGGAGGTGACGCAGCGCACAGTCTGGCACGTGGGAGCCTTCGGGCTGTGGATGGAGATGGTCCTTGTGATCTCAGATGGCAGGAGACTCTCGGGGCTGCTGCTACGGGGGCTTGAGTCAGAGCCAGTGGGGTCAAAGGGGTCGTAGATCTCACTCTTGAGCTGCTTCGTCTTCTTGATGGAGAAGAGGGGTGAAGGGTTCTCCTTTTTCTGCACCTTGCTGTCCACAGGCCGGAAAGTATTGCAGAAGCCAGGGCTAGACAACTGGTTACAGTGGGCCGTGTTTCCTGGGATGTTGATCCGGAAGCTCTCAAAGGTCGACCCAACTCCCTTCCCTCTTGAAGCCCCCAGCGGGGCTAAGCTCCCATGGGAACTGGGGCCTGGGGGCCGGGAGCTGCCCATTTGTGAGCTGGGCTCCCGGGGGGCCCTGCTGCTTGGCTTGCTCTCTGCCCGGTTTTGCCCTGGCTGCCCTGGGCCCTCCCTACCTGTTAGGCGGCTGATGCAAGTGCTAGGGATCTCGACGCTCTGATCTCGGGCCGGGTCCCGTCTGCTGCCACTGCTGTGCCTTTGGATCTTTGGTATCCTGGGCAGCTCTGAGATATCGGCTCTCCTGGAAGCTACTTTTGGGGGATGTACAAGGGCTGTGCTTCTACGTGGAGGGTTAGAATGACTGCTAGAGATATCAGATGAGGCAGAAACAACAGGCAAGATCTGTGCACTGGTGCCATTAAGGCAGAGTTTGCCACTCTGTCTAGGTCCACGCTGGTTGGACTGATTCTGAGCTTGGCCTGTCCCAGGGATTGCAGATGCGTCTGGCCTCACTGGTGCCCGCACTGTGCGGGCAGGGCTGCAGTACAGGTCCGACCCACCCCCACAGCTTAGTCCAGAGCTCGGTGGCCTGACACCAGTGAGTCTGCTGGCTGAGCTCCCTGAAGGCAGTGTACCAGGCTGCAGAACATCCCTGGATCTGGACCCTTCTTCACCTCTAGCTGGAGTAACAAAGGTTCGCTGAAGGGAAACAGGAGCTAAAAACAAAAAGATCAGGTGGCAATCATTTTAACTTGTTCTTTAAGCTTCCTACACTCGAGGCCCTTGGCACTCTATTTCACAGCAGAGACCGAGAAGCAGGGCTAATATGCCTGGCTCTGGAGAAAGTAGGTGTCCGTTCCCAGAGCTGGAAGGAAGGGGTGACAACCCAGGATGCTTACCTGCCCTCTTGGCACTGAGCGAGCCATCGCGGTGGATGACAACATCAGCACTGCTCATCATCAGAAGGCTTTGGTCAGACAGGATGCTCCCCAGAAGGTCAGGGACGGGGGCTTCCACACGGGGCTCCGGGGCCATGGCGGGGACATGCCTCCTACGGCAGACCCAGGGATGTTCCTGAGACCACACCCTTCCACAGCTCTGACACTTTTTCCAGAGCAAGCGCTGTCAGGAAATTGTCTCCACTAGTTGGTGACTGTGGACCAGGCGCCTGCCTTGACTGAGGTCAGCAGATATCAAGCCCTCCAGCCCTGATGCAGCAATGAGCTGATCTCAAACATTCCAGAGCCAAGCCGGGCTCATGCTTGTAATCCTAGATACTTAGTAGGCTGAGTTCTGAGAATCACAGTTCAAAGCCAGCCCAGGACTTGGGCACTAAAGTCCGTGAGACTCTTATCTCCAATTAACCTCTAGAAAAAGGAAGTGGTGCTGTGGCTCAAGGGGTAAGGCAGTAGCCTTGAGCTGAAGAGCTCAGGGACAGTGCCTAGGCCCAGGGGTAGGGCGGTAGCCGTGAATTGAAGAACTCAGGGACAGTGCCCAAGCCCAGAGTTCTAGCCCCACGACCGACCACAAAAAAAAAAAAAATTCAAGAGTCAAACGAAGCTACTTAGAGAACTTCTTTGCCTTCCCGGTGCCACTTACCTGGGAAGTCCCATAGAGACAGGTCTCGCCACAGGCTGGTGAGACTGGAGGGCTGAGCGGGACAACACCCTTCTCTTGACGGTCAGAGGGGAAGGGGGCTCCGTAGACAGCTCTTCACTGCTACAAAGAAGCACATGTCAACGGGAGAAATGCCATCTTGGCACCAGCAGAGGTTGCCTGTTACTAATGGAGATCTGGAGCATCTAAGACTTACATATGCCCACAACCCTCCAGGTCAAAGGGTAACGGGAGCAGATGCGCACATAAGATAGCCATCTGTCAGTCACCTGTCAAAGGGGTCCAGCTCGTAGGGGTCTCCAAACAGTGATAGAGAAGCTGCTCCAATGTCTGCCCGCATTAGCCCCAGTGAGGGGTCTGCTGGCTTGTACACCGAGGGCATGCAAGTACCATGCACAGGCCTGCGAAGGCCCAGCGTCCGCGCTATACGGGAGCGAGCTGTGACTTCATGCTGAACAGAACAGAAAGGAGTAACTATGAGCAAGGATGAAATCCAGGTTGGAAGTGGTAGCCCATGTCTATTATGTTAGTTACTCAGAGACCGAAGGACTGTGGCTCAAAGCCAGCCCAAGCAAAAAAAAAATATGTGAGATTCATCTCTACTTAACTATCAAAAAAGCAGGAGTTGTGGCTCAAGTGGTACAATGAGCAAAAAAAGCTCAAGGACAGAGCCCAGGCCCTGAGTGCCAGCTCCAGGATAGCACAACAAAATAAAACAAGGGGGGCAGGGGCGGGGTTAGGGAAAGTGGGAGAAAAATGTAGGAGGAGTTAAAAATGTTTGACAAGAAATGTACTCAAGGGGCTGGGAGTTTGGCCTAGTAGTAGAGTGCTTGCCTAGCATGCATGAAGATCCAGGTTCAATTTCTCGGTATCACATACATAGAAAAAAAGATGGAAGTGGTAGTGCGACTCAAGTGGTAGGGCTCTAGACTTGAGAAAGCCCAAGGACAGTGCTCTGGTCCCGAGTTCAAGCCCAGAACTGGCAAAAATAAAATAAAATAAATAAATAAATGTACTCATGTATGTAACTATACCCATTCTGTACATTACCCTGACAATAAAATAAAGTATATATTTTCACCAGTCCTGGGTCTTGAACTCAGAGACTGGGCACTATTCATGGGGCTTCTTTTTGTTCAAGGCTAACACTTCACCATTCAGCCAGTTGAGCTGAAGAGCTCAGGGACAACACCCAGTCCTAGAGTTCAAGCACCATGACAACAGAAACAAAAAGAAGAAGAAAAAAAGAAAGAAAGAAAGAAAGTAAAAGTACTCAGTGGCCCAGGATTCTGTGTATGGACAACAACAGCTGGGAGGGGCCCAGTGACAACATGAGGTGTCCAGTCAATAACCAGGGTACTGCCCATGGGCAAAGACCCTGGGGATCCCCACCACCACTGCCCTCCCCAAGTTCTGAGAGCAGGTCAAGCAAGCATGTGGAGCAAAGGCCCCAGACACTCATGCCTACTCTTGCCTTCTACTAGGTAGGAGCTGGCAGGAAAGTCTCTCCACCAGTTAATGACTATGGCCCAGGACTGAGGGAACTCTAGGCTGCTTGTGGACAATGAGAGGACTTGCCTCCAGCCCATTCCCAACTGCTCCCATCCCAGACACCATGAGCCACCTGCCCAGACCACCAGACACCACATAAATGTGACTTGGTCCCACTCTGCTTGCTCTGCCTCTCTGCCCACATGGGTTCCAGGGTTTGTCCCACAACCCCTATACATCCTATACACACCCACAGTATATCTGGCTTCTGTGGACTGGAGATGTCCCTACACTGTTTTTGACCTCTGCTCCAAGAGATCCTGGCTGTTCTGAGAACGACAAGGTAACTGCAGAAAAGCAGTGCTCTGATGCCTTTGCCGTGAGCTCTCCAGGAGTTAAAGCGCCCAGTCTGGAAATCGCTGCAGGTTCTTACCTTCATCTTCTTCCCCTTCCTCTTTTTCACATGGGATGGGCGTTTCCTGGATTTTGCACGTCCACTCTTACTTTTCACTGATGATCTAGACTGGGTTTTCTTTCTTCCCAGAACCTTTTTGCGTCTCCCTAGAAAAATGTTGGATTTCTTTGTGGCACCATGCATAAGACCCCGAGAGCACAGAACCCAAGGAGCAGGTGAGAGAGCAGGGTGTTACAAGATTCCATGTGCTGGCTTGAACTTTTTGGGGGCAGTCCGAGGCTTGATCTCAGAGCCTGTGCGCTGTTCCCGAGCTTCTTTTGTTCAAGGCTAGCACTCTACCACTTGAGTCACAGTGTCATTTGTAGCCTTTTCTGTTTATGTGGTATGAAGGAACCTAGGGCTTTATTCATTTATACTAGGCAAGCCCTCTACCACTAAACCACCTTCTAGTCCCAAATACTAGTCTTAAGTTAAAAACAAACAAAACTGAGATAGCACCTAGGCACAGGCAAAAAAAAAAAAGTCTGCTGTGGACCACATTTTAGGAGGCTAATGTATTGGGAGATTTAATCACAAAGACTTAGCAGGGATGGGGCCGGGAGTTTGGCCTAGTGGTTAAAGTGCTTGCCTAGCATGCATGAAGACCCGGGTTCGATTCCTCGGTACCACATACATAGATAAAAAAAAGCCGGAAGTGGTGCTGAAGCTCAAGTGGTAGAGCTCTAGCCTTGAGAAAGTCCAAGGACAGTGCTCAGGCCCTGAGCTCAAGCCCAGGACTGGCAAAAAAAAAAAAAAAAAAAAAAAAAAAAAAAAGACTTAGCAGGGGTAGGATTCCAGGCAAGACATGAAGGAGTGTAAGATTCAAGGTCTGGTCAGTATATTTGTATTCACAAATTTGCTCTGAGGTTAAAAACCTAACTGAGCTACTCAGGAGGCTGAGATCTGAGGATCACAGTTCAAAGCCAGCTCTGGCACTAAAGTCCGTGAGACTCATCTCCAATTAACCATCAGAAACCGGAAGTGGCATGGTGGTTCAAGGGGTACAGTAATAGCCTTGAGCTGAAGAGCTCAGGGACAACACCCAGGTTCAGAGTTCAAGTTCTACAACTGACCAAACAAACAACAACAACAAACAAACAAACAAACAAAAACCCCAATTGAACTTTGGAGGATGCTGCTAAGCAACTCTATTTGAAAAGGAGAGAGCTCACTTTATGCTTTGAATGAAAAAATCCACAAAACAAATGATCCATCCATGGTGAGCTGCATGGTTTTGAGTCGAGCAGTTCTATCCTGCCCTTCCCAACACAGCCCATGTGTACTATGCAGCTCCTGTCTCCAGCAAACTGGTCACTTAGAAGCTGTTCAGATTCGTGACTCCTACAGAGTAGCCCAGTTCTGCTTCACAGGGCCTGGGACATCACTTAGGTGATTCTCATCTTGTAGACACAGCACCACAATGAGAGGGGAAATAGTGCAATATGACACTTAGGCTTGTTTTTTTTAATTGAAATTGGGCACTGGTGGCTCACACCTGTAATCTTAGGTACTCAGGAGGCTGAGATCTGAGGATCACCGTTCAAAGCCAGCCACAAGACTCTTGTCTCCAATTAACCACCAGAAAACCAGAAGTAGTGCTATCGTTCAACGTGGTGGAATAGTCACCTTAAGCAAAAGAAGCTCAGGGACAGTGGCTCAGACGTGAGTTCAAGCCCCCACAATTGACAATAAACTAATTAATTAATTTTGGCATTAGTGAGGTTTGAACTGAGGGCCTCAGGCAGTTTACCACTTGAGCCACACACCCAGACCAAGATATTTCCAGAGACAGATCATACCTAACTTTTTCTTTTTGTGGGTCCTGGGGCTTGAACTCTGGGCCTGGGCACTGTCCCTGAGCTCTTCAGCTCAAGGCTACCACCCTATCCCTGGGACTGGGTGCTGTCTCTCTGCTCTTCAGCTCAAGGCTACCCCACTACCCCTGGGCATCAGCCCCACTTCCCATTTTCTATCTAGTGATTACTTGGAGATAAGAATCTTCTTCAGTGCCTGGGCTGGCTTTTAACCATGATTTTCAGATCTCAGCCTCTTGAGTAGCTAGGATTACTGTGGTGAGCCACCATGCCTGGCCTAACTTTTATCATTTTGTTACTACTGGTATTGCTGCTAATCTCTACTGGTCTAGTTTATGAATTAAGCCTCATCTTAGACGTGGACAGATGGTAAAGGATGGAGCATTCAGTGTATGGTGCCATCCTGCGAGTTCTGCAGTATCTCCTTAGATAAGTGGGGCAACTATGAGGGCAAAATGACATCCCTAGATAGCCAGGCACCAGTGACTAGCTAATCTGGAGGTTAAGTTCTGAAGCTTGCTGTTCAAAAGCAGCCTGGCCAGGAAGTACAAAGGACTCTTATTTCTATTTAATGAACAAAAACTCAAGAAGAAGTGGGGCTCAAGTGGTAGAGTGCTAGCTCAAGGACAGTTTCCAGGACAAATTCAAGCCCCAGGATTGGCACCAAAATGAAAAGAAGGGAGCTGGGAGCATAGCCTAGTGGTAGAGTGCTTGCCTAGCAAGCAAGAAACCCTGAGTTCGGTTCCTCAGTACCACATACATGGAAAATGCCGAAAGTGGTGCCATAGCTCAAGTGGTAGAGCTCTAGCCTTGAGAAAGCCCAAGGACCGTGCTCAGGGCAAAAAAAGAAAGGAAGAAAGAGAAAGAGAGAGAGAGAGAGAGAGAGAGAGAGAGAGAGAGAGAGAGAGAGAGAGAGAGAGAGAGAAAGAGAGAGAGAGAGAGAGAGAGACAGAGCGCGTGAAAGAGAGAGAGAGAGAGAGAAAAGAAGGGCTGGGAATGTGGCTTAGGGCTTAGTGGTAAGAGTTCCTTGCCTAGCATGTATGAAGCCCTGGGTTCCATTCCTCAGTATCACATAGAAAAAGCCAGAAGTGGTGCTATGGCTCAAGTAGTAGAGTGCTATCCTTGCCCCAAAAGCTCAGGGATAGTGCCCAGGCCTTGAGTTCAAGCCCTGGGACTGTGAAGAAAAAAAGGAAGGAAGAGAAGAAGGGAGGGAGGAAGGAAGGAGGGCAGGAGGGCGGGCGGGCAAGCGGGCAGACAACCATATAGAAAGTGACCTCAACTGTTTTTCTCACTGTGTCCCACTTTAGAGCAGCCTCACAACATAAAACCTAACACACGGAGCCTGCATAGACTCCTAAGTTCAAGCCAGCAGTTCTCAAATGGAAGAAAAGGACAAGGAGCCACTGATAGGAATGGGTCATCCCCTAGAAGAAAGAACCCCTAGGAGGGGCCCCCATAGGAGAAGAGAGTCAACGCAGATCTGACCTGAAATCTTCATTCAAACCAATTTCTTTCTGAAAGAGCAGCTTACTATGTTGCTTAAGGTGGCTACAAACTCATGGGCTCTAATGACTCTCCTGTCTTAGCCTCCCAGGTAGGAGCTGGGAGTGTGCCTGTGTCACCAGCCCCTAAGCAGAGTATTTTTAAAAATCTGCATTCCGGGGCCGGGAGTTTGGCCTAGTGGTTAAAGTGCTTGCCTAGCATGCATGAAGACCCGGGTTTGATTCCTCGGTACCACATACATAGAAAAAAACCAGAAGTGGTGCTGAGGCTCAAGTGGTAGAGCTCTAGCCTTGAGAAAGTCCAAGGACAGTGCTCAGGCCCTGAGCTCAAGCCCAGGACTGGCAAAAAAAAAAAAAAAAAAAAAAATCTGCATTCCATTTCTAACCTAGATCCTTCAACACTATCTCATGTGTTAAAGAGTGAGCTGCTGTTGCTGGGTGTGGTGGCACAGTCTCAGCAACCTGGAATCTCAGCATTAGGGAGGCTGAAGCAGAGCATCACCAACTGGAGGCAACGTTAGCAAAATACTTTTTTTCTTTTCTTCTTCTTCTTTTTTTTTTTTTTTGGGGGGGGGTCAGTCCTGGAGATGGAACTCAGGGCCTGGACACTATCCCTAAGCATCTTTTGCTCGAGGCAAGCATTTTACCAGTAAAGCCACATTCCCAGCCCCCAAAACCATTTTTAAAAAACAAATGTACAGCCAGCTTGGTGGCTCACTCCTGTAATCCTAGCTGCTCAGGAAGCTGAGATCTGTAGATCAGGGTTCAAAGCCAGCCCAGATACTAAAGTCCCTGAGACTCTTATCTCCAACTAACCACCAGAAAACTGTGGTGCTAGGCTCAAAGCCTTGAGCTGAAGAGCTCAGGGACAACGCCCAGGCCCAGAATTGAAGTTCCACAACCGAAAAAACAAAAAACAAAACAAAAAAAACAAACAAAAAACCAGGGTGCCAGTTGCTCATACATATAATCCTAGCTACTCAGAAACCAGAGAGAGGAGTATCAAAGTTCCAAGCCTGCTTGAGAAGGCTCTTATCTTCATTCAACTATCAAAAAGCAGGTGCTCCAGTGATGGGAGAGCTAGCCTTGAGCCCAAAAAGCTCAGGGACAGCTTCCAGGCTCTGAATACAAGCTCCAGGATGGGCACAAAACAAAACAAAAGACAAAGAGGATGGGGATGTCACACAGTGGTGGGCTACTTTCCTTTCCTAATATACAGGAAGCCCTGGATTCAACTCTAGCATACACACAAAATTCACAAGGGTTGGGGATGTGACCTAGTAGTAGAATGCTTGCCTAGGAGGCATGAGGCCCTAAGTATTATATATATAAAAAAGCCAGAAGTGGTGCTATGGCTCAAGTGGTAGAGCTAACTAGCCTTGAGCAAAAGAAGCTCAGGGACAGATCCCAGGACCTAAGCTCAAGCCCCAGGACTGGCAAAAAAAAAAAAAAAAAAAAATTAAATGAATTCATATGTCCATACTGACAAATGTACCCAAGGGACATCAGGGTCAGCGTTAGAGGGAAACTCTGGTGAAAACAATGTGGAATCATCTCAGGAGGCCTCTGCCTTCAGCACCTGCAGGCTGTCAGACAATTTAGGACCTCAAGGACAGTGCAATCTCATAGATGCTCAAATCTTCTACAAAACAGTATAATATTTATGCAAATTTTGTGTACAGGCTATGCAAAATACTGTGTTACTCAGGGAATGACAAGACAAAAGCTGTATATATTTAATACAGATATGACTTTGCTTTTCCAAACACCTTTTTTGTTTGTTTGTTTTGCCAGTCCCAGGGCTTGAACTCAGGGCCTTGAACACTGTTCTTGGGCTTTCCTCAAGGCTAGCACTCTACCACTAGAGACATAGCACCACTTCTGGTTTTTCTATATGCATGGTATTAAGGAATCAAACCCCAGTCTTCGTGCATGGAACACAAACACTCTACCACTAGCCAACTCCTGGCCCCTTCCCAAATATTTTTAATCTACAGGTGAATGAGTCTATGAATGAGAAACACAGATATGCAGAACTGCCAGTACTTTTGCCTGAGAAACTAAAGTTGCAGAGGAGAAAATGGGGATGACCACATTCCTAGACTTTAGGGCAGAACTACTGCTGGGAGGTGCATCCCTTGTGCCACTTACCTGTCTTCCTTCTCCGTTTAACAGGAGTGCGTGGTGTCAGAGGGCGTTGATACACAGCAGTGCTCAGACCAGTTGCGACGGCCTCGATGGTCTCATCCAGTAAAGAAGACATGAGGTACCTGGGCACATGCTGCACACAAGCGACAGCAGTGGTCAATGGATGCCCACAGTGAAGAATACCCTTTTCAAGGGGAGGGGGACACCAAGAATGACCATGTAAGGGGACAGCACCACCAGACACATCTACTTAGAGCTCTGAAAATGGCCCACCATCAACTAGCTCCCACAAAGAGTCAGGGCCCACCTGAAAGTGTTTCCAGGAAACAAGCTTGGGGCAAGAACAGTCTCTGAGGGTTAGGCAGATATCAAAGAGCAAAGTTCCAAGAGGAGGAAGAGAGATGGGGGAGGTGCCCAGCCCATGTGGGCCTTGGTGACATAGGTATGTAGACAAGAGGTACCCTGGAAAGGATCAGCGAAGGCATGGATGACTTAGAAACAGATCAGTTCTAGAGGTCGGTGAGAAACAGCACCCAATGAAGGCAGTGGGCTTGAGGAGAGAGGAGCCAGCAGGAGTTAAGACTCAGATGGGAGGACTGGGAATGTAGCTTAGTGTAGAATGCTTGCCTAGAAGGCAATGAAGCCTTAGGTTCTATTCCTCAGTACCACATACACTGTGCTTCAAGAGTAAAGTGCTAGCCTTGAGCAAAAGAAGCTCAGGGATAGTGCCCAGGCACTGAGTTCAAGCCCCAGGACTCAGGTGGGAATGGTATGGGAGGGACAGAGCACCAGTCTCTAATCCTTTAGCACTCAAGGCATTTATCACTGTGCTGACCAAGGGAACCTCAGAAAAGTAACTAACAGAGCTGGGAATTCAGCCTAATGGTAGAGTGCTTGCCTAGCACGCACGAAGATCCACGTTCGATTCCTGGGTACCACATACATAGAAAAAGTCAGAAGTGGTGCTGTGCTCAAATGGTAGAGCTCTAGCCTTGAGAAAGCCCAAGGACTGTGCTCAGGTCCTAAGTTTAAGGACCAGGACTGGCAAAAAGAAAAGAAACGAAACGAAACGAAACTAAGAGTGCCCTAGAGTGGAAGCTCTGGAGATGTCCAATGCCATGATCTGTTTATGAGGAAGGCTCTCTCTCTTTTTTATTAAAGGGTTTATTAACATTGATTTTTACAGGAAGGCTCTCTTACATGCTTAATAAGGGTGAGAGCCAGCATGGGCTCCTGGACACAGGAGGGACCACCGCGGTGGTGGGGCTTGCGAGGCCGGCCTGTCCCGCCCAGGGCAGAGCACCTTTAGCATACTCATTCGCCCTCCTACCAGACCACACTGGGGACCAGACCACGCTGGGTATGGCACACAGCGGTGCTGTGCATCCTCAACTTCCACGGTACCTGCACCGCCTGTGACAGCCCTTCAGTCCAGCACCCATAGCACTGACACCCCTCTGGTCTGAACGGGTCCTTCGTTGGCCACCCACCTGCACCCTACTGGCAGTGGAGATCCGGTTCCGGTTCACGGTGGCCCTCACTCTTTCACTCTGCCGTGTCCTGGCAATGGCTCGGGTCCTGCCTGTGTGAGGCCGTAACCTGCTGGTGGTGGGCACCACATCGGCCAGCAGCAGGGAGACCTCCTCTTCACTTACAGGAACTGTATCTTGGGAAAAGAGAACCCTGAGCTGCTGGGGCTCCTGTCCTTCAGCCTCAGACTTACCCATGCAGGCTGACTGCCTGGGTGGGCCACGTAACCAGACAGAGGTTTCTCTGAATCAAACGCTCTGCAACTTGGGGTCTAGGAGTCCCAATCTGATGACTCACCACCACCTCAGGAGGTCAAGTTCCTCCAGCTTACAGGCAGAGCAGGATAGACGCCCCATCACAACAGACCCCAACCAGAGGCCCTTCTCTGGGATTGTAAATGAACAGGACCCAAGCACTCTGGAGGATAAGGCAGCACATTACCACTGGCAGGGACAACACCAGGGGCAGCACACTCCGGACAGAACCACTCATCCACGGGCACTTCTTCAAGGGGAGGGTCCAAACATTCCATGTGGTACCTGTGGGAACAAGAGGTAGCGCGTCTATCCCAACAAGGAAGACGGCTACACCTGTGCATTTTGTTTCAGGCCGAGTGTCCCGTCTGAGGTGACAGAGCACACGCTCTGGCCCTTGCCCATGTCCCAGACCTCCCGTGAATGTCCCATGTGATGTAGGTGACAGAGCGTACACCCTGACCCTTGCCCATGTGCCAGGTCTCCCCATATGTTAACCCTAACTTCCTCTCCAAGGCAGGTCAGATATTCTGATCTTCTGTCCCCAAACCACAATGCCCAACAGCAGCAGATTTTAGAAAGGGTCTTCCTCCATGCTCTACTGCAGAACGGAAAGAAGTCTCAGCACTGGGCGTTCCTCTGCCCAATCACATTTCCATATGGGTGTCTATACTTCAATAATGCCTATGCAAGTGAGGCTCTTTAAAGGCCCAGACAGACAGGGCTTAAGAGCTTTGGCTATCTGGGCACACAAAGGTTCCTGGAAGAGGTGCCCAGAAAGGGTGTGGAAGCTACGATACTTTAAGCATCTCTTAATTTTTACGCTTGTAATGTCCTCTGCAATAAAAATGGTAACTTAACCATGCAAATATATTATAAAATATGTATTAAATATACTATATATCTTACATATATACTTTAAAATTGGTTTAATTGTTTTGAGACAGGATATTGCTCAATAGGTAGCCGAGACTGGCCTCCAATTCATGCCTGTCCTGCCTTTGCCTCCTGAGTACAGGAATTATAGGCATGAAAGGCACCAAGAAAACATAGCTGAGAGACCTCTCAGAAGTCAATCCCACTGCTAGGCACTGGTGGCTTAAGCCTATGGTCCTAGCCACTCAGGAGGGGGAGATCTGAGGATCACGACCCAACACCAGCCAGGAGAGACAAGTCCGTGAGACTCTTATCTCCAATTAGCCACCAGAAAATCCGAAGTGGAGCTGTAGCTCCAAGTGGTAAAGTTTTTTTTGAACCGAAAAGTTCAGGGACTACACCAAGTCCCTGAGTTCAAGCCCCACAACCAACAACACCAAAAAGTAAATTCCATCAAAGCTTGGCCTTCTATCCTTCAATCTGAAAAATGAAGGCTTGATATTTAAACCAAGTCCATGGCATTTTGCTGTGGTGTCCAGGCTGATCAGGTCACACCCACAGGGTCTCAGCTGGTACTGCTAAGCTGATGTGAAAGTGGCTGGAGCAAAAGTGAGACTCCTGTTTGGCGCCTAACTCCTAAGGCCACTAACTGTAGCAGTTCCCCGTGACATCCACCTTTTAAGACAGAAGCTTGTTTCCAACATCAGCCCATCGTTCTCTCCACATCTTTCCACCATCATTCACAGTGGTCCCAAGAGTTTCAGAAATGGTCTTTTTGTCCAAGCTAAGTGGAAATATAACCTAACTACAGTCTTTTAAAAAATTATTTCTGACTGGGTGTGGTGGCTTTCACTTGTAATCCTAGCTACTCAGGAGGCTGAGATCTAAGGATCGAGGTTCAGAGCAAGCCCAGGCACTAAAGTCCATGAGACTCTTATCCCAAGAAGTGGGGCTATGGCTCAAGGGATAAGGTGGTAGCCTTGATCTGAAGAGCTTAGGGATAGTGCCCAGGCCCAGAGTTCAAGGCCCATGGCCCATGAAAAAAAGAAAAAAAAAAATTCCAGGGCCAGGAGTGTGGCCTAGTGATAGTGCTTGCATAGCATGCATGAAGACCTGGGTTCAATTCCTTGGTACCACATACATAGAAAAAGCCAGAAGTGGGAAGTGGTGCTGTGGCTCAAGTGGTAGAGCTCCTAGCCTTGAGAAAGTCCAAGGACAGTGCTCAGGCCAGGCCCTGAGTTAAAACCCTAGGACTGGCCAAAAAAAAACAAAAAAAAACTGAGGAAAAAAAGTGTGTGTGTGTGTGTGTGTGTTTCTGTGTGTGTGTATTCCCCCCACCCCCATAAACTCTTCCAGGAACAAAGTTTGGGAAATGCTGTACTGGCAGAGCTGGACCATCACTAAAGTTGATGTCAGTGATGGTTTTCTTTGTCTTAATACATTGTGTGACTCTGGGTAGCCTCTGAATGCTTTCTGGAAGATGTGGAAGATGCACTGTCTGTGGCCCAAGGTCCTTGTAAGGTGTCCTCGGTCTTGCACCTCTTGCCCTTCACAGATCACACACATTGTGTTCCAGCACACAACAGAGCACACAACAGAACACAATGCCCTTACCCAGCATCACAGCCATCACAGAGCAGGAGCCGGTCCTCACGGTCACACCTGCCACACACCTCACAGAAGGTTGGGTCCTCCTCCTCCTCCTCCTCCTCAGGGGCTCTGGTGTTCTCCACTGGAATCTTAACAACAAATCTGTTGGTTACATACCAGATGGACACCAGAATCTAGGTGATCAGTTCATAATAGAATTTTAAGATCTGTTCCGGCTTTACTGGCCCAGAGAACCTGAAATAGCCTACAGATAACGTTCACGGTGGTCTCTGCTTAAAGGAAGATTAGTAAGAAGAAAAGTGACTCAAGAGAAAGCAAGTACAAATCTGGTTGTCTATGTAATTCCAGTGCTATTGAGGTAGAAGCAGGAGGATCAGGAATTCCAGGCCAGCCATGACTACATGGCTCAGACCAGTTTAAAAAAATAAATAAATAACCAAGTGTGCCAGAACCATGGTCTAGTAGCAGAGTGCTTGCTTCACATGCACAAAGATCTGGGTTTGATTCCTTGGTACCACAGACATAGAAAAAGCCAGAAGTGGTGCTGTGGCTCAAGTGGTAGAGCTCTAGCCTTGAGAAAGCTTAAGAACAGTGCCCAGGTCCTGAGTTCAAGCCTCAGGACTGGCAAAAATAAATAAATTAAAAAAAAAAAAAAAAAGCCAAGCACCCACATTACTTGTGCTTATAATCCTAGCTACATAGGAGAAAGATCTGGAGAACCACAGTTCAAGGCCAGCCTGAGATTATATCTCCAATTTTCTACCAAAAAGCTAGGGTGGGACAGCCACCAGTGGCTCATGCCTACAATCCTGGCTACTGAGAAGGCTGAGATCTGAAGACCACAGTTTGAAATCAGCCTGGGCTCAATCCTAGCTACTCAGGAGGCTGAGGCTCTTATCTCCAATTAACCTCTAGAAAACAAGAGGTGGGGCTTCCTAAAGTAGGGCAATAGCCTTGAGCCGAAGAGCTCAGGGCAACACAAGTCTAAGGCTGAGGATGTAGCTCAATGGTAAAGTGTTTCCCTAGCATGTCTAAGGCCCAAAGTTCTAGCCCAGCAGGAAAAAACAAACAAAATAAAACATCCACAGAAGAACAGATTGGCAAAGAGCAGAGGAAAATGTCTTCCTCCTTCCAGCTCTAAACAATAAATCTAGTACTTTCAGAAATCTGGTCCTAGAATGGGCCCAAACTCACACACCAACTTCCTCTCCAGCCACATGTCCAGAGACCCAGAGATACTATAATGAGAAAGTGATGAGAATGGAAGACCCAGGAATTGTATCATGTCCACTTTGGCCCAGATGAACAATTCCAGCTCTCGGCTTCATGTTCAGGGCCACAAAAGGATTCAAATCCATTTCTACAACCTATTTAAATGAGAAGGTTGTGCTGGTAGGGAGGATGAAGGAAGCTGAATACTGTGGAAATGCAGATTTACAACTATGAAACCGGAACAAGGAAACCTTCTAGAGCTGCTAGATTTGGTCAGTGACAGGGGATGAGGTTGACTGGGATTCAATGCAAATGTGCAGAGACATAACACTGAAATCCTCCATCCTGGGTAGTCACCTTTTAAAAGCAGGCTCTTTCCTACAAGATAAGGGCAGCATATACACTTACCTTCTTTAAGATTTTACCACCAAACTCAGCTCGAATACAAATACATTTAAATATGGTTCGATCAACTGGACAGGAGTTGGCATTCTGTGAGAAATAAAAATTACATTAGGATCCAACAGAATCACCTTCAGATCAAAACTGCCTTTAAAATAAAGAATTTATTCACTTAGCATTTGGAGTCAATGGTGCTGTGGCTCAAGTGGTAGAGCTCTAGCCTTGAGAAAGCCCAAGGACAATGCTCAGGCTCTGAGTTCAAGGCCCAGGACAGGCAAAGGGGAAGAGAGAGAGAGAGAGAGAGAGAGAGAGAGAGAGGGGCAGAGAGGGGCAGAGAGAGGCAGAGAGAGGCAGAGAGAGAGAGAGAGAGAGAGAGAGAGAGAGAGAGAGAGAGAGAGAGAGGGGCAGAGAGACAGAGACAGACAGAGACAGACAGAGAGACAGAGAGCGCACACGAGCGAGCAAGCGCGCGCGCTGGACTGGAGATACTAGCTCAAATAGAGTACCATATTTGAGCAAAAAAGCCAAGTGATTCTTTGGGGCCCAGTTTAAGATCCACTACTGAAACTAAAGGGAGGGAGGAGGGCCAGCAAGTTACTTGCATGTTCTTGCCACTGCTGACTGTCAAGACTAAGTGTTGACCTTCTTTAAGAAGACCCGCTCAGAGCCGTGAGTGTGGTCTAGTGGCAGAGGGCTTGCCTAGCATGCACAAAGACCCAGGTCTGATTCCTCCGAACCACATGCATAGAAAAAAGCCAAAAGTGGTGCTGAGGCTCAAGTGGTAGAGTTCTAGCCTTGAGAAAGTCCAAGGACAGTGCTCAGGCCCTGAGCTCAAGCACAGGACTGGCAAAAAATAAATAAATAAATAAATAAATAAAATTTAAAAGAAAAAGAAGACCCTCCCAAGGCCTGGAGTTTGGCCTAGTGGCAGAGTGCTTGCCTAACATGCATGAAGACCTGGGTTCAATTCCTCAGTACCACATACATAGAAAAAGCCAGAAATGATGCAAGTGGCAGACTGCTAACCTTGAGGAAAAGCCCATGGACAGTGTTCAGGACCTGAGTTCAAGCCCAGGACTGGCCAAAAAAAGAACCAAAAACCCTCCCAGGTATCAAGCAACACGCTTTGGCACCACAGATAAGCTCTAACTGTACTCAGCATGCAAGGAAGTCAGTCTTAGGATGCTCATATTCAATCTACATTTTTATGTCTAGGTTCCCAGGAAACTCACAGTCCCCTCTCTTGTGCCTCACCCACACACAACCACCTCAATGAGCTCCCTCATCAACAGTTCTGAGCGCCCAGAGCTCAGCTCTCAAGAATGCAGACTTTAGCTCTTTACTGTCACAGAATCAGGAACAGCAACTCTAAGTGGGCTTCACCCAAAGCAGAGTCCCAGCAAAAACTAACTCACCCTGGACCATTCGACAATGCAGTCCAGGCAGAAGTAGTGCGTGCAGGTCTCTGGAGTGCCCAGAGCCTGGTCTCTGAATGCATTGAGGCAAATGGGGCAGCTTTCTGAATCATCATCAGAACTGAGCGCTCCGCTGGGTTCCAGCTTCCCCTGAGTATCTGTTGCTGCCATTAATGTTTGCACATCGTCTTCAGAATCTTCAGAACCTTGGGTAAATGAAAACATTACAATTTCAGTGAAAAACAGGATTGGAAGCTGGGAGTTGTTGGCGCACACCTATAATCCTAACTACTCAGGAGGCTAAGATCAGAGAATTGTGGTTCAAACCAGCACGGACAAAAAAGTCCCTGAGATTCTTATCTCCAATTAACCACCAGAAGTGAAGCTGTGGCCCAAAGTGGTAGAGTGCTAGCCTTGAGCAAGAGAGCTCAGGGACAATGCCCAGGCCTCTGAGTTCAAGCCACTCCACCCCTCCACACACACATACACACACACACACACACACAAACACTTGTGTGCACACACCTGGATTGGCTACATTAACAAGTGTTGGCTGGGAACAGGTTCAGGATGAACTTGGAAAAACTGTTTTCTGGCAAGTCTTTGTGGGCTGGGTATTGGTGGTTCACCCTACAATCCTAGTTACTCTGGAGACAGGTTTAAGAATCAAGATTTGAAGCCACCCTTTGCAGATAAATCTCAAAAATTCTTATTTAAGAAGTAATATTAGGCTGGAGCAGTGGCTCTCACCTGTAATCCTAGCTACTCAGGAGGCTGTGATCTCAGGATCTCGGTTCAAAGCCAGCCTGAGCACTAAAAGTCCATAAGACGCTTATCCGGATTAAATACTAGAAAAGCGGAATGGTGCTGTGGCACAAAGAGTAGGGTGGTAGCCTTGAGCTGAAGAGCTCAGGGACAATGCCCAGGCCCAGAGTTCAAGTCCCATGACTGACCAAAAAAAAAAAAAAGGAATGTATCCTCTATCTGACAAATGTAATTAACCCACTATGCATAAAATACAAAAACAAAACAAATTCTCCAATTAACCAACAAAAAAAATGCCAGGAATTTGGCCTAGTGGTAGAGTGCTTGTCTAGCAGGCAGAACAACATGGATTCAATTCCTCAGTACCACATACATAGAAAAAAAAGTGGTGCTGTAGCTCAAGTGGGAGAGCTTTAGCCTTGAGAAAGAGAGAGAGAAAAAAAAAAAGAGCAAGGACAGGGCTCAAGCCCTGACTTCAAGTCCCATGATTGGCCAAAAAAAAAAAGTGGGGCCGGGAGTTTGGCCTAGTGGTAGAGTGCTTGCCTAGGATGCACGAAGACCTGGGTTAAATTCCTCAGTACCACATGCATAGAAAAAAACAGGAAGTGGTGCTGTGGCTCAAGTGGTAGAGCTCTAGCCTTGAGAAAAATCCAAGGACAGTGCTCAGGCCCTGAGTTCAAGCCCCACAACTGGCAAAAAAAAAAAAAAAAGGTCTCATGAACTTTCCTGCGCCAGGTGGCTTCAATGATCCTCCCATCTCAGCTACTTGAATAGCTAGGATTGCAGGCATGAGCCACTAGCACATGGCTTAGTTTGTGCTTTTTGATGCTCTTGCTCGTTTCATTTTCTGCACTAACAGTGGGTTACTGCTGCCAGAGTGCACATGCCAGCATGGCCAGCTGTGGATGCTCACAGCAAGAGGAGAATTAAGGCACTGGCTTGAATGTCAATCCTACCTGATCTGTCTTCCAGGTCTTCCTCTTCAGATAAACCTTCCGCGTCCTCCATATCCGTGTCGTCTTCAGAGTCTCCACTATGCTCATCACTGCTTTCCTCTAGACCATTAGGTTTTGAAAAAGTACAGGCCCCAAGGGCAGAGTCACAACTAAAGTAGCAGAGAACCAGGTTTGCTCTGCAAATTTACAGGGGAGTTCAAAGGTCTACAGGTTTCCTGAACTGGGAGAGCAGAACTAAGGGAGCAAATGAAAACAAAAGGAAGTCTCTACCTGTGTTTGTGCTACCTGCATTAAAAAACCAGACACGTGTCAAGTGTAGTGGCAAAGGCCTATAACTGCAGCACTCAGGAGGGTGACGTAGGATTGAGGATTCAAGACTACCCTGAACTACATAGCAAAACCACGTTTTAAATAAAACAAAACAGATAAGGTGGCTGGGCGCAGAAGCACAACTGTAGCCCAGCTACTTAGAAAGCTAAGGTCAAAATTGCTGAAATCCACGATTGCTGATAAAACATAGGCAAAATGGTGATATTCAGTGCTCAGGCCTTGATTTCAAGCCCCATGACTGGCCCAAAAAAAAGAAAAATTACTGCACTAGCCAGGTGTTATGGCTCACGCCTGTCATCCTAGCTACTCAGGAGGCTGAGATCTGAGGACTGCGGTTCAAAGCCAGCCCAGGCACTAAAGCCGTGAGACTCTTACTAATCACTCTCCAATTAACCACTAGAAAATGGGAAGTGGGGCTATCGCTCAAGGGGTAGTGCTGTAGCCTTGAGCTTTTGAGCTGAAGAGCTTAGGGACAGCAGGGACAGCACTCAGGCCCAGAATTCAAGCCCCATGACTAACCAAAAAAAAAAACCCAAAACCGTATATATATATGTGTGTGTGTATATATATGCATGCGTGTGTGTCTCTATAAAGTTGAAAACTGGTATGTAACCTGCCAAGGGCAGTCAGTCACCTGGAGAAAGCACCAGGCTCCCCTGCTTCTCCAGAGACAACCCCCCCCCCCCCCCGCCCCAGCACCATAGCGGCAGGCGGCTTACCAGCATCACTTGCCAATTCCAAGGGGCCAACTTGGCATTCACCTGGCCCTGGGCTTTGGGCCACAAGTTCATCCAGGCTGTCATCATCCATTGCTGTACATTGAAGTTCAGTTCTGAAAGAGACCAGTGCTAGATAACTCCAACTGCACTAGTTCCAAAGTCCTCTCGAAGGTGTCCGTGACTAATGTCTGTATTCCCAGCTATTCAGAAAGCTGAGGTTCTAGGTGCAAAGAGAACCTGATAGATTCTAATCTCTAATTAACCAGGGGAAGCATGGCTCAAGTAAGCCTTGAGTGAAAAAGCCACTCAAAAGAGTGAGTCCGGGCACGGTGGCTCACACCTGTAATCCTAGCTACTCAGGAGGCTGACATTTGAGGATCAAAGTTCGGGGCACAAAAGACCAAAGTCTGAGAGACTTTTATCTCCAATTAATCACCAGAAAACTGGAAATGTCACTGTAGCTCAAGTGGTGGAGCGCTAGCTTTGAGCTGAAGAGCTCAGGGGACAGCACCCAGACCCAGAATTCAAGCCCCACAACCAACCAAAAAAAAAAAAAAAAAAAAGAGTGTAAGGCAGGGTTTGGGGATTTAGCTCAGTGGAAGGGCACGTGTCTGGCAAGTACAAGGCCCTGAGTTCAATCCTCAGCTGGGGGCAGGGAGGGGAAGAATGTAAGGCCTTGGGTTTGAGCCCCAGTAACAGCACCAAAATAAAAAGTCATTCCCTCCATTTATTTTCCTAGTATCATGAACTTTCACATAATGAAGTCAAACTATAAGACACAACACACTTAGAGCAAACTCAGCCAAAAGGCTGTACATAACTCCCCCCACCCCCGCCAAAAAAAAAAAAAGACAGTGACTATATTTGTAAAATGGATCTCAGTTCATAAGGATCAGAGTTGCTTTGTACAAGAACTTCTTAAAGGGTTTCAATACTGAGAATGAATCAAATGGACATCTGAGTAAAGACAAGGTAGCACTCACTGCTCAGCTGAGAGCTGGTCATCAGAGGAGCTTAGGGATCAACAGTCTATCCGCCTAGCATTCCCTGAAACATCCCTTTTGGCCATGGCTGGCCCACTGGCCTTCATTCAGTTGACTATTACCAGGAGGCTCATTACAGCTCTTGAACATTATTCAGCTGAGGCTCCTGGAGCTGAAGGAACACATTCTTCTACCTGTCAGTGGAAACATCTGCCAGGACCACTCTGCAGGCTCTGTAAAAATATGGTACACTGTGCAAAACACCTTAGACTTGTTTCCAGACATGGCCCTCCTCCTACCCAAATGAGAGCCAGTCCACACACAGTCCTCCGTGCTGTTCACCACGGTTCTCAGAGGTTCAGTAAGGCACCGTGAATGAAGCCCACTCGGTGTCACCATGTGCTTTCCCACCACGCCTAGTGCTGAGGGTCCAAGGAAAGGGCCACAAGGGGGTCAGGAAAGCACTCAAGGTCAGTTCTATTGATTGAACCCTGCAGATGTCGGCTTGCTTATGTCCCTTAACCATAAGGATCACATATAACAAGCAGAGGCTGGGAAGGGGTAATACCTCCCTCCCCAAAATAACCCTTCTCTGAAGGAGCGAAGGCCAGCTCCAAGACCAGGGCTGTCCTACCTCCCATGTGATAAGGCACCACAAAGCTCCAGGTTCTAGCTTATGTTTTCTACGTAGAAAGGACCTGTAATTTGAGAAAGCTGTCACTGACCAATTGTCAACTGACAAGTGGTTTTGACAAGTATTAACGTTGCCTTTACTTGCTGCTCTAAGTATCCATAGTTCCTTACTTCCAGAAGAGTCTGTACTCTGTTAAGCAGTGAGAGTCTTGGCCACAGGTGCCTGTGTCTACTAGGACACAGGTAATCCAGGAGGGTAACATCTCTCTTGTCAAACCTAACAGTCGCTGCAGCTTTCAGATAAGAGATCTGTAATTCTGCTCACCTATGGTCCTTCCCATCACTGAACCCCAAATCACCCTGGGTCACAATGCTTGCTCTTTCCAGAAGACAGACAGGTGAGGGGGAAGGCAAACACTCATTCATGAACCAATCAGCAAGCAATTCAAAATTTAGCAGAAAATTCAGTCCATAAACTACCTGGAGGGTAGAAATGGGATAGTTTAAGGTCTAATGTACAAGAGCAAATCTCCACTCTAATGACATGTTTTACACTCCCAAGTTCAAAATACGAACATACAACTCCTAGATTCTTTTTCAATTATTTTTGCCGGGCCCGAGGGGCTAGTGCTCTACCACTTGAGCCACAGCACCACTTCTGGCTTTTTCTATGTATGTGGTAGTGAGGAATGGAGCCTGTGTCTTCATGCCTGTTAGGCAAGCCCTCCACAACTAGGGCATACTTGTGACTCCTGGATTCTTTCTTGATGCACTGAGGACCATACTCAGGGTCAGGCCTTGCCTTACAAGGCTGCCAAGAGAAATCAGGGAGGCAACCATATTTAAGGAACTGGGCAAGCTTGCAGCAAGGCCCAACTTCTCTATTCAGGTTGGCTCTTTTTCTTTTCTTGGTGCCAGTACTGGGGCTTGAACTAAGTACATTCTTATTTGGCTTTTTTCCTCCAGGCTGGAACTCAACCACTTGGACCACATCTCTACTTTTCAGCTTTTTGCTGGTTAGTTGGAGCAGAGTCTCACAGATGTCCCTGCGAGGCTGGCTTCAAACTGAAATCTTCAGATTTCGGCCAACCAGAACCCGGCTCAGGCTTTTTCATTATCATGTACCATCTGTGACACCTACGACACTTTGCAATGGAAGTAGAAATTAGGAGTGTCTGAAAGTCTGTCTGCCTCGCTGAACACTGGCTTCAACGCCCGCAGGACGAAAGCCTGGGCGGGGGCCCCGGGCCGGACAGGACCAACACTACGGTATCGACCAATGCCCCACGCTGCCAGTCTGACCCAACCTTCTTCCCCTAAGAGTCCAGAGGAGAGGCAGAACAAACGACGGGTCCCACGCCCCATCTCAGACGCCACCTGTCCCAAGTGCGGCCTCCTCGGGGTGGACCGCGGTTAAACGCCGCGCTGGCCGCGCGGGGCCGGGCCCTGGAAGCCCCTCCGCCGCTCAGTGACGGCCGTGAGGGAGCCCGGGCCTGGGCACCACCCACCCCGCAGAGCCCTACCGGCCGGCGGCGGACGCCCCGCCAGCGCCTCCACGCCCAGGCCCCGGGGTGCGGCCGGGACGCGGGCCCCGGGCCCCGGGGCTGGGCGCCAGGCCCCGGGCACCCGCCAGTCCTCCCGGCCCGCAGCCAGCAGGGCGCAGGCTTCACCCGCCCCCGAGGCCGCAGACAAAGCGCGCGGCGCCCGAGGGCTGCCCGCGCGGTCGGGCGGGGCGGGGACCGGGCTGGCGCGGCCGCTGTACGTACCCGGGACCCTGGCGCCTCCCGGGCGCAGCCGGACGTCACCTTCGCCGCCAAAGCAGACCGCGACTAGGCCCGACCACCGCCGACGCGGCCGCCGCCGCCGCCGCCGCCACCGCCAGCGCGCGCACTCCGACCCGGAAGTGCACCCTGCGAGCTTCAGGGCCTTCCGCCCCGCCCGTTGGACGAAACCACTAGGTCCCTGGTGGGGGAGAACCCTCCCACGGACCACTGAGGCCTTGGAAAAGCCTTGAACCTTCGCAAACACTGGTTCATACGGGGACTCTGTCTACAGAAGCTCGTGTTCTAGAAGAACTCGTGTCCCGCCGTCCTCCAGTGCGCTGGCCCAGGTCTCCTCGGCGCAGAGGATGGTACAGTCCACTCTCCGCCTCCCTCCAGGCGCGAATGGGAGCAGCCGCCTGCCCTGCGGAGGCCCCGCCCCGCCCGCCAGGCTCCGCCCCTCTCGCCGAGGCCCCGCCCCGCGCTCTGGCTGGGAGCTGGGTGTACACACGTAGATGAGGGCCTCTGGCCGGCTCTTTTAGCCGCAGCTTGGTCCTGTATGTCCTGCTTGAAGCATGAACAGGGCTCTCAGGCTATACCTCGTGTGTGCTGGCTCAAGTGTGGGCTCTTATGTCCCAGATTTGTGAAACAAGTAAACTTTGAATATAGCTATACCTCCCACCTACTGATAAAAAGTTACTCCTGGGGCCAGGAGCATGATCTAGTGGTACAGTGCGTGCGTGCCTGGCATGCACGAAGTCCTGGGTTCGATTCCTCAGTACCGCATACGCAGAAAAAGCCAGAAGTGGTGCTGTGGCTCAAGTGGTAGAGTGCTTGCCTTGAGGAAACCCAAGGACAGTGCCCAGATCCTGAGTTCTAGACCCAGGACTGCCTGAATAAATAAATAAATAAATAAAGTAAGTTACTCCTTATCTGCTCACATATAGTGCACAGACATTACAACACCAGTACTGTCACCTCCCATGCATGCTTGTGGGTTACCTACCTGTCATCTCTCCCATGTTACTGCCAGTGTCGACTCATAACTGGATACAGAATTAGGTCCCTGCTGGGCTCCTCTTTGTACTGGCACATGCTACTGCTGCCTCACATAGGCACAGACAAGCAAAGATATGGTATGTATTCTAGTATAACCAGAAGGGTAGAGATAGGCTGAGAGTTCTCTCAATTCTATCTAGCCTGAGTTAGCTTCTCCCAGAGGGTCTGGACTCTTCCCCACCATGCCTGCAATTCATAGAGCTGGGTGAGCCCTAAACCCTGGTGTGCCCTTTTATCCCATTCCATCCAGGCAGATAAGTAAATGCCTGAGGGAGGCTATAGTAGGGACTGTGAAGGGGTAAGAACAAAGGAATTACAACTCCCAGAATTGTCAAGGGACAGGCAGGACTGCCATCTGAGATGAGGGAAAGAAGATATATGTGTGTCATCTGACCACAGACTGGATGGTTTTAAAACAGAAATCTGTCCGGGAGTTTGGCCGAGTGGTAGAGTGCTTGCCTAGCAAGCATGAAGACCCGGGTTTGATTCCTCGGTACCACATACATAGCAAAAAGCCAAAATGGTGCTGTGGCTCAAGTGATAGCGCTCTATCCTTGAGAAAGTTCAAGGACAGTGCTCAGGCCCTGAGCTCAAGCCCCAGGACTGGCAAGAAGGAGGAAGAGGAGGAGGAGGAGGAGGAGGAGGAGGAGGAGGAGGAGGAGGAGGAGGAGGAGGAGGCGGCAATCTGCCAGGTGCCTGTGGCTTACACTTTTAACCCTACCTATTCAAAAGGCTGAGGATCCCAGTCCAGGCAGGAAAGACTATGAGACTTATTTACAATTAACCACCAAAAGCTAAAAAAAATATATCTGAAAGGGGAGCTGTGAGTCAACTGGTAGAGTGCTACCCTTCAGCATAAAAACCCAGGGAAAAAGCTGGGTGCTGGTGGTTCACATCTGTAATCCTCAGGAGGCTGAGATCTGAGGGTACCAGTTCAGAGCCAGGCCAGGCAGGAAAGTTCCTAACACTCTTATCTCCAATTAACTTGCAGAAAATCAGAAGTGAAGTGTGGCTCAGAATGGCAGAGTGTTAGCTTTAAGTGAAAAAAACTCAAGGACAGTGCGCAGGCCCTGGGTCAAGCCCTAGGACCAGCACAAGAAAAAAAAGGAATACTAGCATTGGATTCAGGGTCCATTTAGGTAATTCAGGGGACTCCATTCCAAGATGCTTCATTTAAGTTTTCTTCAAAATCCCTTTTGTCCAAATAAGTCACAGTTACATTTATAAGGCCTGGGCATGAATACAGGATATGGGCCTATCTTTGGGAGGACCACATTCAACCCACCTCACAGGACGAGAAGGGGTACATTGAAGCGTGGCAGGATTGGAGAACATGTGGAAGTCATATTCTTGCAGTTAAATGTCTCCCTATCCTCCAGTCCCTGACTCCTCCCTCTGAATCTAAGCCCTAACCTGAAGGTGGGAGCTCTCCTCAGGAACCCTCCTGACCCGAGGGGTTCCTTAAAAGACCACGTGGTCCACCAGGGGCTCCCACTTGTGATCTCAGGCAGTCAGGAGGCTGAGATCTGAGGAGCTCAGATCTCACTAGCAGGTGCTGGTGGGTCTGTGCAACTCATCTCCAACTAAGCATCCAAGAAGCAGACATGGAGCTGTGGCTCAAATGGTAGAGCACTGACCTTGAGCAAAAGACACTCAGGATAGCACCCTGTCCCTCCGTTCAAGCTCCAGGACTGGCACAAAAAATGAACTGCCTCCCCCCAAACCCCACATGATCTAAAACCCTTCAATTCCTCCTTTCTTTCTAGAGCACTAGGGGTTGAATTAAAGGCCTCGCATTACTAGGCAGGTACTCTACCACCAACTGTTCTTGCATTAGTTTGGAGATAGGATCTAGAATTTGTCCTTAGGTTGGTCTGGACCTCAGCCTTTCTCTTTACAACTCATTTGTGGCTGAGATGACAGATGCATGGTCCATGGTCTTCTTAATCACTACTTTTCAGGTAACCAGGATTATGGCTATGAGCACTGGAGCCCAGGCATATCCTTAAATTTCTGATTCCCAGTGGAACTCTTGGAGCTCTAGCCATAGATAGCCAGACTGCACAACCTTCTGCTTAGAGCCTGTCCCAAGGCTCTAAGTTACTGAGGTCTGGAGCAGACACCTCTGCACAGCCCCAGCACGCAAATGCCCTGGCTGGGTTTGTGGTAGCTGGTAGGCTCCAACCTAGACTGTATAAGATGTGGGACTCTAGGGCCTGGAGTGTGGCCTAGTGGTAAAGTGCCTGCCTAGCATGGATGAAGCCCTGGGTTTGATTCCTTGGTACCATATGCACAGAAAAAGCCAGAAATGGTGCTGTGGCTCAAGCAGTAGAGCACTAGCCTTGAGAAATTCCAAGGACAGTGCTCAGGCCTTGAATTCAAGCCCCAGGACTGGAAATAATAAATAATAATAAAGATGTGAGACTCTATGGAAGCAAGGAGGACAAGAATCATACAAGGAGAGGAAGAGGGAAGCCTCTGGCAGGCAACTCTTGGGAGACTGGGGAGGGGCAAGGAACCCCTTGGAGGTGCCTGGAGTAAGAAGAGGGAGGTTCACTAGATAGGACTGGTCTCTGAGGCAGAATTGTGAGAAACTGGTTGACTTGAGGGAGATGGGGAAGAACAAAGGGCTAAAGAGGACTCCTGGGTTTTTTTGTTGTTTTGTTTTGTTTTTTTCCAGTCCTGGGCTTGAGCTCAGGCCTGAGCACTGTCCTTGGACTTTCTCAAGGCCAGAGCTCTACCATTTGAGCCTCAGCACCACTTCTGGCTTTTTTCTATGTATGTGGTACCCGAGGGATGGAACCCGGGTCTTCGTGCATGCTAGGCAAGCACTCTACCACTAGGCCACACTCCTGTTTTGGAAGCAAAAGAACACAGGCCTTCACGCCCCATGGTTTCATCTCTGAGTCAGCTTGGCCCAGGAAGGGGAGGAAGCAGGGCTAGGAGGCCAGGGCTTGAGGCTGGGCCCAGGAGTTTGGTCATCTGACATCTGAAGCTGGCTGTGCTGTGTGCACACCCATGTATGAGCACACACATGTCCTAGTACCCAGGAGGAGTGTAGAAATGTCTACACACATACACATCTACACATCTACACATCCACATGTACAGAGGCACATGTGTAGATACACCCGCCTGGCTTCTTCTGCTCAAAGCTGGTGCTCTGTCCCTGTAACCCCACCTTCGCTGTCCACTGGCCATGAGTGATGGACGGGTCTGCTCAGACCCCACTTCAGCCTTCCAGGCAGGCGGGACGACAGCCGCCAGCGCCCGCGGTCGCGTCCTCTAAGAGGCCGCCCGGCGTCTCGCCGGGTGCCTGGGGGCAGAGCCCCGCCGCGGCTCCGGACACGGAGGGCGGCGTCCCCGGAGGCCGGGACGCCATCCCCGAGGGGCGGCCCTCCAACGGGCGAGGGGTGAGGCTGTGGTCTGCGGGGGACGCGGGGGACGGACCCGACTCCCGTCCCGAGCCCAACCGCGGACGGGACGCGGGGGCCACGTCCGGCCGTACGGGCCCCGGGTAGGGAGGGCCGCCCCGCGCCCCGCGGCCGCCCCGCGCCCCGCGCCCCGCCCGGCAGGTGGCCGCCCCTCCCCAGGCCGACGTGCAGAAAGGAACGCGCCGGCCTCGCCTGCCGAGGGGGGGCGCAGGGGGAGGGGCGAGCGGAGCCCACCGCCTCGCTCCTATTGGCTGAGGCGCGGCAGGGCGGGCCCTGTGCGGCGGCCCATTGGCTGGACACTCCTCATTTGCATACTGGGCGGGCCCGCCGGGGGCGCGAGGCGGCCGAGGCTTCCCCGGAGTTGGGCTGAGAGCGAGCGACGCCCCGGGCCGGGGTCGCAGGTGACGCACGAGGGGTTCCCGGCGGGCGGGCGGGCGGGGTCGCACCTCCAGGGTCATCCTCTCCCGGGGTCTGCGGGGGTCGTGCGGTGTTTGCCTTTCCTGCCTAAGTCGGAGAAACGGGGGGCGGGGCCGGGGGCCACCCTTCGCCCGCCCGCCGGGCTGTCCCTCCAGGCGCAGGGCAGCCCCTGCCCACCGCACACTGCGCTGCTCCGGACCCACTGTGCGTGTGACAGCGGCTGATCTGTCCCTGGGCAGCACGCACCCCGGCGGCTCGGGACCCGGCCTGAGCCCGCCGTGAAGAGGCGCGGGTAGCAGGCGCTGGGAGGGGGCTGTTCCCAGGCACTGGCCTGGGCGTTAATGGGACAGGGGAGGCAGAAATGGGACGCTGGGGAGTTCCCGACCCTCCACGTGTGTGGGGATTTGGGGGAGAACCTTCCTCCCCTGAGGTCCCGGGGAGCCCTGGGCAGGCAAGTGTCTTGTGATCTCAGCCCCCAGGACCGACCTCCCGAGGGCCACTGATGGGACTTCCTACCGAAAGACACCGACTGCTTGGGGTCTTCTGCCTGTTTCTGCAACCTCAGCAAGAGTCAGGGCCAGGAACCTCTGTGGAGTCGCAGGTCCCTCTCGGGTGCCTTCTTTGCCGGGTGTTCTCAAGCCACGCTGAAAGTCTGAAGGAAGACTAAAACCATGTCCAAGAAGCTTTGGGCCTGCAGGGCCAAGACACATGGGGCAGGCCCTGGCCCCTCTGTCAGGATGCTGAGGGAGGATCAGGCTGAGTCCAGGCAGCACCTTCGGGACTAGGATTGGCCTCTGGAGAAACAACCATATCCTGTTATCAGTGCAGTAACCTGCCATACCCAGCAGACCATGCAGGCTACGGGAGGTTGTGTGTGGTCTGAGTGACCCTCGGAGCTGGAGTTCTCACTGATGTGCTGGGACTGACCAGGAATATCGAGGCCATAAGTGGCCCCAGAATCATGCACAGCACTTCCTGCTGGACTAGAGAGTAGCAGAGACTACCCCACACTGAAAGGTGTTGGGGTCTGCTAAGCAACACCTCAATTGGGGAGGTGACCTGCTTGGCCAAGTCCTGCTCTGTCAGTGACCTGATATGTGTGGGGAGCTCTCTTCCTTTCTTACTTCGGTACAGCACAACCTATAGTATTGTCTCTAAACAGAAGTTTAAAATTCAAAACTAAGCCCAGTTTGGTGGCTTACGCCTGTAATCCTAGCTACTCAGGAGGTTGAGATCTAAGGATCAAGGTTCAAAGCCAGCCCAGACGCTAAAGACCATGAGACTCTTATTAACCACCAGAAAACCAGAAGTGGAGCTGTGGCTCAAAGGGTAGGGCAGTAGCCTTGAGCTGAAGAGCTCAGGGATAGCACCCAGGCCCAGAGTTCAAGCCCTACGATCAACAAAAAAATAAAATTCAAAACTAAAACTTGGGCCAGGAACTTGGCCTAGTGGTTAAAGTGCTTGCCTAGCATGCACGAAGACCCGGGTTCGATTCCTTGGTACCACATATATAGAAAAAGCTGGAAGTGGTGCTGAGGCTCAAGTGGTAGAGCTCTAGCCTTGAGAAAGTCCAAGGACAGTGCTCAGGCCCTGAGCTCAAGCCCAGGACTGGCAAAAAAAAAAAAAAAAAAAAAGAATGTAGAAGAAAACTCAGAATGCTGTGGCCTCTCCCTGCCTAAACCCATGTGTGAGGTGGTCTCTGGATGCCACCTGGCGTTGTGCCCTCTAGCCTATATGCTTATGGTATTTCATGTTGGTGCCCAGAGATGTGTATAATTCTCCTGAGTGCAGGTATGGTGGTACGTGGGGGACTGGGCTCTGAAGCCCAACCTTCCCATCTTGGGCACAGCCCTAGAGGACTCTGCACTCTAGGCTACGCTGTGTGGCGTCAGCTTGGCTTCGCCTGTTGGGTCACAGCCTCTCCCCATTCTATTCCCTGCCTCAGGTAAACACCCACTTCTCCATGCTCCCCACAGTAAGTTCCTGGTGGCTCCCGCCTGGGGGAAGCCCTCCTCAGCTTCCTAGGTGACTTCTGATCTCTATTACCACCCTTGGGTACACCTAGGTTCAACTCCTCAGTACCACATACACAGAAAAAAGCCAGAAGTGGTTCTCTGGCTCAAATGATACAGTGTTAGCCTCGAGGAAAAAGCCCAAGGACAGTGCTCAGGCCCTTGAGTTCATGCCCCAGGACTGGAAAAACAAACAAACAAAAAAAGATCTAAAACTAGTCACAGCTGTGGTTGCTGGGACCATGCCACGCCCCTCCCAAGCCTGGACTGGGAGAGGCCATGGCCAGGTAGTGGCTGGGCTGAGCGATGGAAGCAGCCTTACCCTAGTTTGAAAGCTGGAATCTCACAAGGGGCTTTGCACTCACAACAGAAAAAGGGCCTTGCCCACTCAATGCCCATACCCTCCCTGGGACCCAGGAAATTCCTCTGGGGAAAGCTCCAGGCCTGGTCAGGCCAGAAACCCAGGACCTGACCCAGGATCCAGGAACCCGCCTCCACAGGTTCTCAGCAAACCTGACAGGCAGGTCTTGCTTGTAGTCCTGTCATCCTTAGTTCCTGCTGCTGTGTGGGACTGAGGCTAGACACAGGAAAACAGGTGAAAGAGGGGTCCAGACAAAATCCCAGGCCAGAGCTGAGTTGGCAGGCCTTCAGACGGCTGGAGATGACAAAGGTCTCAGAGACAGGTAGGGCAAGACAAATGAGCACTGGTTCCTAAAGCACTCTGCAGCATGCCCCGAGTGACTGAGTACACCAAGGCCCTGGTGTTGACTTCAAGTTCCAGGCCTCACAGACCTACACAGCAGTCTCAGAACACCCTCAAGGCACTTTGGGTAGTTTATTGTTTAAGTGTTGGGGTAGGAGAGGTGGCACACACACAGTAAAGGAAACTACCCACAGGCAGACAGATGCGTGCCCACAGGACAAATGTGGTGTCCATATTTCCCATTCCCCAACAAAGAGTAGTGGCCCTTGGGACCAGAGCTGTTCTAAGCTTCTTTAGAGGACCTGCCAACTGGCAAGACTAAGGGTAACATGCTTGCAGCACTCCACCTCCCTGAAGCAGAAGCCCCAGGACACTAGAGCTTCCTGTTGCATGTGGAAGGAATCCTCTGTGGCTATAGACACCTGCCATCCAGGCGGCTCATCCCAGCTGTCCTGGTTCATCTATCTTCAGCCAGCTCCACTCAGGCAAGAGCTTCTACCTCCAGGAGCTCTGCCATGTGTGGGGAGCTGTGGGGAAGGCAGAGCTGAGGAGGCCGGGGGCCGGGAAGGGTCCGTCCCACAGGTGAGGAGCTGGCAGACATACCCTCAGGACTCAGGCTAGGCATTAGGACACGACTCTGGCGGGTTCACTGGCTGCAGGTAGAAGATCCTGTGAGGAGAGCAGGTCAGCTGGGAGCTTGGCCCAGCCCCCACCCTCCTGTCTTTCCCCAGCCCCACCCACTCTAACCTCCGTGCTGGAGGGGCCCCTGTCTGGCTGTGGGGGGGGGGGCAGGGCAGCCCCTGTCTGCTGGATGAATTGCTGCAGATTGCACTGCCGGAGCTCCCGGTTCAGCTCCTCCAGCTCCTGGGCCTGGGCCTGGGTGCACACAGAACACACAGGGACCTGACCACGGGCTCCACAGCCCACAGAGCAAGCTTGCCAGTCTGACCCTCTGCCAGACATCCCCAAGTTGGCCATGTGTATGGGGTAGGGAGGTAGCAGGGCCTGAGTCTCCCGGGCTCACCTGCAGGGCATGTTCAGCAGCCTCCAGAGCCCGGCTCACCAGGGCCAGGCTACCTTGCACCTCCATGCTCTGTCGTTCCTGGATTGCCAGGTCCTGGCGCAGGCGTTCTGTAGCCGATGCTGTAGCTGAGGGAGGCCCGGGGGCCTCGGTGGCAGAGCGAAGCTCAGCCTCCAGGGCACAAGCCTGAGCATCCAGAGCCCGGAGCCTGGCAGCATGCTCAGCAGTAGCTGCACTCAGTGCCTGCAAACGAGCCTGCCCCTCTCGCTCCCGGGCCTGTTCTCTCCGAAGCTCCTGTTCCCAGAAGGCCTCATGGCCCAGCTCCTCAGCATTCCTCTGTACTCTGAGCTCTAGGCCCTGCAGGTCTGCAAAGGTGCTTGGTGTGGGTGCTAATGGGATTGCAGGCTCAGGGTGTAGGGGACTGGAAGCCAGCCTGGGACATCCCAAACTGAAGGTCAGTGCTTTCCGGGGCTCGCGGCTGGGTGCTGTTCTTGGCTTTGAGGGGAGGCTGGCACGAACTGGGCATCGCTCCGGGGGTGGACAGTTGTCTGAGGAGGGTCTCCCAGACAGGCTGGGTCCTGTCCGCCTCAGGACAAACTGAACATCACTGGCAAACTGTCCACAGGTGGCCTGGGCACCTACTGGACACTCCTGTGGCAGCAGTTGCCGTTCCTTCTCTCTAAGACGCTGCACAAGCACGAAGCGGCCGGTCTGGCCTGTAGGGGAGAGAAGGGCTCAGTCTACGTCCCCCGACTGTCTACCTCACTTGAGGAGTTCAGAGAGGACTAACGGTGATCAGGACCCAGTTCCACCCTCCTTGAAGGGAACATGGGGCTGGGACATCAGCTCCCTGCCCTACCCATTGGGCCTCTCTGCCTGCAAGGTACTTACCTATTGCTTGGGCTAGTGCTATGACCACTTCCTGGCAGGTGGTCTGCTCCGAGACCCCACAGACCACCCGCTGGATGCCATCTACCCACACTTTCAGTTCCATGGCAGCCAGCTCCAGGACCATACCTGTCCTGTTGGAAGAGCACAGATCAGCGGGTCAGGGCTGTGGCCGGCTCCCTTCCGCCATCCACAGCGGGTGCTGCGGCCCCACCCGCCGGCCTTCCTGCAGCGGCTCCGGGAACTAGTTTGGCCCAGGTGAGCACTTGGAGGCTCCCCCGGCTCCACCCCCCCACTCCAGGAATGAGGCGAATCATTAACCAGGTCCAGGATTTCCTGTCCTCCGTCACCGGCCTCGGAGGGCGCTGCCCCGCCTGCGGGCGGCACCGCAGGTGAGCGTCCCCTGGCACCCTCCGGCGCTCGCCGGCAGCCAGGCGCCCTCCGCTGCCATGGGAACCGCCGCCCGGGGGGGCCCGGACGGACGCCAGGCCGCGGAGACCCCCGGCGGGGGCAAACCCCGCCCGCCCCAGTCCCTGCTCGCAGCGCCTCCCTCCCGGCCGCTGCGCGGGCTCCGCGTCCCGCTCCGCCGCGGGCTCTCCGGACTCCGCACCCACGCAGGACCCCGACTTCCCGGCTCCGCGGCGGCCGCTTCAGGCTCGGCGCGGTTCTGCGCGCCCCTCCGTCCGGTGTCGCAGAAACTTCTCCTTGGTCGGCGTCGGTGCCCTCCGGCCGCGCCGCGCGTCGGGAGACCCTGAGACGGCGCGCGGCTCCCCGGGGCGCTCGCCCGCCACTCGGTCCCGGACGCTCCCGCGCCGCGCCGGGCCGCAACCTGCTGCAGCCCGGCGCCGCGCCGCGCCCCGACCCCACAGCCTCATTGGCCGGCGGCCCGCACGCCCCGCCCCACCGCGCACCCGAGGCCCTGTGGGGAGTGAGACCCGCCCCGCGCCCGCGCCCATTGGCTGCCCTGGTATCCCCGCCCCCAAGCTCGACGCCCCGCCCCCGGGCCAGGTGTGGGCGGGGCCTTCGGGAGGGGTGGGGCCCTCGCGCTACCCCTCAGGAGAACGCCGGCCGCAGCGCCCGCGGCCGCCCGCCGCGACTCCGCGCCGCTGTGAGGTCGCGCTTGCCTGCCGACGTCCAGTGAGGAAGCGTCGGGCTGGGGTCCTGCGTCCAAGCCGCCCCGTCTTCCCCTGAATAGCCCTGCGGGTCTGGGCCGTCCCCTTGGGGTCGGCAGGCGGGAGGAGGGGGGACCCCTGGCTTCCGGCGGGACTGGTGGGGGAGGGGGGCCTTCGGAGGCTGCCCAGGACAAAGGCTCCGGGCTCTTTGTCTGAGGCTCCAGTCCGCCCCCAGAGGGGCCCCGTGCCCTCGGGAGCAGCAGGCCTGAAGCCCGGGCCTCAGCCTACTGCATGCAGCTTAGAGCCCCCTCCCCCTCCCCCTCTGCCACCCTGGTGATGAATGCTGGCCAGGCCCCTCGGCCTGTGCGACCTGCTCTGCCCAATCAGATGGCGGTGTGGGGGCGGGGGGCTCTGCCCCATTAGGCCTTAGAACCAAGTTGGACCATACACAAGACTGGAGTTACCCTACTTCTAGGCCTCACTTTGATCCTGGAGCAAAGGGGATGGCCCTAAAGGTTCCCTAGGACCAGCCACCTCGGGGGTGGCCCAGGAGGTGAGGCGATGGAGAGGGAAAGGTAGAGGTTCCATTGTGGATTGGGTAGATGAATGACAGCCACTGAAGTCTAAGGCCCACAAGTCTACCCTTCACTGCTGTTAGAGGCAGTCCAGCAAAAGCGCTGAGCCCCCAATCCACCAATCACCATTGAGTAGGGAGGGGCTCCTGGAGTCTTAAGTGGTCCCCTTGTCTTTAGCTGGGCAGTAGCCCATCCCCCTGTATATCTAGGCTGGGCTGACCCAGAACTCACTCCTGGCTCTGGGGCTGGGTCTCCTTGGAAGCTTCTGTTAACAAACAACCCTTCTCCTTCTGGATGCAGGTATCCGTGGCAACAGGATAGAACCCATCTCTCCATCTCTCCCTAGGCCTGCTAAAGGCTCAGGCCTTGGGTGAGTGTTGGTGCTAAACCTGTTGGGGCGGGGGAGGGTTGTGAGTGAGAATCACGGGTAGAGTGTCAGCGCTTCTGACCTTTGCTCTAGGCTGAGGGTTAGAGAGACAAAGAGGAGAGAGCTGGCAGACACACTGAGAATATGATGCCAGGGAAATGACTTGCTCCCTGGACCTGAAACACCCAGATGAGGACACTCGTGTAACCAATAGCCCTCTGTGCTATAGGGTGGATGCATACATGTGGGCCTCCTCAGTGACCCCTGGTAACTGGTTCTCTGTGACCCATGTGAGCTCCATGAGGAGCCCATACCTGGCATACAAGGGCAAACTTGTGCCTACTTTCCCTCCCAGCTCCTGACCGACATTGAGCATGGCCCCAGAATCTTCCCTAGAGTCTGAAGAGGAGCAGGTGCCCCTGGTGCCAGCAGATGGAGAGCCGGCCAGCGGTGATATGGAGCCTCCAGTGGGCACATCTGCAGACACAGCAGATCCCTCATGTTCCCACGACAGCAAGCCCTGCTCCGCCCCAGGGGTCAACCTGCAGTAAGGAGGGGAAGGACAGGCAGCCAGGCTCCTGAGCTGGCCAGAGGACCAGGCTGGCTAAACAGCAGGACACTGGAATTGCAGGTTGGCCCCTGAGGCCCTGGACCCTCGAACCCTGAGGCTGCTGTGGAAACAGAAAGAACTGGAGATCCAGTCACTGCGGTGGGCCCTCCAGAATGACCGGCACTGCCACATCCTACAGGAGGTGGCAGGGATCCCCCCAGAGAGGTCAGCAGTGACATCCCCAACACAACCCAGTGTTTATGCCCCAGCTTCCGGTTTCTGTCAAACCCCAATCCCAAGTGCTGAGCTAGCACTTCTTGGTTTCTAACACTAGTACTTGGACCAGCTTGGTCACTAGCACTAGTCTGTGCTTGAAGAGGGAACAGTAGACTATTCTCTAATCCTCAATAAGTTACTGTGCTCTAAGTGTAACTAATCCCAAGCATGGTGACCCTTCCTCAAACCTACCAGGGCACAACCTGCCTTAACCTGCTGCACAGTAACCCTAAATCCTAGCCCACACCCAGGGTGTAATGGCAGTAGAGTCTCTCCTCTGGTGTGATGCCGACCTCCCCTCAGGAGCCCTTGCCCTATGCAGAGATGGGGGCTGCTGACATGAGACTGCCTCTCTTCCTAGGAGCTCCTGTGCTCAGGAAAAGTTCCTGCAGAACCGGGTCCAGAAGTTGACCCTGGATCTCAAAGCACAGAAAGAACAAGCCCAGCTGGTGAGGCGATGGGAGCTGGGCAGGTCCCTGGCAAGTGTGCCTAGGCTGGTCTTGGGAATAGGAGAGCAGGCAGCTCCTCACTGGCTGGTTCTCCTGAGCAGGAGAAAGAGCTCCTGGAGAAGCAGCTGATGCAGACCCTCCACATGGTACAGCAGCTGGAGGATGAACTTCAGAACTTCCAGAAGTCATGCCTTCTGCATCTGGCCCACTCCTCCTGGGTGGGCCGCATACTTCGGTCACAGACTGGCAGTGTGGAAGTGAGCTTGAGCCCCCGGACCCTTCCCAAACCCTCTTTGGAGGCCATCATGCTCCTCTGATGAGCACTTCTGTTAGAATTCCTAGCTTGCCCTGGGTCAGGCTGCCTTCACAAAGAGAATTCATGTGGCTTGCATTCCTGTCCACCCAGCAGGTGATGATGAGGTGGAAAGGAAGGGAGAGGTGCCCTGGGGGGTAAGGTGTCCTCCCCTGGCCTATGTCCCTTGCAGGTGATTACTGCAGAGACTCTAATGGAACCCAGTGACTTCTCAGAGAATGAACAGATTGGGGAGGTGAGCAAGACACCCCCCCAAAAGGCATTCCACTTACTTGATAAGGCCTTGTCAGAGCCACATTCCTATTGCTTCCAGGGTTTCCAGCTGGAGGGCGTGGACTGGAATAGCATTGCCCATCGATTCCCCAACCTCCTAACAAACATCAAGTCCAGTGTGGAGCAGAGGTAGCTAACTGCCCTGGACCAGGAGCCCCAGTAGTCAGGGCAAATGGGGAAGGCTTGGCTTGGCAGAAGTAAGGAGGTCTCCTTCTATCTTCTTTTTTTTTTTTTTTTCCAGTCCTGGGCTTGAGCTCAGGGCCTGAGCACTGTCCTTGGACTTTCTCAAGGCTAGAGCTCTAGCACCACTTCTGGCTTTTTTCTATGTATGTGGTACCAAGGAATCAAACCTGGGTCTTTGTGCATGCTAGGCAAGCGGTCCACCACTAGGCCACACTCCCGGCCCTCCTATCTTTAAGTATGCCTAGACAAGTTCTTTGATTCCTCCAAGCCTCAGCGTTAATCTACAGGATGGGTTCAAGATGAAGGGAAGGGGCTGTTGGGCCACTGTCAGCATGTCAAGGGCTTGGGTAAGGGCAGAGCCTGGGCTCTGGGCTCCCAGTGATCGGGACATGGGTCCAGGCAGTCCCAGTCGCGTCTGTCCCCATCACTGGACACATGTAGCTTGGATTCCCCTGACAAGCATCTGGAGAAGCCTAGCAGGACGCTGGAGTGGAGCTCCCTGCCCGTGGCGGACACCAGCAGCTCAGAGGGCGCCGACATGGACTCTCAACATTGCCAGTCGATGCTGCATTCCCAGGAGCGGAAGGTGACAGGGTACCCACCCCAGGCCACAGACTTGTCTTCTTCTGAGCAAATCCAGACTTGGACCGGAAGCTTCGGCAAAGACACAGAAGGCGGAGAGGGTAGGACTCCCCATCTCCTTAGGCCCTCAGAATTCAGCTGCCCCTTCTGGTCAGGATCGGAAGCCTGGCCCTGCTCTCCTGCCATGCAGACCCTGCATACCGCAGGCCTGGCTGGCCTCGTGAGGAACTGTTCCCACTGGACGGTTCATGTGGGACCTCCCTTCCTGAGAGCATTCATTTCTGTAGATTGCCAGAAACCCCACTCAGGCCCACTTGGCAAGACAGCCCTGAAGTCTTCTGCAGACCTGGACCACCAGTGTTCTGGGTGCCAGCTGAGGTGAGAGGGTTGCCCAGCCGTAAGCACACGGGCAGGTGGACGGCTGCTTGGGTGAGCGCGCCTGCTCGGCCCTCCTTTTCTGCCGCAGCCAGGCCAGCTGCTGCTTGAAGATCGCAGCTGTGAATCGCTGTGAGAAGTTTGTACGCGTCCTCAACCAGTCACTGGAGGAGACAGTGGACCTGGGTGGCTTCTGGCTGCAGCAGCTGGTGCAGAACTTCCCAGTGTGCATGTTCCGCTTCCCGCCTGGCACCCTGCTCGCCCCGAGACACCACATTACGGTGCGCCCGGCCACCCACGAGCCCGTGCGGCCCCCCTGCCGCCCTGCTGCTCACCAGTATCCCATGCCTTTCCCAGGTGTGGGGCGAGGGGACCCGCTGCACCAAGAAGCAACCGCCAGTGTCCCTGGGCCAGGAGCCCTTCCACTTGCACTCCAGCCAGGGCTGCGTGACACTGCTCCTCAATGCTGAGGGTCAGGTCGGTGTCGGTCGCCGTCGGGAAGGCGGGGGCCGAGCTGGCAGGGCAGGGGTTGCTGATCTGCCCCTCCTGGCCCCGAAGGTCCTCAGTGAGCACCAGGCCCCACACTGTATCACCCTGGGCTCCAGAATCTTTGAGGACAACACGGACTGGTCTATCGATTGCTTCCCTCTCTCTGAGGCTGGACTTGGGACAGACACCCATGAGCAGCAGCGCCAGCCTTCACCTGTGTGCAAGGGCAGAGTGTGGGAGGCCAAGGCTGGATGCCGGAAGCCAGGGTGGGCATAAGTCCCTCAGTCTGGTTCTAGCCAGTACAACTTTTCTTCCATGCCCTCCCTGGGACCCCCCCCCCCACAACCCTGCCTCAGCCAGAGCCTCTGACTTGCTCAGAACTCTCCGGCATCCTGCCGGTCCTCTACCTTTCCCAAGTTGACCAGAATGCCCCTGTTCTACCAGGACTCGGGGCATTCTGCCACGGCTGAGCACTCACAAGCCTTGCCACCCAGGCAAGGGTCTGGCACGGTGGGAAGGCACCAAGACTGAGATAAAGCAGCTCCTGCCCAACGTCCCTCGTGAGCATGGGGTGTGGAAGGAAAATGGATTGACCTCCCTCTGCCAAGGGGATCATGGCTGGCCAGCTGACTCCATTCTGTCCTGTCCCACACAGAGGCTGAACTGCACCCCGAGAACTGTTTGAATAGGAAGGAGCAAAAGTTCCAGGTAAGTGCGTGCATGCTCCCGCTGCTCAGCTCCTTCAAGGTCTGCTCCCACCCACCTGGCTCTCATGCCCAGCTTGTTCTGCAGGTATGCCGGAAGAGGGTAGACTGCAGCTGCCCCATGGTGGCTTTATCTGTGCAGAACACAGCTGAGAGCAAGTATGGCTTCCGCTTTCTCAGCTGCCCACCCATTACCACTGACGCATGCCGGAGGATGTAGGGTCTGCCAGGCAGGCAGTGCCAGCTGCATAATTTATTGAACCAACTTTGCCTACAAAGTAAACAGCATTTCTGAACACCTGAGAGTCGAAAATGATTTGACTGGTTTCTGGCGCATCCTGCTTCAAGAGGACAGAACCATCTCCCAACCCCCCACAAAGCGACTAGGGATGGGAGTTCTGAGTATGCCCTTGGAGGTCTAGGGTGAGCATCTTGGATTGCGGGCAACAAAGAAGGCAGCGCCTTCCCCTCAGCGCCTGGGGGATCTGCGGAGCCCAGCTACCTCAGCCCATCCCCATCCTCACTGGCAAGGCCTCTTCAAGCCTTGCCCCTCTGCCCCTTCTTTCTGGGAAACCAGGCCTTGGAAGGGGTGAGCAGGCTAGGCAGTGTGGGGAGCTGGGCCTTCCCTGGCCTCAGGCCTACCTGGGGTCTGAACTCCTCCACCAAGAGGGGCCCCTCCCATCCCTACGCCCCCTAGATGTGGAGGGGTTCTATGAGGGCCGAGCTTCATAGTGTTCTCAAGGTTTTCTGGGCACCCCTCAGCTCTCCCTGAGGGCCAAGCCCATCAGTGGGGCAGGGTGGGGGGCTAAGGGTGGGAATGGGCTGGAGGGATAGGATTTAGATGAGGTAGATAGCAGAGGCCTGGTGGCCTGGTTGCTGGATCTGTTACTGGGTTTGTGTCTGGACACCCCTGGATTCGAGGGCCCGGGCCTGAGGACACATCCAGGGCTCTCAGGGCAGTTACTGTAGCCAACCTGTCACCCAGGCCAGGCCTGTCAACTGGGCTGGGGCCCAGGCTTCCCAGGGCTCGGAGCCTGCGCCCTCTAAAGGGCAGGTCTGCAGACCCCCCTGGAGAGATGTTGCCTGAATTAGGTGGCATTGGGTACTTGGGAGGAGAAGGGATCAGGTGACAGCACAAGGTCCTGGAAAGCCCTAGAAAGCAAGGGAAGAGCAGGTCAGAGAAGCCCTTGGGACAAAGGCTCCACTGGTGAGAGGTTCCCACGTGCTCCTTGTCCCTATAGCCTGGACATGGCAGCAGGCTGGGGGAGGGGGAATCACAGGCAGAAAGGGTTTCAGTGTTCATCATGGCAGTCGTGGTGGCAGCACCCCCCTTCCCCTGGCCATATCCTTCTGTCCCATTTCTTCTCTTCCAGCCCCATGACTAGACTCCAGTGACTCCAGTTACTTGGACTGGCTACCTCCTGGGCAGCCAAAAGCCCACAAGATCTGGGCTCTGGCTTTGGATCACCAGATCTCACCCGAGGGCCTGGTCACAGGCTAGTAACTCCAGGCCAGTTCCAAAATTAGAGGCCAGTGTGAGGGAGGTGCAGGTACCTCTTTGTCCTAGGGTACCCTTACCCTCTCTCTTACTCTCCCCAAGTTTGGTCAGCTGCTTATTTCTGACTGTCTCAGCCATTTTTCCACCCATCTGCCTAGGCACTAGCCAGCCTACAGAAAAGCAGAAATTTGGTTGCTCTGTCCCTGTCCATCCTTCAGAAAGGATTTTTTTTTTTTGTGGGGGGTTGGTCATGGGGCTTGAACTCGGCATGGGTGCTGTTCCTGAACTCTTCAGCTCAAAGCTAGCGCTCTACTACTTTGAGCCACAGCGCCACTTCTAGTTTTCTGGTGGTGAACTGGACATAGAGTCTGGTAGACTTTAGTGACCATGCTCCTTGGATCTCAGCCTCCTGAGATCTTCCTGATAGTACCGTTGTGAACTACTGGCACCCAGAGCTCAGAGAGAATTTCTTTGCCAATCTGTAAGCCCCTGCTTCTGTTACTCATGCCTGCAGCATTTCTCTTTGGGCCTGCCATCTACTTCCAGGTGATGGGTCTGACTTAAAGCTTCAGTCTCTTAAGCTTGGAGAGATCCCCTCCCTCCAGCTCCCATTCCAGTGCTTCAGTTCTGCGTCCCTGAGTAGGCACAGGTCCAGTCTGGGGTGAAGGACCCTGCCTTGGCCTTTAGGTTCTGCCCAGCCTCCTGCCTGCTCTCCTGAGAATGGAGCATGCCCTGCTGGGGATACCCCATTTGGTGGTTCTTTTTTGATCTAGACCTCTCCGAACTCAGCCCATATCCTCCTCTGTGGCATGCCTCTCCCTCTTGCATCTAGCGCAGGTGGCTCCAGATCCCCTGGTATATGTGCATAGGGAATTGTTTGGGACTGGCTTTCCCTCCAAGTGAGGATGGTCCTTAACAGTCCCTCCCCAGCCTTGAGGAAGAGCTGAGCTCCTGTGCTCTCTCAGGCTGGAGGGCTAATGAGCTCTCTTGGCCACTGTTGGGGGAGTACCTGAGGTCAGGCTTGGAGGGCTGGGGGAAGGCCTGGGCTCAAACGGGTCCTCTTGTTCTTCGGGGGCCCTCAGTGGGTCCTGTAGAGCTGCGGCCCCTTTCTTCTGGGGTGCCTTCCGATGGGGGAGGGTGCTAAAATGGGGAGGAGGGGCTACAGTCCTGTCTGTCTGGGACCACCCAGTTCCAAACGTGTGTGAGACAGGGCTAGTCCACCGACCTCCAGTTCCCATGTCAGCTGTGCCCCAGCCCGGGAACCCCCACACCAGACACGGGTCCCCATGGTCGAGTGCACAGAGGAGGGGCACCACACACTTTTGGCCAGAGCCCCCCCATTTCCAGGTCACAGCTGCCTGTAAGGTCAGGTTCAGGAATGGAGGCTAGTGGTCAAAGCTAGCTGTGGCAGCTGCTCTAGTCATCCAGTGCGCAGGGGGAAAATGGACTGGCTGTGGACTCTGCCCTGGAATGGCTTCCGGGCAGAGCACTGGCTGCTGGCCCACTGTGGCGGGGGCTCTGGTGGAGGGTCTCCCAGCGGGGGGACCTCTGCCTGTCGATCTGCTGTGGGAGGGCCGGCATCCTGGCTCACCTTGGGGTGTGGGGAGGGTGTACCTGGCACTGGTGTCTACGCTCGCGCAGGCCTTTGGTGGGGTTTCCACAGAGGACTTGCCAAGCACCTGAAGAAGAGGCTGTGTCTGTGCCTGGTTTGGAGTTGAGGTGCGGGAGGGTTGGCTCTGGGCTGGGGCAGGTCAGTTACCGTGGGTGAGGCTGCTGGCATGGTGGTCTGGGGCTGGGTCCTCAGGAAGCAGGCCTTCAGGCAGGGGTCCCCCAGGGACCAGCAGAGAAAGGGACCAGGGCTGGGTCTCTGACAGGGGCAGCAGTGGGTCGAGTGTCGGCACGGTGGCTCCGGGGCAGTGATCTGTCCAGAACAGAACTAAGGGTCTCGGACCTGCTTACGTCTCTGGCCGCAGAGCACAGCCCTGCGACTTGAGAAACTGTGTGTTTTGAGGGTCATCTCTCAGGTCGCTGTCCTTCCAGACAGATCCTCGCTGCAGACTTTGCTCTCCCTCGGAGAATTCAGAAACCACTGGTCCTCTCTCAGAGGCAGTATGCTGGGTGGGGCTAATGTGTATTGTGCTGGGAACAGGGGAAGTGCCGGGAGGGTGTGGCCTCGGGGTGTGACCTCGGGGTGGATGGCAGCCTGTCCTGGGGACTGCTGGCAGCCTACTCTCTTGGGTACAGGCAGAACTGTCTTCCATGGCCAGTGCAGGCCTCTTCTGGGCCAGGGACTAAGACTCAGTGGCCGGATCTGTAGTGAACGTACACCGTACCTAGCCGGGGCAGGAGGCTGTCCAGCAGGCTGCTCTCCTTGATGGCCTCCTTCACCATAAGCCAGTCCTGGTTTAGCCCGTGGGTGTCTGGCAGGCTGGTGTGGGTGGCAGGCATCTCGTCCAGGGTGCACAGCTGGGGGATGAGCTTCCGCACCTCTTCCCTGTAGTTGTAGCCTTGCAAGGCCTGCAGGGAGGACAGGACAGGGCAGGACCGCAGTGGCTCTTCAGGCCAGCCTTGTCCTGAGGCTCCCCGCTTCACACAGCCATGGATCAGGACAGAGGACCCAGGGCCTTGCCATGTGGCCCACACCTACTGACTGGGGTCAGGATGTAACCACGGTCCCGTGCTGTCCTCCAGCCTGGGCACTGCCCGTCAGTGGAGCGGCCATTGTGCACTGGACAGATGCTGGTCCCAGCAGATTCTCCCAACAACCCTTCCACCCCACCCCACCCTGCCAAGCAGCAGCCACTGAGGTACACAGTGAGGGGGGGGGGTGTCAGGTGAGCAAGGGACCTGTGTGTGTGTGTCTGTGTGTGTGTGTATGTGAGGGAGAGAGAGGGAGGGACGGAGGGAGCGAGGGGGGAAGGAGGGGGGAGGGAGGGAGGGAGAGGTAGCTCCAGCTCCAGGCATAGCATGCTGCCAGGCCTTGATCCATATCGGTCAAGTGGGAACATACCACACACCAGGCACATATGGACAGAGATCCCTGCCCACTTGGCTGGGCGTCCAGCACCCACACCTTGTTGGAAGGGCCAGGGGCTGGTCTCAGGCACACCAGGTTGCCCTCCAGCGTGAGCGTGGCCAGTCGTGGGCACAGCTGCAGGTACCGCACCTGCCCCAGGTCGTCCACGCTGTTGCCCTCGAGGTCCAGCAGCTCCAGCTGCTCCAGCAGGCACAGTGGGCTTAGGTCCGAGATGTTGTTGTAGGAGACGTAGAGCTCCTGAGGCCATGTGCAAGTCTCAGGCAGGGCTAGGTCCACGCACCCGCCCCTTCCCACCCCACGGCCTGGGTGCCACACACCCACCGTCAGTGCTGGGAGGGAGCCAATGCCATCGAGGTCAGACAGGCCACAACGAGCCAGCCACAGCACCTGTAGGCGGCCCAGAGAGGTGCCCAGGTCTCTGGGGAAGAAAAGCCAAGTGGTCAGTGCAGTGGAGAGCCCTGTCTAGCTAGAGGCCTCCCTGTTGGCTGTCTCCAGGTGCCAGGGTTGGTGATAACTCCCTCTGGCAACCTCCAGATGAGGAAAGGTCTTGAGACCTCTTCTCTTTCTGTAATCTCGTGGTTTTGGCATTGTTAGAAAATCCATCAATTTACCTAGTTCTTGGAAGTTCTGAGTCTGGCCCTGGAGAGCTGCCTCTAAATGGATGGCTTATCCTGGCCCTACCTGTTGCCCAGTGCACCGCTCCCTTGCCACAGCCACTGTCTCCCTGCATTCCTCCACAAGTACCCACACCTGTGGTCCTGCAGGAGGCTCTTTCTGCAGACACTGCAGTGCTGGGCTGCTCACTTCCTCATGCCAGTCAGACCTTCCTGCACTCAGGCCTTGTGAATAACCACATGATGGGCACTTGCTTCAGCTCCAGCTCAGCTTAGAACTCCTGAGAGATAGTTCATCTAGCATGTGCATTCCTTTTTAAATTCTCTACTGTTGCCTCAGTCTGTGTTTACTTAGCATTTGTCCTTCAGTTACAAAGGGTTGGCATTTATCTCATCTATTAGTTTAAATGGCTTTTTTTTTTTTTTTGCCATGGAACTTGAACTCTGGGCCTGGGCACTGTCCCTGAGCTCTTCAGCTCAAGGCTGCCGCCCTACCCCTTGAGCCACAGTGCCACTTCCAGTTTTCTGGTGGTTAATTGGAGAGGAGTCTCACAGTTTTCAGTGCCCAAGCTGGCTTTGAGCCTCTTGAGTAGTAAATGGCTTTTCTAATCCCCTTCCAAGACTGGAATTTGTGTCTTGTGATTCTGGACTGTTCAGCTCACATATGCTTCATCTCTTGCCTCTCGTGGACATTTGCTGCATCTACTTGGTTGTGGTTTGGCTAGGTGTAAGGTCTTGGGTCGAGCATGTGTAGATACTACTCGCTTTGAATGTTTTGGCAGAGAATTTTGGGAAAGACTTGCCTTTTCATTCTTAAAAAACAGTGTGATCCAGGTGCCACACACCTGTAATCCTACTCAGGAGGCTGACCTAGGAAGTTCAAAGCCAGCCCAGGCAGGAAAGTTCATGAGACTCTTGTCTCCAGTTCACCAGAAAACTGGAAGTGGCACTGTGGCTCAAAATGGGAGAGTGCTAGCCTTTAGCTGAAGAGCTCAGGGACAGTGCTTAGGCCCAGAGTTCAAGTTCCATGACTGAATCCCACCCCTCAAACCCCCCCCACAAAAAAAAGAAAGAAAAAGAAAAAGTGTAAAGAGTGCGAGCTGGGTGCTAATGGCTCACGCCCGTAATCCTAGCTGCTCAGAAGGCTGAGGTCTGAGGATCAACTTTTAAAGCCAGCCCGAGCAGGAAAGTCTGTGAGATTCATTACTTCTGGCTTTCTGTGGCTCAAGGGATAGAGCTCCAGCCAAGGTAAGGAACGGTGCCCAGGCTGAGTTCAAGCCCCAGTGCTGTCACATGCACACATGGACATGGCACACACACACACACACACACACACACACACACACACACACACACACAGCATTTTAAAATCATTCTAGCACTTCTCTGCAGTAATCAACCAAACAAAAGAGTAGCAAGTGGCTGGTGAGTGCCAATGCTGCAGGGGTGGGGCCCCTGTGGCTCTACTTTCAGGGAGGCTGGTATCACCAGTCCCAGGGCTGTGAGGTAGTGGAATTCTATTTCCAAAGGGCATAAGGAAGGGTACTGAGGGCACAAGGAAGGTACAGTTCCTGCTGTATGTGAAGGAATCCCCCAGGGCCTGTGCTGAAGCCCTTCAGAGCATGGCTGTATTTATAAACAAGGTCTTTGCGGCTGTCATTAATTGAGGGTGCATCCTAATAAATGAAAGGGAAGCTACCCACAGACAGACACAGGAAGAGGCAGAGGCTGGGTGATGCTCCTCTAAGACCATGATCACTAAGCCTTGTTACCAGGTGCAGAGCTGGGAGAAGGCCAGACGGCTTGTGCCTCACAGCCTTGGCAGAACAGCCCGTCGACCTCTGGATCTGGGCTTCCAGTCTTTAAACCATGAAACAAATGTGTGTTGTGCAAGCATCCTGGTTTGTGGTCTTTTGAAAGATGACATGGCTGTGGAAGCTAGGAGAGGACAGGCATGGTGACATAATATATAATATAATTTGATATAATTTGCAGCCAAGGGCACAATAACTGGTAAACTATATTTAAAAATAAGCTGGGTGCAGTGGCTCACGCCTATAATCTCAGGAGGTTGAGATCTGAAGATCAAGGTTCAAAGCCAGCCCGGGCACAAAAGAACTTGAGACTCTTTTTTTTTTTTTTTTGCCAGTCCTGGGCTTGAGCTCAGGGCCTGAGCACTGTCCTTGGACTTTCTCAAGGCTAGAGCTCTACCACTTGAGCCTCAGCACCACTTCCAGCTTTTTTCTATGTATGTGGTACCGAGAAATCGAACCCGGGTCTTCTGCATGCTAGGCAAGCACTCTACTACTAGGCCAAACTCCCGGCCCCGAACTTGAGACTCTTATCTCCAATTAACCTCTAGAAAATGGGAAGTGGGGCTTGGCTCAAGGGTAGGGCAGTAGCCTTGAGCTGAAGAGCTCAGGGACAGCTCCCAGGCCGAGTTCAAGCCCCATCACACACGCACACACACACACACACACACACACACACACACACACACAAATATATATATGAAGAGGGATGGGCCTATGGAGAGATTCCATATACATGGATGATGTATATATAGCCTAACAACTAAACCCAAGTTAGCATGTATATATTTTAAAATTCTAATAAATTCCAGAAAGGTATGTATGTAGGATATGTGATTGCGAAATCCCGGCTCACAGTGTCACCCTAGGAACTCAGGAGGCTAAGATCGAAGGATAATGGTTCAGAGGCAGGAATCACTGCAAAACGCTGGACGTGGAGCTATAGCTTGGGTGGTAGAGTGCCAGTTTTGAATGAAAAACATCTTAGGAACAGTGCCCAAACCCTGAATTCAAGCCCCACTACCAGCATAGCATTGTTCTCTCTCTCTCTCTCTCTCTCTCTCTCTCTCTCTCTCTCTCTCTCTCTCTCTCTCTCTCTCCCTCCCTCCCTCCCTCCCTCCCTCCCTCCTTCTCTCCCTCTCTTCCTCTCCCTCTCCCTCACATACATACGCACACACAAACCTATACAGAGCTGTGGTGTGAAAGTCCTGAGATTTCTCAACAGTGGAGCCTTCTTTCCAAGTCGGCACCCGTCCAACCCCCTCCAGATCCTGGCCTGGATTGCAATGGGGAGTGTAGCCTTGGTTGGTTGTAGCTGGTCCACCAGACATGGAGGCCAGTGAGAACAGGACCTGCTAGGACTGCCTTGCATATGCAATCACATGCAGTAGGTGAGGCCAGAAAAGCTCAGGGGAAGGGATCAGCGCTCACAGGAGGCCTGGGGAGCCAGGACCTGGCATGTTCTCTTGCAGAGACAGCCTAGGAGAAGCCTCATCCACGAGAGATGCCTGTATGGGCCTGTCTGCAGGTGCCAGCAGGGCACAGCGGCACCAGACTTTCCAGGGATGGCAGCAGCCAGGCCCTGTGGCCCCATTGTACCAGCCTTGCCCTCCCTAGGTGTAGCTAAGCACTCACCTGAGCGAGGTGAGGTGGCTGCCATTCAACTTCAGCTGGTTCAGGTTGGGGAGGTACACCCCTGTGGGCCACAGGAAGGGCAGAGATTGGTTTGGCTTCGCGTCATCCCTGTCCACTATTCACTCACCCAGTTACTGCTCCCCCACCCGCCGCCGTCGCCATGCCAGAAGTGTGTCCACACCAAGGAGGTGGTGTGCTCATCAGTTACACGGCAGGAGGGACAGGCCGATTGAGAGGCGCTGCCCCAAGCCTGTGGGTCCTCTGGGCCCCTGTATCTGTGGGGGCTGCTGCATGTGAGGGATGCGTGTGGACAGGACTCTACAGGCTGTCCCTGAAGGCCACAGGCCCATGAGGTGCAGAACTCAGCTTAGAAAAGGGTGTACCATGCAAACACCACCTCTCAGAATGACGCTATCCAGCATGGCCCAGGCCCAGAAGAAACCCATCCCCGAGTGCTGCTCTGAGTGGGACACTGTTCCTGTGCTTGTTTTTTTGGTCAGTTCTGGGGCCTAAACTCAAGGCCTGAGCACTGTCCCGGGTTTCTCAAGACTAGAGCTCTACCACCTAAGCCACAGCACCATTTCTGCTTTTCTGTGTATGTGGTATGGAGGAATTGAACCCAGGGCTTCATGCATGCTATGTGAGCACTCTACCACTAGGCCAAGCTCCAGGTCCCCGCAGGACATTCTGAACACCGAGGACAGGTGCAGCATGGATTTGTGGGACACAGACACCACAGGCTGAGCCTGGTGGCTGCGTTTGCGGGAGAGCAGATGGCCCTGACTGCATGTGTGCACAGGCTGGCTACACTGGCCTGTTAAGGATGTAACAGAAAAAACAGAAAGCAAGACAAACCAAGGTGGGGCCGTTCAGCTTCTCTGTAACTAGAGAGGTGCAAACAGAACCCATGCGGACCCTGGACAGCATGCCTCTTTTCTGTTTGTTGGTGAGATCTGAGTAGGCCTGTGGCACAGATAAGCGTCCTGCATCTGTGTTCACTTGTACTGCATTTCAGAGAAATTCCTCCCCAATAGAAAATATATACTGAAGAATTCACTGACATGGGACATCACGTCCATGATTCAGGGCAGAAAAGTGAGTGACCCAGTTTTGTGTGTGTGTGTGTGTGTGTGCGTGCGTGCGTGCGAGGAAAAGAAGGATGAGGCCTTCCAGGCTTCATCATGGAGAATCTGGAGGATACATGGAGAGCTCTGTATCATTCCTAAATGTCCTTACATTTCAAAGTATTTCAAAATACGCTTTGGGAGCTCCTAATGCCAGGCTGTGTTGTTTCTTAGTGCTGGCTGCTGTGTGCTGTGTGTCAGTGTTTGGGTCAGGCCCTTCTGGAGGGCAGTGTGAGCACTGATAACGAGCTCTACCCAGTGCGTGTTCAGTGCCCAGGGCCCATCCTAAAGAAAGAGACTTCTGTCCAGGGTGCTTGCTTGCTTGCTTGCTTGCTTTCTCTTTCTTTCTTCCTTCCTTCCTCCCTTCCTCCCTTCCTTCCTGTCCTGGTGCCTAAACTCAGAGCCTGAGTACTTGTGTCTTCTCAAGGCAGGAGCTCTACCACTTGAGCCTCAGCACCACTTCCAGCTTTTTTTCTATGTATGTGGAACTGAGGAATCAAACCCTGGTCTTCGTGCATGCTAGACAAGCACTCTACCACGAGGCCACACTCCCAGCCCCATGCTGGCTTGGTTTCTACAACCAGAACAGAGAGGTGGGGGCTGTGATGGCAGCCTGGGACGACCGTGACTCAGAAGCTCTCACCGAAGTTCCCCAGGCTGTTTTCACGGGTGTCCACACACATCTCCAGCACGCGTACCATTTGGAGGTCATCCACCTGGGCCAGGTCCTGCTGCAGAGATCAGATAGGGGGTCACTCCCTGACAGCGGGTCACACTCCCTGACAGCGGGTCACTCCCTGGCAGCGGGTCACACTCCCTGACAGCGGGTCACACTCCCTGACAGCGGGTCACACTCCCTGACAGCGGGTCACACTCTCTGACAGCGGGTCACACTCTCTGACAGCGGGTCACTCCCTGGCAGCGGGTCACACTCTCTGACAGCGGGTCACTCCCTGGCAGCGGGTCACACTCCCTGACAGCGGGTCACACTCCCTGACAGCGGGTCACACTCTCTGACAGCGGGTCACACTCTCTTGACAGCGGGTCACTCCCTGACAGCGGGTCATTCCCTGACAGTGGTCAGTCCCTGGCAGCGGGTCACACTCTCTGTCAGCGGGTCACTCCCTGGCAGCGGGTCACACTCTGTCAGCGGGTCACTCCCTGGCAGCGGGTCACACTCCCTGACAGCGGGTCACACTCTCTGTCAGCGGGTCACTCCCTGACGGCGGGTCACACTCTCTGACAGCGGGTCACTCCCTGACAGTGGGTCACTCCCTGACAGTGGTCAGTCCCTGACAGCGGGTCACTCCCTGACAGCGGGTCACTCCCTGACAGCGGGTCAGTCCCTGACAGCGGGTCATTCCCTGACAGTGGTCAGTCCCTGACAGCGGGTCACACTCTCTGACAGCGGGTCACTCCCTGGCAGCGGGTCACACTCCCTGACAGCGGGTCACTCCCTGACAGCGGGTCACTCTCTCTGACAGCGGGTCACACTCTCTGACAGCGGGTCACTCCCTGACAGCGGGTCACACTCTCTGACAGCGGGTCACTCCCTGACAGCGGGTCACTCCCTGGGAGCGGGTCACTCCCTGACAGTGGTCACTCCCTGATAGCTTCCACCGGGTTCCTAGCTGCAAGACTCTACCAGGGGCCCACTGGCACCAATAATAGGCCTTAGCGATGACAGCTTGGCTGGTACAACTTGGGTGAACATGGCATCTGGAGGCTCTAACTGGCTGGGGGCTCCTAGGGCCAAGCCTGTCCCTGGATTGGCTGGTTTTTCAGATGGAACTGTCAGATGAGACACAACAATACAGCTGGTATCCATAGCCCATCCTGTCGAGTGGCACCTGGCCATAACCTACATGAGGCTCCTTGACGGCATGCATACACAAGCAGGGGTGAGGCCGCTACTTTACCTGTTGTCTTGGTTTCCAGGATGGGACCTTCTTTTTGCATGTGTCAAGTGAAAGCTGGACTCGCAGGACCCTGAGCCCTACCTGCTGCGGGGTTGGCAGGGAGGCTGGAGAACTCCTGAAGGCTCTGTATTGGCAGGTTGGACCTGTCATTGTGAGGTAGGGCCTGGTGGTACCTGCACAGGATTTGGGGTCATCTCCCTAGTGTGGCTAGAGGTGGGTAGATGGAAAGTCCTGGATGCTAGGAAATGCAGGCTGGTCTACATAGGTTCTACAGAAACTTCTGAGCCTCAGGGCCAGGTCCAATAGTGAGATCCCACTCCATATTTTTTCAAAAGCCTTCACTTGCTGTCAGCCTATGGGCCCAGTGAGCCCAGGAACTGTGTCCCAGGATGGGGGGCATGGAACACCTCTAGACTTCCAGGGGGGACACTCCCACAAGGAACTCCTACACAAATCTCCTGTTACCTGATACTTTGGCCCTCTATGTGTGTGCTGTAGAATTCACACGTGAGGGAAGTCCTCTGTGCCTGAGGACAGTGGCCTCAGCAAGTGCATACAGAATCCTAGCCTGCCTCAGGCCTTGACCCAGGGGTTATAGATACTTAGGTTTTAGAGGGTCTCAAAGGTGGAAACATGGAGGGAACCTAGCTGAGGGTCTGGCAGGACAGCAGGCTGGATATTACCAGTACTCAGGATGCAGCCCCTCTTGCCCTGCCCCTGGCCCCTGATACTTACCAGTCGGGCAGGAGAAAGGTGCTCCTTCATTAGCTGCTCCCTGCGGATGCTCCCATGGCTGCCCAAGCCCTTGCTGTGTGGGGAGGGGTTGAGTTGACCCTGCCAGCTCAGTTCCCGTACCCGGACATTGACTGTGCCAGGCGGAGGTCTTTGGGATCCATCCCAGGCTGGGTCCATCCACATCCAACCTGCCAGGAGAGGAAGAAGGGCCTTCCACCTTCTACTCCAGCTCCCATCTGTGCCCCAAAAAGACCCAACACAACCCTGACATGGCCCGGCCTGGTCTGAAAGTCTTCCCCTAACACAGGCTCAACCCCCCTGCCCGGATCCATGTCCTTCTCTTGATTCTGTCCTTGTTTACGTTGGTGTCCACAGTGAATGCTAGCTCCAGGCTTTGCAATCTGGAGCCCCACTTGAGCCCAGGGGTACCGAGTCAGCTGCCTGCTATGAGCAGCATATGCTTCTGCCAACAGGCTCCTGGAAGGCCCCAGGTCCTGACTTGTGGGTTCTTCTCCTACTGAGTATGGGCCCAGGAGCAGGGTCTCAGGCATTCCATTTGCCCCCTTCTGCACTGGCTGACCTCACACCTGAAGATAGCTGCTCTGTGCTGTGGGTCAAACATCCGGGCAAGAAGGCAGCATGAGTCCAGAGGTGATACCTGTAAGAGAGTGTATGGGTAAGGTCCTAGCCAGGTCATTGGGCCCAGTGGTACCTAAGCTGGGCTTCTGGCATGGAGCCTGGTCTTGAGTGTGCTGTGACCATCCTGCCAGGGGACCTGGCCCAGCTGATCTGGAGGAACCCAGAGCCAGGCTGTGACCTAAGACTCGCTCAGGATCACCCAGTGCAAATGAGGACTTGCTCCTCCTCCAAGTCCTACTTCTTCCATCCCAGAAGGGTGTCCCAGGTCTGCTGCTCTGAACCATCCCCTGCAGACCGGCCTCTTCTGCACCCCACCCCTCTGAGCCCCTCTGCAGATCTCTGGAGAAGCTTGCCTGGACTGCCACTGCCCACCTGCACTAGGCTTCTTGGCTGCTGCTCCTGAAAGACACAGAAACCTGCGCTGGGCCCTGGACCTTAGACTCAGGATCTCTGGGCTGAGCTAGAATTCTGGGCACTGTCCCTGGGCTTCTTTTGCTCAAGGCTAGCGCTCTGCCACTTGAGCCACTTCTGACCATTTCTGTGTATGTGGTACTGAGGAATTGAACTCAGGGCTTTATGCATACTAGGCAAGCTCTCTACCACTAAGCCACATTTGCAGTCAGCAGCTAGAATTCTGACCAGAACATTCAACTTCCTTTTCTCTTGGCTACCTTGTCACTCTCCATCTATCCAATATTTATTTTTATTCTTTTTATTTATTTATTTTTGTGGGTCATGGGGCTTGAACTGGGTCTTGGTGCTGTCCCTGAGCTCTTCAGCTCAAGACTACCACCCTACCCTTGAGCCAAGCCCCACTTCCCGTTTTCTAGAGGTTAACTGGAGAGAAGAGTCTCTGGCCCTTTTGTGCCTGGGCTGGCTTTGAACCTTGATCCTCAGATCTCTGCCTCCTGAGTAGCTAGGATTACAGGTGTGAGCCACTGTGTCCAGCTTTCATTTATTATTGTTTTTTAATTGTTTGTGGGCTTTTTGAACTCAAGGTCTAGAAACTGTCCCTGAGCTTTTTTTTTTCCACCTTCAAGGCTAGCACTCTACCACGTTGAGCCACAGCTCCATTTCTGTTTTTTAAGTAGTTAGTTGGCAATGAGAATCTCACAGACTTTCTCTGCCCAGGCTGGCTTTGAACCATGAACCTCAGATCTTAGCCTTTCATCCAGTTTTTGACTGACCCCTTATTCCGGTGCTTTCTACGTGCCCTTCCCAGGTTTGTTTCTCTGATAATACAGAGCCTTTCCATACTCCTTCTAAGGCAGTGATTTTTTTTCCTATTCAGTTGAGTGTGTACTGCTCCAAGATATGTTCTTCCATGACCCCGGCCACCAGTCCTACCAAGACCTAAGGCTCCCAGAAGGATCTCCAATGTGCCCCCAGGGAAGACTTCACGTCCACCCAAGTTGGCCAGCTCCAGGCCTTGGAAAGCTATGAGCTGCCCAAGGAGGCCTCTGTGCCAGAGAGCAGCTGGCTCAGTGTCCTGCCCACATGTAGGCCCCAGTGACTGAGCACACAAACCTTGGGGTTTAAGAACAGAGATTAGAGATCTCCCAACACATACACTGCTCCCAAAAGTCATGCACTGGCCTGAAACTGCCACCCTCACCTGCCAGGGACAGACCTGCTCTGAAAATCCCCAAGGGCCTCGAGCCTGATCGCGGCAGCCTACACTCCAGGAACAAGGACAACCACCTTGTCCCCGGCACGGTCCCCTCGGAGGGCAGGGTCTGGAGCACCCAGGGCAGAGCAGGCCTCCCTCCCGCCCCCCATGGGGCTTGGGCCTCACGGGCCCAAGCGGGGCCCCTCACGGGCTGGGCGGCCGGTGGTCGCCGGCTCCGCAGTCCAGGTTCCGTCTAGGACTGCGGACGTGGGGAGGCTATGCCCGGCTCTCACCTGACGGGCGGGCCCGGGTGCCCTGACCCTGGGTCGCGGCCCTGGCTCCTTCCACCGCCGCGGGTGCTTTTTCCACTCCGGGCTCTTTCCGGCCGCGGACCCGGGCGTCATGGCAACGGGGGCGGGGCCGCATTTGAATACCCAAATATCCGGGAGCCTCCGGCAGCGAGCCGAGCCCCGCCCCTTAGCAACGGTTGCCGGGCACGCGGTGGGGGCCCAGCGGCTGGCGGGCGGCCGCGGGCGGCCCGGGGAGACCGCGGGACACCGCGGGACACCGCCGCGGGCGGCCCCCCCCAGGCTCGGGACCGCGCAGGCTCTGCTTTCTGATGAGGACGCGGTTGGTTAGGCTCTTCTCCGAACTCCACGGTGGAAACCGCGTTGTCAGCCGCCGCGGAATGGTCACGGCCGGGAGGGCGCAGAAGGGGAGCCTCCACTCCAGGCTACGCGGCGACCCCGCCTGCCGACCCCGCCTCCGCTCCTGGGGGGAGCAGCGCTGCAGGACTTCACGCCGTCCCTCTGTCCCCAGACACTGGGTTAGATGAGCCCCGCAGCTCTGAGTGCAGCAGGGCCAGCCCGGCCTCGGGGACCTGGGGTGGACTCCGGCCTAGGGCACCTGGGGTGGACTCCGGCCTAGGACACCTGGGGTGGACTCCGGGGGTGCAGCCCCGGCCTAGGGCACCTGGGGTGGACTCCGGGGGTGCAGCCCCGGCCTAGGACACCTGGGGTGGACTCCGGCCTAGGGCACCTGGGGTGGACTCCGGGGGTGCAGCCCCGGCCTAGGGACCTAGGATGGATGTCCCAGTCGAGGTGGGGGTCTCCCCTAAGTTGGCCCAGCTGAAGACACCCGGGAGGGGCACAGGGACGTCTGGGAGGACCTGAAATGCCCAGATTGAGGTGTCCCCGAAGATTACCTGGAGACCTCCACCTATGAAAAAAGCCAAAGGGTCTTTATTGTAGGGCAAGCTGGAGGCTGGACTCACTCCAGCACATCCCAAGTGGTGGGGCCAGCTGGGAGTGAGTCCCAAAGGGCCTGGGGTAGGAGGTTTAGGGGAGGTTCCATTACAGTGTACCCTCGGGGGGTCTTGATTGGTCCCCTGTTTTATGCCCACATCCTTTGCATTCCTGTGGTTGTTGCTAGGGGACCTAATATTATGGGATGGTAGAGGACTTTTAGGAAACTGCAACTCATTGGTGGGAAAGCAAAACGCAGGCCTAGCTCTGCAAATTTACAGCCTGTCATGGCTCCTATTTCATCCTGGTCCCTCATTCCCACCCACCCCCCCAGCTTTTTTTTATTCGTGTGTGTGACTAGAGAGACAACCATGGCTCTCATGCTTCCATCTCCATCTGTAGGGGCTGATACTGAGGTTTTAGGACCATAATTTGAACGGGGTTTATCTGTTCTTTGATAAAGGTCACTAGGCAAGGTGTGAAGCTAAGTAGCATTAGCAAAATTATTAGAGGGCCTATTAAGGTGAAATTAGGGCTAACCAAGGGGAGGCATTAAACAAAGATTCAAACCAATTTTCCCGCTGTTCTTGATCTCTCTTATGTTGGATCAGTCCTTCTTGAACTTTGGCAAGTGACTCTTTAACTATCCCCGAGTGATCCACATAGAAGCAACACCACTCTTCTCCCAGGGCCACACATAAGCCTCCCTGTTGTAGAAATAAAGGGGCTAGTCCTCACTTATTCTGAAGAACTACCTTGGCTAGTGAAGTAATGTTGATGCTAAAGCACTAAAGGGGATACTCTGGTTCCTGCTTCTGCTAGCCCAAGTCCCAATAAGGTAGTGAGCCTAATAGCAGTTACAATTTCTTCTTGCCTCACCCCAAGAGCAGGTGGTTGCCAGGATCTTTCCATATGGGTATAGAGGTCCTCTCCTGTATGATATAATAATCTTGGGATTAGCTGCATCAGTACACAAAAGTTGCTTGTTTGGTTAAGTACCAAGTCATGTATGCAGGGGGCCGACCCAATGGAACAAGCCCACCATCCATCTAGGGGAGGTGTCCAATAGTATGCTTTAGGGTTGTCAACTGGAATTGTCTGGCTACACAGATGCTGATGGGATGGTGGGGGAACACCTCTGCACAGGCCCTGTTCAGGTGTAGATGGTAATGTTATCCTGGCAGTCCACTGTCACTTACCTTTGAGTAGTTTCCCATCATGACAATACCTTCATAATAAGGGGACTTAGTGTCAGCATAGCCAACATGATTTGGTCATGTCTGGCTTTGTAGTATCGAGAACATGGTAGGACCTGACCGTTAACTCCCATAAAGGATCAGTCGTTCCTGCTATAGTAACAGGTGGCTGTATAGTCACAAAGGATGCAAAGGAAGCAGTGGGGGCACTTTCTGGCTGTGTTGGCAGAGGGGGGAGTTCGACCAGTGGGTGGTGTGTTTTGGTTGGCAGCAACACCTTGTTAGGTCCTATACCTTGGTATTGAACGGGTTTTGCCAAGAGGTGTACTATAAACACTGCCTTTGGGAGGGTATAGCTAGCGCCCCCAATTTCATACACAATCACTCCCCAACTTAACCCTCCTGTCCATCTTGTGTCCTTCTTCCCTTTTTTCCGTAAATCCGGGGTCACAGGATTACAGTTACCAAACCATCTGCCGTCTTCCAACTTTAGCTCCTGACATCTGGGCTTTGAAGCACATCTCAAGGTGATTAAATCTCCAACGAGGGGAGGGGCGGTGGAGTCCACCACACTTCTCCAGTTGAAGTGCAAGCCCAGGAGGCACAGTAATAGTCCTGTGGTCCTCCACACTGCTGTCGGTGAGCCCAATCAGTTGTATGTCCGGGGCAGACAGGCAGAATCTCTTATTGCCCTCCTGGATCAGGCACATTTCATTAAGAATTGCAGATCAAGGTTAGCTCAGAAACGCATACATTGAGGGGGGAGATGGTGCTGTTGCTAGTATTTCCTGAGAGTTTAAATTTAAATTTATAATTTGCCAAGTAAGATTCTGAGGCTGATGCGGGATAGTAGCATCAGCACAGAGCAGGAGATAAAACAAGAGAGGGAGCATCTCTCTAGTTTACGCGTGCGAGGCCCGCTCGTCGGGGAAGTGGCGCGCCGGCCGGGCGTGGGCATTCCGTCAACCTTGACTGCTGTGAGGGTGGTCAAGACGGTCCTGTAGGTCCCTTCCAGGTCCGGCCGCAAGCGGCGTGGTCTCGACGCGCCTGTGGACCCAGACGTCGAGGGAGGAAGGGTTCCCGATCACCACCGATTCACGAAGCAGTGCAGTGCGCGAGGTGGCTCGGCAAACCTCATCTCCCACGGGGCTGGCGGGCGTCCGCGCCCGGCCCCAGGGCCGTGCAGCCACGGCTCGGCCCGCGCGCACCACGTCCCTTCCCGTTCTCCCCAGTGACCCACACTGGCCCTGGGCGACCTCCGGGGGCGGCCTCAAGCCCGGCAGGGTCCGGCGTGCTGACCGTCCTCGAGGCTCGGCGCCGGACTGTCCTCCAGCCCCGGGGACCTACGAGGCGCCCGGGCTCCGTGAGGTTCGCGCGCGACGGCCGGGCGGCCTCCCCCCGGGGGCTGCACGGGGCCTCGCGCCCGCCGCCCTCGGCCGTCCCCCGGAAGTCCCGCCCGGCCGCGGCTCCTGACGGACGGGTGGCTCCGCTAATCGGAGCGCGGGGGTGGGGCCATCCCGGGGCCAATGGCCGGCCGCGCTGAGCTGACGGACGGGCGCGAGGCGGGGCGAGCGCGGGCCCGGCTGAGTGCCCGCGGCCCGCGCCTGGCGCCCGCAGCCCTAGCCGCACCCGCCGCGGACGGAGCCCATGCGCGGGCCCAGTCGGCGCCCGCCCGCGCCACCGCCCCGCCCCGGCCCCGGCCCCGGCCTCCGGGGCAGTCGCGCCAGCGAACGGTGAGTGCGGGCGTGTGCGGGGCGCGGGCGAGCGCGGCGCGCGGGCCGCTCCGGGCCGGGCCGGGGCGTGCCGGGCGTCCGGGGCCCTCGGCGGCCGCGCGCTGGGCGAGGCGCCGCCCGGGCCTCTGGGGACGCCGAGCCCCCGCCGTCCCCGGCCGGGCCTTCGCGCCGCGGCCGCCCTGCGCTCCTGCGGGTCGTTCCCCGCGGTCACCTGCTTCCCGGCGCCTCCGGCCCTTCCTCGCCGACCCTGGCGGGCGGGGGCCCGGGCCCCGTGGAGCCGTGCGGCGGGCGGGGCCGTCTGTCGGCCGGCTCCGGCCTGCCCGGGCACGCCGAGGCCGCCGTGGTCGGACCTGTTCCGGCGGGGGGCGGCCTCGCCCTCGGGCGCCTCCCGAGGCAGCTTCTGCCTACCCAGCGACTTCTAATTTGGGTGCGTGGTTGGGAGCTCCCAGCTGTCAGCCTGGTTTGGGGGCGCTCCGGGCTCCTCGCGGGGCCCTTGAGTGCTGCTGGGGGATGTGGGAGTCGGCTTTCCACTGGCGAAGGTGCCACAGGTGAGTGGCGGGGCAGCCGTCCCGCCTGGTCCCCCTGCTAAACGCTGGGGCCCCCCCGTCTTGCAGGAAGGCGCCCCCTGTGTCTTAGCGCCCTCTCGGGTTCAGGGCCTGGCTGAATGTGGTCCTCCTTGGCAGGTGGGGCCGCAGCCCCCCAAGTGCTGGGAGTGGCCGGTCCTTGAAGAGCAATGACGGAGTATAAGCTTGTGGTGGTGGGTGCCGGAGGCGTGGGGAAAAGTGCCCTGACCATCCAGCTGATCCAGAACCACTTTGTGGACGAGTATGACCCCACTATAGAGGTGAGAGGTGAGCCCAGATGGTCTGGCTTGGTCCCCAGCAGTGGCCACAGTCAGGCGCTCAGAACAGGCCCTGGGCAACTTGAGTGTCTGCATAGCCAAGATGGGGCCGGCTCTGGTCCCCACCCTGCAGGTGGCAGAGCTGGGGCTCCTGTGTCATACGGTGGTATGAGAGGCCCAAGGGTGGGGCTGGCCTGCAGACCTTCATCGGAGGACTGGTAGGGGTTCCTGAGCCACGTCCTTCTGCAGGACTCCTACCGGAAGCAGGTGGTCATCGACGGGGAGACGTGCCTGCTGGACATTCTGGACACAGCAGGCCAGGAGGAGTACAGCGCCATGCGGGACCAGTACATGCGCACCGGGGAGGGCTTCCTCTGTGTGTTCGCCATCAACAACACCAAGTCTTTTGAAGACATCCATCAGTACAGGTGAGCCCAGGCACCTGTGGCACCGTGGAGCAGGGAGGCTCTGTGGCCTTGCTGCAGGTCCTGGCTTCAGCCATGCCTGCAGCCCACCCGCCTTACACCTTCTTCTCTGTCAGGGAGCAGATCAAGCGGGTGAAAGATTCCGACGACGTGCCAATGGTGCTGGTGGGGAACAAGTGTGACCTGGCCGCGCGCACGGTGGAGTCTCGGCAGGCCCAGGACCTTGCCCGAAGCTATGGCATCCCCTACATTGAGACATCCGCCAAGACCCGGCAGGTGAGCAGGCTCCAACCTCGCAGCTCGCCAGGGACTGGCCCCGCCCCGCCCCGCCCCGCCCCACCCCACCCTAGTCAGGGAGTTGTGCTCATTGCCCCTCTCCCTCAACACAGGGCAGCCGCTCTGGCTCTGGCTCCAGCTCCAGGACCCTCTGGGGACCCCCCCCTCCCCGGGACCCATGTGAGCCAGCAGCCCCCATGTTGTAAGTCTCCCTGGACGGCAGGGCAGTGAGGGAGGTAAGGGTCCGGGCCTGGGCTCATGCCCTTCAGTCCTGGGCTGGCACAGTTCCAGGAAAGGTGGGGGGTCCAGGGCGAGAGCTTCCCTGAGCCAGGCTGGAGCGGTAACCCTGAGGCCCAGTCCCTTTGTCCCCAGTGTCCTGCGGGTATCCATTAGTCCTGAACCCTTAAGCCCAGCCCAAATCAAGGTTCCTGGAGGGTCCTGGCCTACTCTGGCCTTTAGGGGCTGTTCACTAGTGAGTTCCTCAAGGAAGGTTGCCCTTTGGCTTCCCGATGAGCACAGCCTGATTCTCCAGTTGTGTGTGGGAGAGGTGGGGGTCTAAGGAAGGAGCAGTTTGCTGTCTAGGATCCTTTAGGCTGTTGGCTGAGTTCAAGGCAGGGAGTGCCCCACCCTGGGAGAGGTCCCCGCGTCTTCTCCCCTGGTGAACTTGTCTCTGATTCAGCCCTCTGTTCCTAGGGTGTGGAAGATGCCTTCTATACGCTTGTGCGTGAGATTCGGCAGCATAAGCTGAGGAAGCTAAACCCACCTGACGAGAGCGGCCCAGGCTGCATGAGCTGCAAGTGTGTGCTTTCTTGACGCCAGGTGAGGCGGGGCCAGGCAAGTGCCCAGGCAGTGGCCCTGGCTGACTAGATGAGCCTCCATGTCTACTCTGGTGTCTCCCTGCCGGTGGTCAGTGGCATCCTTTGTGCCCACCCAGTCTCAGGTTTAGGACATGGAGGTGCTGGATGTGGGGAGGAGGTGCAGACGGAAGGAAGGAAGAAGGAGGGAAGGAAGCAAGCAAGCAAGCAAGCGCCACTGGAGCCCGGCCAGCCCAGGGATGGGGGACAGAGGTGACCAAGACCCTCGCATGGATGCTTTGCACAGACTGTCATGAACTGTTCAAATGCCACAGGCACCCCAGCCCTGACTCCCCTTCCAGCCCTCTTTGGGCCTCTGTTGGGTGCAGGTTGAATCAGTAAATTATTTGACGGTCTTGACTGGTGTCTGGATGGGTACAGTGTGTGGCCTGTGGCCTCCCCAGTTGCTGGTCTTGCCGCAGTCTTGGGTAGGGCAGGCTGGAGAGGCAGGAGCCACACCAGCCTCCTTGCCTCCACCACCAGCGCCCGATTTGCCCTAGCTGTTTGCTGAGTGCAGCCAGCCTTGGATATGCAAGACCCGGCAGATGGTAATGGAAAGCAAGTGTTTTGTTCTTTAACGCAGGGGTCCTTGAGCTAGGGAGTTTCTTCAGTTCTAGGAGGGAGGCTTTCTCAGGGAACTCTGGGTACAGACTGGGGCCCTGCCCCCTGTCTGGGAGCTTCCTAGTTCTAAATGGAGTGTATTTCTCACATTTTGGGCTTCCTGAAATGCAGTCCCAAGGATAGTAGAGCAAGGACGCCAGTGGGCCCAGGGTCTTTCAGTCCTGGGACAGAGAGCTGGGATTGTTAGACTCTGGAAACAGGGCCCTAATGCCGTCTCTGTGGTCTCAGACCTGTGCCCATCCAAATGCAGGAGGGAGGGCAAGGGGGGGTCATGGTGCTTGAACTCTGGCCTGGGTGCTGTCCCTGAGCTCTTCAGCTCAAGGCTACCGCCCTACCCTCAAGCCACAGCCCCACTTCCCATTTTCTAGTGATTAATTGGTGATAAGGGTCTCTTGGCATTGTATTGCCGGGGCTGACTTTGAACTGCGATCCTCAGATCTCAGCCTCCTGAGTAGCTAGGATTACAGGCAGTTATTCTTAAACCAGCTATTCTTAAATTGCTAGTGTGGGCTGGAGCGTCATGAACCGGACCAGGCAGCTGAATAGTCTCCAAGAGTGCTCTTCCCACTTGGGCTGTTCTGGGACTGGCATGGCCACAGGGACTTCTGTGCTGGGTCCTCATCTTGGCTGCTGGAGTTCCACAGTCATTGTGGTGCCCTCCGCTCCCGGGTTGAAGTCTGGGACTGGTGCCGTGGGAGGATGCTCAGTCCCACAGACATGAAGACTCAAGGCTTGCTGCTGGGTTGTTGGACATGCAGACACCACCCTTGGCCTCTTCTGGAGTGGCCAGGCATCCAGCCTCTCTGTGTGCATGGGTGTGGGGCTTCAGCTTGGCAGTGCTACCCTGGCTTCTTCGGGGCCATGCTGGTTGCTCCATGCCAAGTGGGTGTGATAGAAGGGTTGCCATGTGGGGCTGTCTTTGGTGCCATCACTGGGATTGAGTGGGCCAGGTAGGCCCTGTGCTGTGATCCTGGGCTGTGCAGGCAGATGATGACTCAGCTGCTGCTGCTGGAAACAGTGGTGCTGGAACCATGGATGTGGGGCTGGGCACACCCTGCTTGGAAGCTGACCTAGCTAGAACCACTTGGGAGCTCAGCCGCGGAGGCCTGAAGGCACCTCCAGTGTGTGACCCCCCAGGTCCAGCCCTGGGGCAGCGTTCTGCAGAGAACCCCACGAGCTACCCAGGAGCAACGTCGGGAGGCTCTCAGGGTACAGAGGTGGGTATGGGGTTGGTGCCTTGGATAGCTCCAGTGTCCATGCCCTGCTCATTCCCAAGACCCAGATGGGATTGCCGCTTGCGTCCTTCTGTGTCCACCCTTGGGGATCACTTAGCATAGGAGGCCATAGCCTGAGGTAAGCCTGGTCAAGAAAGTGCCTTCAACTCCTGCTTTTATCTGTTCAGTGTCTGTGGCAATTGCCAGTCCCTGCCCACCTCACCACACCCAGCCGGGCCTCTCTGAGGCCCCTCAGTTGGCCATGTGGTTGAGCGCTGGTCTGCCCCAGCTCCCTGGGTGTCCTTATCTGTCTGCTTTGCACCCCACAGCCTGTGGGTACTGAGGCCATGTTCATGTCCTCATGCTCCAGGATGTGGGTGACTGTCCTTGAGCTTCAGGGTGGCCTGGAGGGGATCTGCAGGGCAGCAGACCCAGGAGGGTCCTCCTGTCTGTCCAGGCGGGTAGCCAGGGTCCTGAGCATGGTCTGGGGGCGAGGCTCCTAGGGGCTGTATCAGACAGCCCTCACAGCTGCTCGTGGGGTGAGCCAACCCCAGGGGTCACTGCTCCTGGAAGAACGGGTCACAGGAGGAGCCAGGTCCTTCTGGGGCAGTTAGGATCCTGGGTTGAGGGGGCCCTGGCCCGGGGTCTTCCTACCCATTCTTACCCAGAGGTGCGAGTAGCAGAGGGCCCACTGTCCTGACAGAGGGCAGAGGTTCTGGGGCTCCTTTTCCCCATTCCAGAGCTTTCTGCAGATCCCGCCCCTGGGGGCAGCGCATAGGCCTCAGGAAAGGCCTCTCAGCCTTCCTGTCCCTGTCCCCTCAGGCCTGGGGCCATGGGAGGAGGGGAGTCCCTTTGCTTACCATGGGCTTCTTCAGATTTGGGGGGCTTTCCCTTAGCTTCTGTCAGGATGGGCATGGGCCCACAGGATGGCTAGAGACCCCTGTGTGGAGTCCTGAGAAGCCTCCACCGTCCCAGCTGACAGGCTGCTTCCAAGAGGTGGAATGGAGCGCCTTGAGGACTGGCAGGAGCCCAAGAGCCAGAAACTCCTCCTGCCACCAAGACCCTGCCATGCCCACTGGGGGAGAGGGAAGCCTGCGGCTCCAGAAGGATAGGGGGTGGGAGGAGCCAGTTTGGGGCCTGTGCAGCGGGTGAGGGAATGATGTAGAGAGTGGTTCTCTCCTGGGCTCTGAGTCGGGTAAGGGGTCATGGAGGAGGAGAAGCTGGCATCTGGGCGCTGGCTGTGGGTTATTAGGAAGTCTTGGGCCATTTGTGAGTTGGAGGGACCACAGGAAGCATCAGAGGCCAGGGTGGCTGGTGGTCTGCCCGGCAGTCACACAGCCAGGCCGAAACCCCACCGTGGGCACCCCCCGGGAAGAGTGGTTTCCCAGGGAGGGTAGAGCAGGGCGTGGCCACCCTGGGCTGACCGCTCCGTCTTCCACTTTACCATGTGGGCTGCGTCCTGGGGAACTTCCCACCTTCACCGTCCAGGCAGTAACGTGGCACCTGCAGGATCCAGACTGGTGACCAATAGCATCAGGGGCTTCACTGGCCACCACACCTTTCTGCTGAGATGAGTGTCCTGAGGCTGCCCAGCTGGCGGGGTTCTAGGTTGGCCTCGGGAAGGTGTCAGCTCCAGTTAGAACAAGAGGACCCATGTCCCTTTCTAGATGGTAGGCTGTAGCTCCGTGTTAGACTCCCACAGCCCCAGTCAGCTCCACGTCTTGTGGTACGTCCTGGTGGTCATGAATACTGAACACGAAAGAAGCCCCAGGGGCTGGAGTGTGGCCTCGTGGTAGTGGGCTCACTTAGCATGCACGAAACTCCAGCTTCAATTCCTCGGTACCGCATACACAGAAAAAGCCAAAAGTGGCCCTGTGGCTCAAGCGGCAGAGTGCCAGCCTTGAGTACAAAGTGTCCAAGGACAGTGCCCAGGCCCTGAGTTCAAGCCCCAGGACTTGCAAAAAAAAAAAACAAACCAAAAAAAACAAACCAAAAGCCCCAATGAGGCTGTGGACCAGTGGTTCACGTCTGTAATCCTAGCCACTCAAGAAGCTGAGATCTCAGGAGTGCCTATAAGACTCTTATCTTCAATTAACCACCAAATGTCAAAAAGCAGAGCTGTGGCTCACGTAGTAGAGCATTAGTCTTGAGCAAAAAATCTCAGGGATAGCACCCAAGTCCCTAGTTCAAACCCCAGGACCAGAAAGAAAAAGAAAAGGCAGCAGTAGCACCGGCAAGCCAGCCATACCAATGGGACCTCCACACCCTCAGCGGGAGTGGAGGGGTGGAGGGCTGACAACTGGGCTTTGTCCAAGCCTGACGGCTTTGACAACTTTTGGCAGTAAATCCAGGCAGGGTTTGATTGTGGATTATGTGACGATCCCCTCAGGGCACCTCAGTTTGTACTACACTTCTCTTGAGAGATAAAATGCAATTATCTCAAGTGTCTGGTTGATGAGTTGTGTGTGTGTGCACATGCGTGCACACGTGTGTGCCAGTCCTGAGTCTTGACTTTAGATGCTGGAGTCTCTGAGCTTATTTGCTTAAGGGTAGTGCTCTACAACTTGAGGCACAGCTTCATTTTTGGCCTTTTGGTAGATAACTGGAGATAAGAATCATACAGATTTTCCTTTCCAGGCTGGCTTTGAACTGTGATCCTTGGATCTCAGCATCTGAGTAGCTAGGATTACAGGTGAGACACTGGTACCTGGTGTGTGTATGTGTATATATGTGTGTGTCCTGGGGCTGGGGCTTGAACTCAGTGCCTGGGTACTGTCCCTGAGCTTTTTGTGTTCAGGGCTACTGCTCTACCACTTGAGCTACAGCTCCACTTCTGGCTATCTGATGTTCAGGTGGAGATGAGGGTAACATCCATTCTGCCTGGGATGACTTTGAACAATAATCTTCAGATCTCAGCCTCTTGAATAGCTAGAATTACAGGTGTGGGCCACTGGTGCCTGGCAGTACAGCCCAGTTCTATCCTGCAGGATTCACTCCAGAAATCCAGGGAAGACACCGAAGTCTAGGCACTAGATATTGAGTAACGTACTCAAATGGAAAACCAGCACCAGCAGAGTCCAGGAATCTCATGAGATTTAGCAGACCAGGGAGAAATAGTTCTGATGCCAGCCTTTTCAAAGACCTAGTGTTAGGGTTTGTTTCTCCTTGCTGTGTTAATTTCATGTTGTAGTCCTGGCGTCTAAGCATAGCTGGGTTTCTTGGAGGGCAGGGCACTGAGCGGGTCCCTGTCTGACAAGCACAGAGTGTGGAACTCCAGGAGGCAGCACCACCCAGCCCTTCCTCACAGCCGTGTGGGAGGGGTTATGCTGGTGACTGGCCATCTCCAGGTTGCCTCCTGGCATGTTGCTGTCCTGAGCTTTCTCAATTGTCATCCTTAAAAGGGTGCCAGGCGTGGTGGCTCATCCCTGTTATCCTAGCTACTCAGGAGGTTGAGATCTGAGGATCAAAGTTCAACGAACTAAGCCAGCCTGGGCACAAAGGGACCTGAGACTCTTATCTCCAATTAACCTCTAGAAAATGAGAAGTGGGGCTTGGCTCAAGGGTAGGGCGGTAGCCTTGAGCTGAAGAGCTCAGGGACAGTGCCCAGGCTCAGGGGTAGGGTGGTAGCCTTGAGCTGAAGAGCTCAGGGACAGTACCCAGGCCCAGGGGTGGGGTGGAAGCCTTGAGCTGAAGAGCTCTGGGACAGCGCCCAGGCTCAGAGGTAGGGCGGTAGCTTTGAGCTGAAGAGCTCTGGGACAGCGCCCAGGCTCAGAGGTAGGGCGGTAGCTTTGAGCTGAAGAGCTCTGGGACAGTGCCCAGGCTCGGGGTAGGGCGGTAGCTTTGAGCTGAAGAGCTCTGGGACAGTGCCCAGGCCCAGTTCAAGCCCAATGACCCCCCCCCCCGAAAAAAAAAAAAGTACCTAACTGCTATTTCCTTAAAAAGCTGGAGCCACATTCCAGTTGCAACAAACCCCTCATGAAGAGAAAAACGTGGCTACCAAAACAGTTAAGGTGGAGCTACAGCAGGCAGTGCTCCCATGGGGAAGGGTGGGCCCCGGGGATGTGGCTGACCCCAGCCCAGGTTCCCCTGTTCTCCCTTGCCCTGCTGGCATTTCCCTTGGCTCTCACTTCCTGGGTGCCCAGTAGAAGGGACCAGACAGCGGTTCTGGCACCATTCAGGATTCTGTGGACTCGTGGAGACATCCACTGAAAAAGAATCCTGTGTGCCAGAGCTTACCCTACAGTACCAGCTCCAGCTTCTCAGGAGGCTGAGGTCTGTTGAACACAGTTCAAAGCCAGCTGGGGGCACCCGGGGCTCACACCTGTCATCCTAGCTACTCAGGAGACTGAGATCTGAGGATCGCAGTTCAAAGCCAGCCTGACACTAAAGACTCTGGCACTCTTATCTCAATGAATCACTAGAAAAGCGGAAGTGGTGCTGTGGGTCCAGGGATAGGGCTGTAGTCTTGAGCTGAAGAGCTCAGGGACAGCACTCAGGCCCAGAGTTCAAGCCCCATGACTCACAAAGAAAAAAGCGGTTAGGGCTTGACCTGGAAATGAAGCAGTATAGATAAATGAGAAGAGATGGAAATTATATTAGTTTTAACCAATATCAAAAGAGCTAGATTTGAGGGTAAAAGGTACCAAGACACGTGAAAGGGTATCAATGTATGTGAATTAATGCACCTTCTATATGGCAAATATCATGTAACCCTTTTATTAATTACAATTTAAAAAATGAAAAAAAAAAAGCTAGATTTAAAAGTTAAAACCAGGAAGTAATCTGAAAAAGCACGAAAGCTCCCATCCCACCTTACTCCAGTCCTAGGGCTCGAAATCAGATATTGTCCTTGGACATTTTTTTCCCTCAAGGCTAGTGCTCTGCCACTTGCGCCTCAGGACCACTTCCAACTTCCGGCTTTTCTATGTATGTGTATCAGGGAATTGAACCCTGGTCTTCACGCATGCTAGCCAAGCATTCTACCACTAGGCCAATCTCCTGGCCCCATAAAAAGTTTTTTTTTTTTTTAAAGACCTCTACCAATCTTTTTTTTTGGTCAGTCATGGAGCTTGAACTCAGAGCCTGGGCATTGTCTCGGCGCTCTTTTACACAAGGCTAGTACTCTTCTACTTTGAACCATCCTGCCACTTCTGGTTTTTTTGGTGGTTTATTGGAGATAAAGCGTTTCAAGGACTTTCCTGGCTGGCTTTGAACCTCAATCCTCAGATCGTAACCTTCATAGTAGCTAGAATTACAGGCCTGAGCCACCAGTGCTCCAGTCTATCTTGATTAAAGTGTTGAGATAATTTATATATAATGTAATTATTGATACATTGAGATTTAGTTTTATTGTGTTTTCCAGTCCTGCTGTTTCTGTTTTGTTTCTCCTTTGTTCTCAGTATGAGAGCCAGTTTCCAGGTGCCACAAAACTAAAGAGACATAGGCAGAGCCAGGACTGCACAGGGTGCAAGTTCTTGGAGATTCGCTCACACAGCCTGGGCTGGGGCAGAAGAAAGACAACCACATCATTTTGGTCAAAGGAAGAGCTTGCATATTAAGTGGCCAGAAGGGGCCCCTTCCTGCAGGAGCCTACTTGGACGCCTGTGGAGCACACAGTGTTCCCATACCACCCTAATGGTTCTGTTAGTTTATGACCCGCTGGGGAACTGCAGGGTAAACAGCAGGATAATCGTGGTAAGTCAAGTCTCAGGTAACTGTAGTTGGCTCAGGCAGGGTCCATACACTATTTCCTGCCCCAACAATCTGAGTAGGATTACATGTAGTTGTTGGGTTATGTGAAATGTTTTATGTGCTACATTTTTTTTTTTTTGGTCAGTCGTGGGACTTGAACTCTGGGCCTGAGCATTGTCCCTGAGCTTTTCAGCTCAAGGCGATCCATAGTACCACTTCCGGTTTTCTGGAGATTAATTGGAGATGAGTCTAACAGAGTTTTTAGTGCCCGGGCTGGCTTTGAACTGATCTCAGGCTCCTGAGTGGCTAGGATTGCAGGCATGAGCCACCGCACCTGGCTAAAATGTCCTTTTTTTGTGCTGGGCCCGGGCAGTGTTCCTGAGTTCCTTGCTCAAGGCTGATACTGTAGCACAGCTCTACTTCCAGTTTTGGAGGTTAATTGGCGATAAGGAGACGCATAGGCTTTCCTACCCCAGTTGGCTTCAAACTGCAGTCTCAGCCTCCTGAGTGTTGAGGATCGCAGGCATGAGGCACCAGCACCTTGCTCTCTTTTAAGTTAAATCTGATACTGAAGTCAATTTGTAGTGAAGATCTGAAGCAATGGAAGATCTTAAAACTTGCTTTTGGAGATGTTTTTATATCATTAGAGGTAACTTGATGAGTTGATGCCATGACCAAATAAACCCCCTTCCCTGGTGTTCACAGACTTGAGAAATGTAAACAGTATGTTTGTTGCAAAAACCTAATATGCCAGGAACATAAATATGTAGGTACACTAATGCCAGGGAATACAGCAGTTAAAATGATTAAGTAACATTTTATTACCATGTACAGACCTCATCCATAACTTTATTGAGTAGAATAAGCAGTCTCAGGAAAATAAAGTGCACATTTGTACTGTTTGAAATAATTGAGTTTATTGTTTGGGGATACATACATTTATAGTAAAGTCTAACAAATACAGGAATATTAAAAATGAAATCCAAGTCAAGCAGGACACGGTAGCTCATGCCTGTAAAACAAAACAAAACAAGGAAGAAAGAAATTAAAGCCAGTGCCTATTTTGGGGTGAGATTTCATGATGGATTGGAAAAGACTATTGGAGAAGCACTGGTCAAGGTATTAAGGTAGATGGTAAGTCCTGGTACTCATTTTCTTTTGTGGGTTGTGGGAATTGAACTCTGGGCCTGGGCACTATCCCTGGGCCCTTCAGCTCAAGACTATCACCCTACCCATTGAGCCACAGTGCTACTGCCCATTTTCTAGAGGTAAATTGAAGAGTATCATGGACTTTTGTGCCCCCGCTGGCTTTGAACTGCTATCCTTAGATCTCAGCCTCCTGAGTAACTAGAATTATAGGTGGGAGCCACCGTGGCTGGCTCTGGTACTCATTTCTTAGAAATATTTTGCATATGTCTGAAATACTCAGTGACAAAGCTCACGCATGCCTGCCACACACCCAACTCTCGGGATGCACATTGCCGAGTAATGGGGTTATGTTTGATTTGCCTTTTTTTTTGGCGGAGGGCAGGTGGGGCTTGAGCTCAGAGCCTGAGCACTGTCCTTGGGCTTTTTTCCTCAAGGCTAGCTAGCATTCTACCACCTGAGCCACAGCGCCACTTCCAGCTTTTCAATATATGTGGTATAAGACCTGAATCTTTGTGCATGTGAGGCAGTCCCTCTAATACTAGGCCAAACTGCTGGCCCCGATCTTTTCTCTTTTTTTGCCAGGCCTGGGGCTTGAACTCAAGGCCTGAGCACTGTCCTTGAATTTCCTCAGGTCCTTTTGTGCTCAGGCTAGCTTTGAGCCTTCATCCTCAAATCTCAGCCTTCTGAGAGCTAGGATTACAGGCATGAGCCAACGCGCAACTCTGATTTGCTTATTTTATATTTTCTTTCTTTGCTTTCCTTCCTTCTTTTGTGTGTCATGGGGCTTGAACTCTGTCCTGGGCACTGTCTCTGACCTCTTTAGCACTCTACCACTTTGAACCTCAGCACCACATCCAGTTTTTTTATTCTGCCAGTCCTGGGGCTTGAACTCAGGGCCTGAGCGTTGTCCTTGGGCTTTCCTCAAGTTTAGGCATTTGACTACTCGAGCACTACTTTTCGACGTATGTGGTACTGAGGAATTGAATCAGGGTCTTCACGCATGCTAGGCAAGCACTGTACCACGAGTCCAAACTCCTGGCCCTCACTTCTAATTTTCTGATGGTTAGTTGGAGATAAGAGTCTTAGGGACTTTCATGCCCAGGCTGGCTTTCAACCACAGTCCTCAGATCTCAGCCTCCAGAGTAGCTAAGATTATAGGTGTGATCCACCAGCGCCCAGCAATGTATCATTCTTTTTGTTGTGGGTCATAGGGTTTGAACTCTGAGCCTGGGTGCTGTCCCTGAGCTCTTCAGCTCAAGGCTACCTCCCAACCCCTGGATCTGGGCACTGTCAGAGTTCTTCAGCTCAAGGCTTCTGCCCTACCTTTGAGCCACAGCCCCACTTCCAGGTTTTCTAGTGGTTAACTGGAGATAATAGTCTCAGGTTCTTTTGTGTCTGGGCTGGCTTTGAACCTTGATCCTCAGATCTCACCCTCCTGAGTAGTTAGGATTACAGGCGTGAGCTCGGCTTGCAATAACAGTTTTTCTTTTCTTTTCTTTTTTTTGCCAGTCCTGGGTTTAAGCTCAGGGCCTGAGCACTGTCCTTGGATTTTTCTCAAGGCTAGAACTCTACCACTTGAGCCTCAGCACCACGTCTGTCTTTTTCTAAGTATATGGTACCAAGGAATGGAACCCGGGTCTTCGTGCATGCTAGGCAAGCACTCTACCACTAGGCCAAATTCCCAGCCCGCAATAACAGTTTTTAATGAACAGGTTGCTTTACTAGACACATAAGGAGGGACAGTCCCAACAGGGGTGAGGTCTGGTTTCTTACAGGGTGTGAGGATGGACCTCACTCAGGGTTCAGTGGCAGCTAGGACAGGTCACATTCACTGCCCTTGTCTCTGCCACACTGACCTTCGGGGAGATGTAGCCTCACTGAGGCTGCTGAGGACTTTGGTGGCTACTACCATGCCTTCTCTCCAAGTGCCCCCAGTCTTTTCATCCTCCAGCCCCCTGCTTCTCCAGGAGTCTTTTCCTGAGGGGCTTATCCTCCTCATCCCAACCCATGTCCACCAGAGGGCGGTGGTGTGCCAGCACTTGCTGTGCTAGTGACAAGCCAGCATAGAGCACAGCTTCACAGTGGACACCCTAGGCGACTAGCCTGTTCATTCACTCCTGGATTCTTCCTGCTCAAGTGTGGCCGTTCTCTCCCAAGTTATGAGAACATAACAGAGTTCCTAAGTTGAAACATAAGCATTTGCTGTGTGTGTAGTGGTGCATGTGTGAGCGCATGTACCTGTGCACACTCTCCCCATGAAAGTCCACAACTCTGATGTCCCATGAAGCAGTCAAGGGCCACATGTGGCTCTGAGCACTGGGAGCCCAGCTCACCTGAGATGATGTGAGGACAAAATACCTCCCAGCTTTCTAGGGCTTAGTACTGAATTGTACCAGGTGTTGGTGATTCATGCCTGTAACCACAGGAGGCTGAGATCTGAGGATCATGGTTTGAGGCCAGCCCAGAAAGAAAGTCCATGAGACTCTCAATTAACCACTCCCCCTACACAGACACACACTCACAAAAAGCCAGGAAGTAGCTCTGTGGTTCAAGGGATAGGGCAGTAGCCTTGTGCTAAAGAGCTCAGAGACAGCACCAGGCCCAGAGTTCAAACCCCACAACCAGCACACACCAACACACACACACATACACACACATAAAGCCAGAAGTGCAGGGTGCCTGTGGCTCAGCCTGTCAGGAGGCTGAGATCTGAGGATCACAGTTCAAAACCAGCCCAGGCAGGCACAAAAGTCTAGGAGACTCTTTTTATCTCCAATTAATCACCAGGAAAGTGGAAGTGGTGCTAAGCTCAAGTGATAGAGCTCTAGCCTTAAACTGAAGAGTTCAGGGGCCCCTCCCCCTCCCCCCCAGAACAGACACAAAAACAAAACAGTGACAAAATGAATTCTAGTAGTGGGCTGGGAGTGGGGTCTAGTGGTCAAGTGCTCACCTAGCATGCACAAGGCAGTGGTTGATTCTTTGGTACCACGTATACAGAAAAAACCACAAGTGGTGCTGTGGCTCAAGTAGTAGAGCAGTAGCTTTGATAAAGCTCAAGGACAGGGCAGGACTGGCCAAAAAAACCCAAAAAACAAACTTTCAGTTTGCTGGATTTGGAGTGCAAATATTAAGGCAGCTATATATCTAATTTGTACTATATATGCCCATCACAAACCATGATGCATAGATTGATAAATGATTTACATAAATAAAGTACTCATTATCTGCCTCTGTTCAATAACTTAGTAATAATAAAATTATGCTTTATAACTAGAAATTCACCCACTGTGAGACCAAAGGAAGAGTCTAGAGGAGGAACAAAGGTGCGATGCCTGTGTGCCTTTAATCATATAAAAGAAGACGTACTGAAATGGATTCTAGGAATCAGAGAGGCTTTTGTTTTTTTTTTAAATGGGTCCACGGGCTTGAACTAGTCCTGGGTGTTGTCTGGAGCTTTTCAGCTCAAGGCCAACACCCTGCCCCCCACACACACCCCCAGCCCGGGCACTGTCCCTGAGCTCTTCAGCTCAAGCCTACCTCCCTACCCTGGAGCTAAGCCCCACTTCCCGTTTTGTAGAGGTTAATTGGAGATAAAAGTCTCAGGTCCTTTTGTACCTGGGCTGGCTTTCAATCTGGATCCTCAGATCTCAGCCTCCTGAGTAGCTAGGATTACAGGAGTGAGCCATGTAAGAGGTTTTTTCTCTTTTCTGTTTGTGCATTTATTGGTTTTGGAAATGTGGTGCCGCAGACCGACTCAGCGGGAGTGCGGGGAGACCAAGTCTGGATTCACAGGTCAGGAATGGATTCGGCGATGACAGACACAAACACAAGGGAGGTTCAAAATCTGCTGCGAAGTTTTACTTGTTGAATGTGAGATTACATACAGTCAAAGCAGGAGCATTTTCTTTCAGTTGGCATAAGGTCAAAAGATTACAATCATGTTTAAGAATGGTTACAGGTACATTTTCTAAGTAGAAAAGAAACTTCTCCCTCCCTTCTAAGGAGTTATGGTTAATATGTCAGACTTTGTGGTTAGGCGTCATCCGCCTTGGCATTAATCAATATTAGCTTTGTTTACCATCTGTTCCATTCTAGTTCTTCCTATGATTCTGTTTCTGAGTCAGTAATTATTACCCTGTGCCAGGAATTGTAAAACCTTAAGCCTAAGAGTCCATTGTTGCTGTTCAGTTAGAGCACACCACGGTGCTCTAGCCCTTCTAATCCTTTCCCATGTGATTCATTATGTACTTGCAACATTTACACAAGTAATGCAGATGCATTAAAGGCATATTCAGGCAAACTAACATTTATTACTAATTCAAAGATCATATTTTCCGTTTAGTTTCTAATTGTCTTATTATTAATAGAATGCATTGAGGTCATCAAGGCTGCTGTGGATGTGTCTTGCGCCAGAGTAGCCGGGCATGCACTTTTAGTTCCTGAAGCATCTAGTCGCTCAATCAATTGTTTAGGCCAGTAGCTGGCACAGAATATTACTGCCATACCATCAACTATCAGAAATGAAAAGAGTGTTAAAAGAATCCCAGCACCCAGCATTATGAGCATTCCACGCATATGCCCCGGTCTCTGCCAGGGACCTCCAGGAGGCCTGATCACCTTTGGTGTGAACCTCAGGACTGGCAGCCATTCAAGCTCTTTCTGTTCCATGCTGCACAGACTCCACTGGTGCGGCGCCCGGCACCCCTGACCAGCAGGGAAGAACGGACACCACCCGAGGATCCTTCTTGTATCACGCTTTAATGAAGAGCAACTTGGTTGAAGGGAGAGCTGAAGCAGAGGGGCGCGGGGCAGGGAAATGCAGCTGCTTATAAACAATCAAGGAACGCGGGGCTTTTGCCATTGCCTGCTCTGTTGCCAGGGTCATTTTAAAACTCGGGATTGGTCAGGCCTCTGACGTCATACGCGCAGACTCAGTGGAACGAGCAAAGGCTCCGCACTCGCATACCAAATAAGGAGACAAAGAGCGAGGCAGGGGACAGGCGCAGTCTCGGCCGCTCCGGCTCCCCACACACTGGAGTGGGTGTAGCAATGTGGGGAGGGTGGAATGGTGGAAAAAGGGTGAACAAATGCAGCAGTGGTACTCTTTAGACAGAAAAACAAACTATACAACTTGTATTAGGGGTGAGTGGGAAAAACTAGGAGACAGCAAGGGAAAGGCTAACATTGTCCAAAAAGAGATGGACCATACCTGACTTAGGTACATCACCTTTATAATTTAAAAAACTAAGAACACAAATACATCTGAACTTAAATCAGGAATATATGGCTATGTGGATGTATTAAAACCCTATCAGAAGACCTAGCTTACTGAACAGCAAACCAAGGACTGATACCATCCCTCAGGGTCAGGAGATACAGCAGACACCGGGGTACTGCCGTAAACACTCCCCCTTTGCTGTCTGGACCGAGTAGGCCTGAAACCAGCTCCGGAATTCAAACCAGCTTTACGTTGACTATCTCTGTCCAGGCTCACGGTTATTTTCTGACTGAAGTGCCTCTCTTGGTATCTGTATCAGATACATTCTGTGTGAAGTGTGATGTGTGATCTACCAGATACCATCCGTAATTAGGACTGGAACAAAACAAGCTGCGATCCTCCAGTAGCCACAGCTACCGAGTATTTGTAGCATCTGTTGAGTAAAGGCCACATAAAATTGATATGATCTGTGAGTTTGTTGCTATTCATACAAGGAAGCTGAAGTGTTTCATGGGGGGAAAGAGTTGAAGAGGGACAGGGGAATGGAAGAGGAAGGGTGGGAGAAAAGTCGTTATTCAACGTCTAGAGGACGGACAGGGTAAGGAGTAATGAGAGTGATGGCAGGGATGCACGGCACTTGTAAGCCGATTTAACTGTGACCTGCTTGGACAGGTCCTTAGGGGAGATAAAAGGTCGGGTGCGGCGGCCCGGGCCTGCCATCCTGGCTGCTCGGGAGGCTGAGGTCTGAGGGTCGAGGGTCACAGCCAGCCGGCACCTCCAGTGACCCTCCGGAACAGGGGAGCGGGCTGGGCTCCAGGGCAGAGCTCGGGGACAGCGCCCGGCCCGGAGGTCGGAAGCCGGGGTGTTCTGTCATGTCAGGTCTGGGGAGGCGCAGAGGAAGGGGCGAGCGGCCGTCCAGTGGCTCCGGGCCCGGCTCCCCGCGTCCCCCTCCCGCCCGCCCTCCCGCCCGCCCGGGGGCTCCAGCGCTCCGGGTCAGCCGCAGGGCGGCCAGCCGAGGCCCGGCGGACACTCACCGGCCGCCCCGGCGCAGGCGGGCGGGGCGCGTCCCCGCGCGGGGAAGACGGGCCCGCGTCGGGGGCGTCGGCGCGCACTGACGACGTCATCGCGCCAGCGCGGCTCCTCTCGCGGGGCACTCTGGGACTCGCGCGCCGGGCGCACTCTGGCCCGCCCCCCGCCCCTTGGGCTGCGCTCCGCCCAGGCCGGCGTCCGCCCGAGGTCTCGCGTGGCCGTGACGTCATCGGGCTGTCCCCGGGCCGGAAGGCCGGTGCCCCGCCGCCGCCCGAGCTCGCGCGTCCCTCAGGGCGCGTCCCTCATGGCGCGTCCCTCCCGGCGCTCCGGGGCCCCGCCCGGCTCGCGTCCAGCTCTCCCGAGGTGAGAAGACAGGGCGGCCGCTTCCTTCCGCTCCGTGGCCAGTCCCGGGCCTGTCCTGCGGCTTCCTCCAGGCCGGCGCTCCGGGAATGGACCGGGGCCTCGCGCTGCTAGGCCGGCTGCCCCCCGCCTCCGGGCCCCGAGGCGCGTGTTGAGTCGTTAGCCAGAGGCCGGCAGCCAGCGGGTCCTCTCACCGTCCGCGAAGGCCTGAGAGCAGAGAAAGAACAGCAACAGGACCATCCACCAACTCCCGCCCAAGGAGAGCCGGACTACCGGGGAGCTGGATTGGGACGCCATGGTGACCAGAGAAGCGCCAGGCGATGAACGCCGAGACACTGGGGAGCTAGGAGACAGTCACTTGGCAGAGGTGGCCTGAGTCCCAGGATTACCACCCAAGTCCCGGGCCCTGGAAGTGTGGGCGTCACCCTCCCACATCCGGAAGAAAACACACCAGACGTTATGTGTACATACTCACGTACAAGTTCAGGTATCAGCAGAACTTTTCATCTAGAGAAGAGATGCTTCACCTTTCCAAATTGGGGTATACTTAGAGGCTACTCAGAGGCAGGTGATTCAAGCCGTTTAGGGAGGTAATAGAGGTAGAATTAGAGCATTCTCAATATGCAAAGCTTTCCTAAAGCTATGACATCTACATTTCTCTGAAACAGAGACCTCCTAACTCAACTTGAACTAAGCATTGGCATTCGATGAATGGCCTCTCTCACCTCTAAGCCTTTTAGCACCGTGTAGAGAACTCCCATCACCCAGCAAGAGGCAGTAGGATGGCTGTAGGAAGTCACTTAGACTCTGCCTCCTTCAGAGCAAGCCCTTACCACCCAAGAGTCGACCCTGGAAAGATAGTTTCGGCAGAGGACTTGCCCAGGTCTCCCTTTCAGGATATGAATGGAGGCCTTAGTGGGAAGAGCAGATGAGAGGTGCTGCTTATCAAAGAGCTGTGGGGATATGGTGAGGCCTGGGAGAGGGCTGTCACCTTAAAGAACCAGTGTCTCAAGAGTTATCTGAAAGCTAGGTGTAGTGGCTCATGCCTGTAAATCTTAACTACTCAGGAGGCTGAGATCTGAGGATCAGGATTCAAAGCCAGCTCAGGCACAAAAGGACCAGAGACTTTTTTTTTTTTTTTTGCCAGTCCTGGGCTTACGCTCAGGGCCTGAGCACTGTCCTTGGATTTCTCTCAAGGCTAGAGCTCTACCACTTGAGCCTTAGCACCACTTCCGGCTTTTTTCTAAGTATGTGGTACCGAGGAATTGAACCCGGGTCTTCGTGCATGCTAGGCAAGCACTCTACCACTAGGCCAAACTCCCGGCTCCTGGACCAGAGACTCTTATCTCCAATTAACCTCTAGGAAGCGGGAAGTGGTGCTTGGCTCAAGGGTAGGGTTGTAGCCTTGAGCTAAAGAGCTCAGGGACAGCGCTCAGGCCAGGTTCAAGCCCCATGACCCCTCCCCCCCCCCCCAAAAAAAAAGTTACCTGGAATAACTGCTCTGTTGAGTCTGGACCAGGCGGGATGTCTGGATGTGAGCACAGGAAGTGTGTTTCTGCAGCATTTCAGGTCAGTTTGGTGTCCTGAAAAGTAGGAGGGTAATTGAACAGGTCTCCTGTTAGTGTAGTAAAAACTACACATCTAAATGGCTATAAAGAGATTGATTCAAGTAGACTGTAAGCAGATACTTGCACGAAATGTGGCTGTTGAAAGTTAACATTGTAGTCTTCAAAATTATTCTACATTTGCAGAAAGCCTGTTTCCTAGCAGTGCTATAACAGTTGCTAGCAACTTGTTATTTTATGCTTCTGCAGAAGTCCAAAATGAGTCAGTCTTTGGTGGATGTTAAAATCAAATCAAGGCATCACAGAGTTGTTTCCTTCCAGCATCTACAGGGTGCTTTTTGTCTTTATTGTTTATTTTGCCAGTCCTGGGGCTTGAATCCATTGCCTGGGCACTGTCCTGGAGCTTCTTTTGCTCAGGCTAGCACTTTGTCACTTGAGTCAAAGCACCACTTCTGGCCTTTTCTGTGTATGTGGTACTGAGGAATGGAACCCAGGATTTCATATATGATAGGCTAGCACTCTACCACTTGAGCTGCATTGCCATTTCCTGCGTTTTCTGTGTAGGTTTTACTTGTAAGGTTTGCTGGGAAGGAAAGGAAGCCCTCCCCTCCCCCCCCCCCCAAAAAAAAAGGAAACCAAACTTGCCACATGGTTTAAAAAGAAGAGAGTTTATGGGGATGGGGGGCACAGACTGCAGGCCAGAACAAGTGGAAGTACACAAAGACAGAGGGAAGGAAAATAGAAAAGGAAGACTCATGTTGAACCAGATTATGTAGGGAAAGGCAGTAGGCATGTCCAGAGGGTGCAGTAGTGATCTCAGAGCTAGGAAACATCTCTGTTCTGGGGAAGTCCAGGAAGACCTCAGGAGATGAGTAAGTGAGTCTGGAATCCTTTGCTGACTCACAGTCAGGTGATTAGCAGTCAGGTGATGGTGAAGAGAGGGGGCGGGGCTGTTCTCCCAGGCAGACCAAACAGTACTGACCAATCCACCCAGGGCATCATGTATGCTAGTCAAGCACTCTACCACTAAGCCACAGTCCCAGCCCCTCCTTCATCTCCACAGCTCTTGTCTCTGCCATCTCCTTAGAAAGACTCTTGGTTCTGTAGTTAAGATAGGGCCACCTAGGTAATCTCCCATCTTATCATTTTTTTTAATTAATTTTTTTTTTTTTTTGCCAGTCCTGGGCTTGAGCTCAGGGCCTGAGCACTGTCCTTGGACTTTCTCAAGGCTAGAGCTCTACCACTTGAGCCTCAGCACCACTTCCAGCTTTTTTGTATGTATGTGGGTACCAGGGAATCGAACCCGGGTCTTCGCTCATGCTAGGCAAGCACTTTAACCACTAGGCCAAACTCCTGGCCCTTAAATCTTTTTATTTCAATGTATAGAGGGGTTACAGTTATATTTACCAGATAGAAGGTGCATTACTTCTCACACATTGCTATCCCTTATGTTTTTGTCCCCATTTCCCTCCCCCTACCTACCCCCATCTTATCAACTTTGCTGAAGTTGATTGGAACTGTCTCAGAGACCTCTCTCCACCTTTTGCTCATTCCCTTTCCTCTGTTCGCTCCCTTTTTGAAGTTGCTCTAGTCTCTGCCAGAAACTGGCTGTTAGGAAAATGGGGAATAGAAAAGGAATAGGCTGGGGCTGGGAGTTTGGCCTAGGGATTGAGTGCTTGCCTAGCATGTACGAAGACCCAGGTTCAGTTCCTTGGTACCACATAGAAAAAGGTGGAAGTGGTGCTGTGGCTCAAATGGTAGAGCTTTAGCCTTGAAAAAGCCAAAGGACAGTGCTCAGGCCCTGAATTCAAGGCCCAGGACTGGCAAAAAAAAAAAGGAATAGGTTGAACTGGACCTTCAACAGATGAGAACTGTGTATTGCCAGCGAGGGGCATAGCCCTTCCTATGGGTTTGGAGTTTGTGTTAGGGACTAGATTTGAGGTCCAGCTTATATTGTTCTTAACGGAACCAAAGGAGTAAAATTGGGGTCTAGGGCCAGGTACTTCTGGTTGGGTCCAGAATGGAGTGTCCCGCCTTGGGTGGTGGGGACTTTTAGCTAGGCCTAGGTTGGAGTAATGAGCCAGCGCTCAGGCATGTTTATGCACACCTGGTATCTTGCTTGATCTGGGGGAATAGGTAAAAGCTAATCTTTTACCGGCAGCACCTCATTTTCCTGTATCTAGCAGTGTTGGAAATGAGAATCTCACAGACTTCTGTGCCTGGGCTGGCTTCGAACTGCTATCCTCAGATCTCAGCCTCTTGAGTAGCTTGTATACAGATGTGAGCCACCCAAGCCCAGCTAGATATCAATCTTCTAAGTGGCTAGGATTACAGGCGTGTGGTGTCAAGCCCTGCTGGCTCATGCCTGTAATCCTAGCTACTCAGGAGGCTAAGGACTGAGGATCATGGTTCAAAGCCAGCCTAGACACCAAAGTCCATAAACTATAAACTCTTTCCCTCCAATTAACCACCAGAAAACCAGAAGTGGCACTGAAGCTCAAAGTGGTAGAGCACTGGCCTTGAGTTGAAGAGCTTAGGGACAGTGCTCAGGACCAGAGTTCAAGCCTCATCACTAAAATAAAAATAAAAATTTAAACTTGTAAGGGTTGGGAATTTGGCTCAGTGGAAGAGCACTTACTTAGCATTTGACAGGCCGAGTCTGGTACTCAGCTCTGGGGGCGAAAAATGCTATAAAAAGTGAACTGTAAGATGGACATTGGTGGTTCACAAGTAATCCTAGCTTTTCTGGAGCCTGAGGTCTGAGGATCGTGCCTCAACACCATGCATGGAAAGTCCATGGGACTTTTTAGCTCCTGTTGATCAACAAAAAGCATGAGGTGGAGCCTTGAGCAAAAAAAGCTTAGGAACAGCACCCAGGCCCCGAGCTCAAGTTCCAGGACTGGCAAAAAAAAAAAAAAAAAAGTGAAGAAGAAAAAGGAGCCACGCCACACTGGGAGTCTCCGTGGGCCAGTCAAGGCCTGCCGGCTGTCAGGAGCTGGCAGTGTGCTCTGATTACTTAACCATTTGCCTGCTGATAGGCGCTTAGATGGGGCTGGAATGGCTGCAGAGGCTCCACGTGAGCCCAGCCCCGGGTCTCTGCCCAGACGGTCCCGGGGGGCGGCGCAGCCGAGGGACACCCCAGATCCCAAGGGCTGCGCGTCCAGACCCGGGCCTGGCTGTTGAGGTGGGCGCGGGCTGCCAGGCCGGTCCCGAGGCCTCCTCCGTCCCCGCCGCGCCCGGCTCAGGAGGGCGCATCTGGAGCTCGCCTGGAGCTCCTGGAGGGGACTGGGGAGGAGGGGACCCGGGAGGAGGGGACCGGGGAGGAGGGGACCCCGGGAGGGGGGGACCGGGGAGGAGGGGACCCCGGGAGGGGGGGGACCGGGGAGGAGGGGACCCCGGGAGGGGGGGACCCGGGGAGGAGGGGACCCCGGGAGGGGGGGACCGGGGAGGAGGGGACCCGGGAGGGGGGGACCGGGGAGGAGGGGACCCGGGAGGAGGGGACCGGGGAGGGGGGACCCGGGAGGAGGGGACCCCGGGAGGAGGGGACCGCAACCCCGGAGGGAGGCGGGGAGGCAAGCGGGGAGGCAGGGAGGCGTCTCCGGTCCGGTCCGCCCCCGCCCTGTTCCGTGTTCGTCCCGGAAGAGGCCTTGGGCGGCCGCCGCCCGGACGGGGAGGGGCGGGGACGGGGCGGGCGGAGCCGCCGGGGTGGGGACGCCCGCGGGCCCTGCGCCGCTTCCTCGGGACAGCGACACCGGGCGCCTGGAAACGTGGCTGGCGAGGCGGAGGCCGCAGGTTAGAGGAGCCGGGGTGGCGCGGGAGGGTCGGCGGGGCTGGGAACGGCACGGAGCGGCGCGGGCGGGCGGGAGGGCAGGAGGAGGAGGGAGGGCAGGAGGAGGAGGGAGGGCAGGAGGAGGGCGGGCGGCCTGCTCCCACGCGGTCCTGCCGGCTGGGGCCCGGCCTGGGCGGGGGCAGAAGCAGGGACCTGAAATGGCCCCCAGAGGGTGGGGCTCCTGGGGTCCGGGCGGGGAGGGCGGCCGACGCCCGTTCCCCCCCCCCCCCCCCCCCCCCCGTCCCCCTTCCAGTCTAACCTCCGTCCCCGGCCTGCCCCAGTCCCTGCCCCGCGCCCGGTGCCTCCGCGGCCTCAGGGCCCGAGCGTCGTCCTCGGGCTTCCTCCAGGCGGGGGCTCCGCCGCCTGAGCCTCAGCACCACCCCGGCTTCTTTTCTATGAGTAGAACCCAGAACAGCACTCAGAGCAGAACTCCAACCAGAGCTCAGAACAGAGCAGAAGAGCACTCAGGGCAGAGCAGAACTCCAACCAGAGCTCAGAACAGAGCAGAAGAGCACTCAGGGCAGAGCAGAACTCAAACCAGAGCTCAGAACAGAGCAGAAGAGCACTCAGGGCAGAGCAGAATTCAAACCAGAGCTCAGAACAGAGCAGAAGAGCACTCAGGGCAGAGCAGAATTCAAACCAGAGCTCAGAACTCAAACCAGAGCTCAGGACAGAGCAGAAGAGCACTCAGGGCAGAGCAGCACTCCAACCAGAGCTCAGAACTCCAACCAGAGCTCAGGACAGAGCAGAAGAGCACTCAGGGCAGAGCAGCACTCAAACCAGAGCTCAGAACTCCAACCAGAGCTCAGGACAGAGCAGAAGAGCACTCAGGGCAGAGCAGCACTCAAACCAGAGCTCAGAACTCCAACCAGAGCTCAGGACAGAGCAGAAGAGCACTCAGGGCAGAGCAGCACTCCAACCAGAGCTCAGGACAGAGCAGAAGAGCACTCAGGGCAGAGCAGCACTCAAACCAGAGCTCAGGACAGAGCAGAAGAGCACTCAGGGCAGAGCAGCACTCCAACCAGAGCTCAGAACAGAGCAGAAGAGCACTCAGGGCAGAGCAGCACTCCAACCAGAGCTCAGGACAGAGCAGAAGAGCACTCAGGGCAGAGCAGAACTCCAACCAGAGCTCAGGACAGAGCAGAAGAGCACTCAGGGCAGAGCAGCACTCCAACCAGAGCTCAGAACTCCAACCAGAGCTCAGGACAGAGCAGAAGAGCACTCAGGGCAGAGCAGAACTCAAACCAGAGCTCAGAACTCCAACCAGAGCTCAGGACAGAGCAGAAGAGCACTCAGGGCAGAGCAGCACTCCAACCAGAGCTCAGAACTCCAACCAGAGCTCAGGACAGAGCAGAAGAGCACTCAGGGCAGAGCAGAACTCAAACCAGAGCTCAGAATAGAGCAGAAGAGCACTCAGGGCAGAGCAGAACTCCAACCAGAGCTCAGGACAGAGCAGAAGAGCACTCAGGGCAGAGCAGAACTCCAACCAGAGCTCAGGACAGAGCAGAAGAGCACTCAGGGCAGAGCAGCACTCAAACCAGAGCTCAGAACTCCAACCAGAGCTCAGGACAGAGCAGAAGAGCACTCAGGGCAGAGCAGCACTCAAACCAGAGCTCAGAACTCCAACCAGAGCTCAGGACAGAGCAGAAGAGCACTCAGGGCAGAGCAGCACTCAAACCAGAGCTCAGAACTCCAACCAGAGCTCAGGACAGAGCAGAAGAGCACTCAGGGCAGAGCAGCACTCAAACCAGAGCTCAGAACTCCAACCAGAGCTCAGGACAGAGCAGAAGAGCACTCAGGGCAGAGCAGCACTCAAACCAGAGCTCAGGACAGAGCAGAAGAGCACTCAGGGCAGAGCAGCACTCAAACCAGAGCTCAGAATAGAGCAGAAGAGCACTCAGGGCAGAGCAGAACTCAAACCAGAGCTCAGAACAGAGCAGAAGAGCACTCAGGGCAGAGCAGCACTCAAACCAGAGCTCAGAACTCAAATCAGAGCTCAGAACAGAGCAGAACTTGGAACCGAGTGGAGCTTAGACAGACGGAACTTGGAATGTGTTCCCTTCCCCACCCACCCAGTGCCGCCAGCGTAGCATGGGTCACTTCTTCTAGCCGGCTGTGGGCTGCCCACATGTCACTCCGGCTGGCAGCCTGGTGTATGCTCAGGGACGGTGGGCACAGATGGCCATTCCACAGGGACAGACTTCCATTCCGGTGTGGCAGGTGAGGACTTTGGGGACCCCTTCCTCAGCCAGTGCCTGCCTTGTTATGTTAGGCTCTGTGCCTGTCCCTCTTTGGTGTCAATTTGTGACCTGGCTCCCCCTCGGCCTAGCTGGATAGAGGCCTGGCTTCTCTGTGGGTGGGAACTGAGTTGGCCAGGGCTGCCTGGTCTGCAGGGGCTTGGCAGCTGGTGGCCTGACTGGCTGCCCGTCAAGGTTCCACCTCTGCAGCCCCTGCCTCTTTGCCTTGCTCCAGGTACTGTGTGCCTTCCCGCCCTGCTTCGAGACAGAGGCCACAACAACCTGAGGACTGCCTAGTCCAGGGTTGTGGCTTCCCACAGGGTCTCCAGCTTTGTGGATGGCAGGGTGGGCTGTGGGCTGTGTGCCTGTGCTTAGAGCAGAATGCAGGCCAAGTGGACAGCAAGTTCCCACACTGGGTACGTGCTCCCCTGATGGGGTCTCAAGGCCAGAGCCCCCACCCTTGTCCAGTCAGATGCGGCAGTGTCTTCCCAGGCCGGATCTGCCATCCTCATGTTCTAGCCAGAGGTATTCTTGGAGACAGGTGAGGCAGGCACCTCTGCTCTACAGCCATGGCTGCCCAGCTCTGCCACCTATGGTGGCCTTTTCTTGGGGAGCCATGGGCCGAGCCCCTCCCTGTCACACAGGTGGCTCCTGGAGGCCATGTGTGTGGAAGCATTGCCAAGGAGAGGCTGGGCCCTTTTGGAAAGGTGTGCTCTTGTGGCCCCATTTGGACGGACTCCTCCCATTCATACGTCCGGCCTGTCATGAGTTTGTAAAGTCCTCTCTTCCCTTTTGCTCAGACAACACCGTGTGCCCACCATGAGTCTCGACATCCAGTGTGAGCAGCTGAGTGACTCCCGGTGGACTGAGCTCCTCCCCCTCGTCCATCAGTACCAAGTGGTCAGGTATGGCGCCCTAGAGTCTGGAAAGCCTGTGTGTCCTGGGGTCCTGTCTGGCTGTGCGCTGGTGGGGAATGGCCCCCCGGGGCCACTGTTCTGTTGCGCTTCTCCACTGGCTGTTTGCAGGTCAGGGTCATCTGAAACTCTGCCCAAACCTGTTTCCACTCAGATCTTTGCTGCCAGATTCAGCCTTTGTTGGCGGCTCTTCCTGGTCTCAGGCTTGTGCCTTTTGACATTGATTTCCTCACACTGACAGGTTGCCGTTTTTCTATGATAAGAGCTGCCTGTCCTGCTTGCATTGATCCAGTTATTCATGTAGTTGGGACAGACAGGAAAGCAGTTTATGTCACTAAACTGGAGTCTGCGCTCCTTCATTGTGCTCAGGTGTGGATCTGACCATGTGTGCTGTCCCCTTCAGAAAGACATAGAGCAGTTGGACATATCTCCATTCCTACTCTTTGGTGATACTTTTCTCCCTACTGCGGAGGGGGAACCCGGGCCCTGAACTGTGTCCCGAGCATGTGCTTAACCTTGAGCCGCCTACCTCCTTGACTGCCAGCATTTCTGATAGTCACTGGTCACACACACAATTTAAAGAGCCAGGTATGATGGTTTAAGCCTGTAATTCTAGGAGGCAGAAGCAGAAGGATCTTGAGGTGGAGCCAAAGACTACACAGCAAGTTCCAGGTCAGGGTGGTCTACATTAAAATAACACTAACACTAATATTGCTATCAGCATTGCTATTCAAGAACTTTACAATTTAATTTACATCCATTCCAAGTTGTAAATGCTAGTCTTTCCCCCAATAAAAAGACCATTAACTTAAAAAGAAAAAAAAAAGTGAGTGTGTGTGTGTGTGTGTGTGTATGTGTGTGTTTGTGTGTGTATATGTGTGTGTATGTGATGTGTACGCGTGTGTGTATGTGTATGTGTGTGTATGTTGTGTATGTGTGTATGTGTGTGTACGTGTGTGTACGTGTGTGTTTGTGTGTATGTGTGTATGTTGTGTATGTGTGTGTATGTGTGTGTGTACGTGTGTGTATGTATGTGTGTGTATGGTGTGTGTGTGTGTGTGTGTGTGTGTGTGTGTGTGTGTGTATGCACTGATCCTGGGGCTTGAACTCAGGGCCTAGGCACTGTCTCTGAGCTTCTTTTTACTCAAGGCTAGTGCTCTACCACTTGAGCCACAGTGCTACTTCCAGCTTTCCTGAATAGTTTATTGGAGATAAGAGTCTCATGGAGTTTTCTCCTGGGCTGGCTTCAAACCGAGATCCTCAGATTCTGGTTTCCTGAGTAGCTAGGATTATAGGCATGAGCCACTGGCGCTTAGCCACTACTGGCTTTTGGTGGTTAATTGGAGATAGTCTGCTGGGGCCAGGGGTGTAAGCACGCACAAAGTCCTGGGTTCGATTCCTCGGTACCACATACATAGAAAAAGCCAGAAGTGGTGCTGTGGCTCAAGTGGCAGAGCTCTATTGAGAAAGCTCAAGGATAGTGCCCAGGCCCTGAGTTCAAGCCCCAGGATTGATAAGAAAGAAAAGAGAGAGAGAGAGAGAGAGAGAGAGAGAGAGAGAGAGAGAGAGAGAGAGAGAGAGAGAGAGAGAGAGAGAGGAGAGAGGTCTCCTGGCCTTTCCTGTCAGGACTGGCTTTGAACCATGTTCCTTGATTCCAGCCACTCGAGTAGCTAGCACTGTAGGCATGGCCTCTGGTACCTTTGGGTCTCTTAGCCTGATAATGGGTCATAGTCGATTGCATGAGGCGATGGTTGAGCTTGCAGCCGGTGTCATGTGGGGTGACTTGGGGGTTCTGTTCCCAGGCTGAACGACTGTGGTCTCTCGGAGGCGCGGTGCAGGGACCTCAGCTCTGCGCTCCAGGCCAACCCCGCCCTGACGGAGCTGAGCCTGCGCACCAATGACCTGGGAGACTCGGGCGTGCGCCTGGTGCTGCAGGGCCTGCAGAGCCCCACCTGCAAGATCCGGACGCTGAGGTGAGGCCCAGCCCTGGCACAGCATGGCCCAGACAGAACTGTGGCGGGTGGTGGTGGGGTGCAGAGGGCCTCCAGAGGCCGCAGGTGGGCAGATGGGAGCACCAGGTCCTCCCAGCTCCAACTAGAGGTGACAGGCATGGAGCTTCCACTGCAGGGACAGGGCTCCCTCCAGCCTCATCCCGGTGTCTGGCTCCACTGGGTCTCTCCTAGCGCCCCTGCTACCCTCCTGCAGGAGAGGGAGGGCGCAGCCCTAGGGCTGCTGGGGAGCTGCTAGAGCGTGTCTTCCAGCCTGCAGAACTGCGGGCTGACGGCGGCCGGCTGCGAGGTCCTGTCCGGCGTTCTGCGCTCCCTGCCGACCCTGCGTGAGCTGCATCTCAGTGACAACCCCTTTGGAGACACTGGCCTGCAGCTGCTCTGTGAGGGGCTCCTGGACCCTCAGTGCCACCTGGAGAAGCTGCAGTGAGTGTGGTCTAAGCTTCCTGTTGTCCCACCCCAGTGCCCAACTAAGAACACCCAAGCCTTCCATCAGGATGTAGCCTCAAGGACCGTTGAGGAGACTTTGGGGGTCCTCTGGTCCGTGGTACTGCTCTGGGATGCCGGGGCTCCCCTCTGCCACGGGCTGCCAGCTGGTCTAACTTGGCCACGGGCACAGGTGTGGGCTCAGGTGTGGGCACCGGCCGGCATTGGTGTGGGAGATGTAGATGGCTCACAGTGGAAGGGGCAGTGGTCTGTTTATGGGTGTCATACCTTTCTTCCGGGTCTGGGAGACCCCCAGTTAGAGACGGGGCTCTTGGGTAGTGAGGGTTTCCCAGAGGAATGCCAAGTCTTCATAGACTGAAAACACTGGACACCGGCTGTCTCAGATGACGGCCCTGGGGCAGGGGTGGGGGCGGGGGGGGGGCTGCGGCCTGGAGAAAGGCTGGGAGGTCAGATACCAGCACTCCCTTGTGTGGCCCCAGTGCCGCCCTTCTATTGCTCCTGCATCTGTTGAACCCCCTCCCCGCCCCTGCAGACTGGAGTACTGCAGGCTCACAGCCGCCAGCGGTGACGCCCTGGCCGCGGTGCTCCGGGCCAAGCCAGATTTCAAGGAGCTGGTGGTGAGCAACAACGACCTCGGTGAGGCTGGGGTCCGAGTGCTGTGCCGGGGCTTGAAGGAGGCTGCCTGCCAGCTGGAGACGCTCAAGTACGTCCCAGGCCAGAGGGCTCCGGGTGGGGCGGGACCCCAGGGCTCTTCTCAGGCGTGTCCTGTGCCTCCAGGATGGAGAACTGTGGCATCACGTCAGCCAGCTGCCGGGATCTGTGCGACGCGATCGCCAAGGCTGCGCTGCAGGAGCTGGACCTGGGCAGCAACAAGCTGGGCAATGCAGGACTTGCTGTGCTGTGCCCCGGGCTGCTGCTCCCCAGCTGCAGGCTCAGGACTCTGTGGTGAGTTGGCTGCCAGCCTCCCCTGAGGCGTGAAGGGAAGCCGGGGGCCGCTGCCCTTGTGCTGGGGACCCGGGGTGGCTGAGGGATGTCTTCAGGAGTCACCCATGTCCACAGGCTCTGGGAGTGTGACATCACCAGTGAGGGCTGCAGGGAGCTGTGTGGCCTCATCCGGGCCAAGCAGAGCCTGAAGGAACTCAGCGTGGCCAGCAACGATCTGGGAGATGAGGGCGCCCGGCTGCTGTGTGAGAGCCTGCTGGAGCCCAGCTGCCACTTGGAATCGCTGTGGTGAGGGCGCTGAGGGGCTGGAGGCTTCCCCAGGAAGGAGAGGAGCCGGGGTCTGCAGGCTCAGGGGCCTGATTGGGTCTTGGCGGTGCCAGCAGATCCAGCGCAGAGCATTGGTGCAGCTGCACAGATGAGAGCAGGGATGGCAGCCAGCGTGGGGCAGAGGACGGGAGTTCCCGTGGGAGATGTCTCTGCCTGTCCACAGGGGATGTCCAGGGTCAGGCGCGGCGCTGGGCCTCCCTTGGTCTAGCCGGGCTCCGTCTGTCCTCACAGGGTGAAGGCTTGCAACCTCACAGCTGCCTGCTGTCCCTATTTCCGGTCAGTGTTGGCGCAGAACAGGTCTCTTCTGGAGCTTCAGATCAGTGACAATAAGCTGGGTGACACAGGTGTGTGTGAGCTCTGCGAGGGCCTGAGCCAGCCTGGCACCGTGCTGCGTGTGCTCTGGTAAGTGCCGTGCCCCTGTGTGTGGGGGAGGAGGGAGGGGGAGGAGGGGGAGGAGATGCTCTGCGAGGGCCTGAGCCAGCCTGGCACTGCTGCGTGTGCTCTGGTGAGTGCCGTGCCCCTGTGTGTGTGGGGGAGGAGGGAGGGGGAGGAGGGGGAGGAGATGCTCTGCGAGGGCCTGAGCCAGCCTGGCACTGCTGCGTGTGCTCTGGTGAGTGCCGTGCCCCTGTGTGTGTGGGGGAGGAGGGAGGGGGAGGAGGGGGAGGAGATGCTGTGTGAGGGCCTGAGCCAGCCTGGCACTGCTTCGTGTGCTCTGGTGAGTGCAGTGCCCCTGTGTGTGGGGGGGGAGGGAGGGGGAGGAGGGGGAGGAGATGCTGTGTGAGGGCCTGAGCCAGCCTGGCACTGCTGCGTGTGCTCTGGTGAGTGCCGTGCCCCTGTGTGTGGGGGAGGAGGGAGGGGGAGGAGGGGGAGGAGATGCTCTGTGAGGGTCTGAGCCAGCCTGGCACTGCTCCCTGTGCTCTGGTGAGTGCAGTGCCCCTGTGTGTGGGGGGGAGGAGGGAGGGGGAGGAGGGGGAGGAGATGCTCTGTGAGGGCCTGAGCCAGCCTGGCACTGCTCCCTGTGCTCTGGTGAGTGCAGTGCCCCTGTGTGTGGGGGGGAGGAGGGAGGGGGAGGAGGGGGAGGACATGCTGTGTGAGGGCCTGAGCCAGCCTGGCACTGCTCCGTGTGCTCTGGTGAGTGCAGTGCCCCTGTGTGTAGGGGAGGAGGGAGGGGGAGGAGGGGGAGGAGATGCTCTGTGAGGGCCTGAGCCAGCCTGGCACCGTGCCAAGCCCCACTTCCCTATTTCTAGAGGTTAACTGGAGATAAGAGTCTCAGGTCCTTTGTGCCGGGGCTGGCTTTGAACCTTGGTCCTCAGACTTCAGCCTCTTGAGTAGCTGGGAAGACAGGCGTGAGCCACCACACCCGGCTTGTTCACTCTTTTCTCATCTCTCATTCTTCCCTCTTTGGACCCAGCTGAGCTGGGGGTTTTTTTGGCAGCACTGGGGACCAACCCAGAGTCTCATCAGGGTGGTGCTGTGTGGACAGTGCCTCAGGGCTGTCTTCCTCCCTGTGGAGGGAGCTGTTGGCTGGCACCCTCTAAGCCCAGCTGAGGGAAGGGGTACACAGGGAAGGGGTTCACGCACCTGCTCTCCTTTGGTGGGAAAAGGGGCCATGCAAGGACTGTGCCATGCGGCCAATGCTGTAGTCCCCACTTGGCTGACCTGTGGAGCACAGGGGCTGCTCCAGGGTCTGGGCGTGTGTGGGGCAATCCAGACCCAGGCCCCTGAGCTGGCATGTAGCACTGCTGGGCACAACCTCGCCTGACCTCCTTCCTCCCTTCCCAGGCTGGGGGACTGTGACGTGACCGACAACGGCTGCAGCAGCCTGGCATCAGCTCTGCAGGCCAATCACAGCCTGCGGGTGTTGGAGCTCAGCAACAACTGCATGGGGGACCCTGGCATTCAGCAGCTGATAGAGAGCGTCAGGCAGCCTGGCTGTGCCCTGGAGAAACTAGTGTAAGCAGGTGCAGGGTGAGGGCTCAGTGGAGGGGAGGAAGGTGGAGGAGTGAATGGGATGAGGATCAGTGGAGGAGGAAGGTGGAGGAGTGAGTGGGATGACGACTCACTGGAGGAGGAAGGTGGAGGAGTGAATGGGATGAGGACTCAGTGGAGGAGGAAGGTGGAGGAGTGAATGGGATGAGGGACTCAGTGGAGGAGGAAGGTGGAGGAGTGAATGGGGTGAAGACTCAGTGGAGGAGGAAGGTGGAGGAGTGAATGGGATGAGGATCAGTGGAGGAGGAAGGTGGAGGAGTGAATGGGATGAGGATCAGTGAGGAGGAAGGTGGAGGAGTGAATGGGATGAGGACTCAGTGGAGGAGGAAGGTGGAGGAGTGAATGGGATGAGGATCAGTGGAGGAGGAAGGTGGAGGAGTGAATGGGATGAGGATCAGTGGAGGAGGAAGTTGGAGCAGTGAATGGGGTGAGGATCAGTGGAGGAGGAAGGTGGAGGAGTGAATGGGATGAGGATCAGTGGAGGAGGAAGGTGGAGGAGTGAATGGGGTGAGGATCAGTGCAGGAGGAAGGTGGAGGAGTGAATGGGATGAGGATCAGTGGAGGAGGAAGGTGGAGGAGTGAATGGGGTGAGGACTCAGTGGAGGAGGAAGGTGGAGGAGTGAATGGGATGAGGATCAGTGGAGGAGGAAGGTGGAGGAGTGAATGGGATGAGGACTCAGTGGAGGAGGAAGGTGGAGGAGTGAATGGGATGAGGATCAGTGGAGGAGGAAGGTGGAGGAGTGAATGGGATGAGGATCAGTGGAGGAGGAAGGTGAAGGAGTGAATGGGATGAGGATCAGTGGAGGAGGAAGGTGGAGGAGTGAATGGGATGAGGATCAGTGGAGGAGGAAGGTGGAGGAGAGAATGGGGTGAGGACTCAGAAGAGGAGGAAGGTGGAGGAGTGAATGGGGTGAGGATCAGTGGAGGAGGAAGGTGGAGGAGTGAATGGGGTGAGGATCAGTGGAGGAGGAAGGTGGAGGAGTGAATGGGGTGAGGATCAGTGGAGGAGGAAGGTGGAGGAGTGAATGGGGTGAGGATCAGTGGAGGAGGAAGGTGGAGGAGTGAATGGGATGAGGACTCAGTGGAGGAGGAAGGTGGAGGAGTGAATGGGGTGAGGATCAGTGGAGGAGGAAGGTGGAGGAGTGAGTGGGGTGAGGATCAGTGGAGGAGGAAGGTGGAGGAGTGAATGGGATGAGGATCAGTGGAGGAGGAAGGTGGAGGAGTGAATGGGGTGAGGATCAGTGGAGGAGGAAGGTGGAGGAGTGAGTGGGATGAGGATCAGTGGAGGAGGAAGGTGGAGGAGTGAATGGGATGAGGATCAGTGGAGGAGGAAGGTGGAGGAGTGAATGGGGTGAGGACTCAGTGGAGGAGGAAGGTGGAGGAGTGAATGAGATGAGGATCAGTGGAGGAGGAAGGTGGAGGAGTGAATGGGATGAGGACTCAGTGGAGGAGGAAGGTGGAGGAGTGAGTGGGATGAGGACTCAGTGGAGGAGGAAGGTGGAGGAGTGAGTGGGATGAGGATCAGTGGAGGGGGAAGGTGGAGGAGTGAATGAGATGAGGATCAGTGGAGGAGGAAGGTGGAGGAGTGAATGGGATGAGGATCAGTGGAGGAGGAAGGTGGAGGAGTGAATGGGATGAGGATCAGTGGAGGAGGAAGGTGGAGGAGTGAATGGGATGAGGATCAGTGGAGGAGGAAGGTGGAGGAGAGAATGGGGTGAGGACTCAGTGGAGGAGGAAGGTGGAGGAGTGAATGGGGTGAGGACTCAGTGGAGGAGGAAGGTGGAGGAGTGAGTGGGATGAGGATCAGTGGAGGAGGAAGGTGGAGGAGTGAATGGGATGAGGATCAGTGGAGGAGGAAGGTGGAGGAGTGAATGGGATGAGGATCAGTGGAGGAGGAAGGTGGAGGAGTGAATGGGATGAGGATCAGTGGAGGAGGAAGGTGGAGGAGTGAATGGGGTGAGGACTCAGTGGAGGAGGAAGGTGGAGGAGTGAATGGGGTGAGGACTCAGTGGAGGAGGAAGGTGGAGGAGTGAATGGGATGAGGATCAGTGGAGGAGGAAGGTGGAGGAGTGAATGGGATGAGGATCAGTGGAGGAGGAAGGTGGAGGAGTGAATGGGATGAGGATCAGTGGAGGAGGAAGGTGGAGGAGTGAATGGGATGAGGATCAGTGGAGGAGGAAGGTGGAGGAGTGAATGGGATGAGGATCAGTGGAGGAGGAAGGTGGAGGAGTGAATGGGGTGAGGACTCAGTGGAGGAGGAAGGTGGAGGAGTGAATGGGGTGAGGACTCAGTGGAGGAGGAAGGTGGAGGAGTGAATGGGATGAGGATCAGTGGAGGAGGAAGGTGGAGGAGTGAATGGGATGAGGATCAGTGGAGGAGGAAGGTGGAGGAGTGAATGGGATGAGGATCAGTGGAGGAGGAAGGTGGAGGAGTGAATGGGGTGAGGATCAGTGGAGGAGGAAGGTGGAGGAGTGAATGGGATGAGGATCAGTGGAGGAGGAAGGTGGAGGAGTGAATGGAATGAGGATCAGTGGAGGAGGAAGGTGGAGGAGTGAATGGGGTGAGGATCAGTGGAGGAGGAAGGTGGAGGAGTGAATGGGGTGAGGATCAGTGGAGGAGGAAGGTGGAGGAGTGAATGGGATGAGGATCAGTGGAGGAGGAAGGTGGAGGAGTGAATGGGGTGAGGATCAGTGGAGGAGGAAGGTGGAGGAGTGAATGGGGTGAGGATCAGTGGAGGAGGAAGGTGGAGGAGTGAATGGGGTGAGGACTCAGTGGAGGAGGAAGGTGGAGGAGAGAATGGGGTGAGGACTCAGTGGAGGAGGAAGGTGGAGGAGTGAATAGGATGAGGATCAGTGGAGGAGGAAGGTGGAGGAGTGAATGGGATGATGATCAGTGGAGGAGGAAGGTGGAGGAGTGAATGGGATGAGGATCAGTGGAGGAGGAAGGTGGAGGAGTGAATGGGATGAGGGCTCAGTGGAGGAGGAAGGTGGAGGAGTGAATGGGGTGAGGATCAGTGGAGGAGGAAGGTGGAGGAGTGAATGGGATGAGGATCAGTGGAGGAGGAAGGTGGAGGAGTGAATGGGATGAGGACTCAGTGGAGGAGGAAGGTGGAGGAGTGAATGGGATGAGGGCTCAGTGGAGGAGGAAGGTGGAGGAGTGAATGGGATGAGGACTCAGTGGAGGAGGAAGGTGGAGGAGTGAGTGGGATGAGGATCAGTGGAGGAGGAAGGTGGAGGAGTGAATGGGATGAGGGCTCAGTGGAGGAGGAAGGTGGAGGAGTGAATGGGATGAGGATCAGTGGAGGAGGAAGGTGGAGGAGTGAATGGGGTGAGGATCAGTGGAGGAGGAAGGTGGAGGAGTGAATGGGATGAGGACTCAGTGGAGGAGGAAGGTGGAGGAGTGAATGGGGTGAGGACTCAGTGGAGGAGGAAGGTGGAGGAGTGAATGGGATGAGGATCAGTGGAGGAGGAAGGTGGAGGAGTGAATGGGGTGAGGATCAGTGGAGGAGGAAGGTGGAGGAGTGAATGGGGTGAGGACTCAGTGGAGGAGGAAGGTGGAGGAGTGAATGGGATGAGGATCAGTGGAGGAGGAAGGTGGAGGAGTGAATGGGGTGAGGATCAGTGGAGGAGGAAGGTGGAGGAGTGAATGGGGTGAGGACTCAGTGGAGGAGGAAGGTGGAGGAGTGAATGGGATGAGGACTCAGTGGAGGAGGAAGGTGGAGGAGTGAATGGGGTGAGGATCAATGGAGGAGGAAGGTGGAGGAGTGAATGGGGTGAGGACTCAGTGGAGGAGGAAGGTGGAGGAGTGAATGGGATGAAGATCAGTGGAGGAGGAAGGTGGAGGAGTGAATGGGGTCAGGATCAGTGGAGGAGGAAGGTGAAGGAGTGAATGGGATGAGGATCAGTGGAGGAGGAAGGTGGAGGAGTGAATGGGATGAGGACTCAGTGGAGGAGGAAGGTGGAGGAGTGAATGGGATGAGGATCAGTGGAGGAGGAAGGTGGAGGAGTGAGTGGGATGAGGATCAGTGGAGGAGGAAGGTGGAGGAGTGAATGTGGTGAGGATCAGTGGAGGAGGAAGGTGGAGGAGTGAATGGGGTGAGGATCAGTGGAGGAGGAAGGTGGAGGAGTGAATGGGGTGAGGATCAGTGGAGGAGGAAGGTGGAGGAGAGAATGGGGTGAGGACTCAGTGGAGGAGGAAGGTGGAGGAGTGAATGGGGTGAGGATCAGTGGAGGAGGAAGGTGGAGGAGTGAATGGGGTGAGGATCAGTGGAGGAGGAAGGTGGAGGAGTGAATGGGGTGAGGACTCAGTGGAGGAGGAAGGTGGAGGAGTGAATGGGATGAGGATCAGTGGAGGAGGAAGGTGAAGGAGTGAATGAGATGAGGACTCAGTGGAGGAGGAAGGTGGAGGAGAGAATGGGGTGAGGACTCAGTGGAGGAGGAAGGTGGAGGAGTGAATGGGGTGAGGATCAGTGGACGAGGAAGGTGGAGGAGTGAATGGGATGAGGATCAGTGGAGGAGGAAGGTGAAGGAGTGAATGAGATGAGGACTCAGTGGAGGAGGAAGGTGGAGGAGAGAATGGGGTGAGGACTCAGTGGAGGAGGAAGGTGGAGGAGTTAATGGGGTGAGGATCAGTGGAGGAGGAAGGTGGAGGAGTGAATGGGATGAGGATCAGTGGAGGAGGAAGGTGGAGGAGTGAATGGGGTGAGGATCAGTGGAGGAGGAAGGTGGAGGAGTGAATGGGATGAGGACTCAGTGGAGGAGGAAGGTGGAGGAGAGAATGGGGTGAGGACTCAGTGGTGGAGGAAGGTGGAGGAGTGAATGGGGTGAGGATCAGTGGAGGAGGAAGGTGGAGGAGTGAATGGGATGAGGATCAGTGGAGGAGGAAGTTGGAGGAGTGAATGGGGTGAGGATCAGTGGAGGAGGAAGGTGGAGGAGTGAATGGGATGAGGATCAGTGGAGGAGGAAGGTGGAGGAGTGAATGGGGTGAGGATCAGTGGAGGAGGAAGGTGGAGGAGTGAATGGGGTGAGGATCAGTGGAGGAGGAAGGTGGAGGAGTGAATGGGGTGAGGATCAGTGGAGGAGGAAGGTGGAGGAGTGAATGGGGTGAGGATCAGTGGAGGAGGAAGGTGGAGGAGTGAATGGGGTGAGGATCAGTGGAGGAGGAAGGTGGAGGAGTGAATGGGGTGAGGATCAGTGGAGGAGGAAGGTGGAGGAGTGAATGGGATGAGGATCAGTGGAGGAGGAAGGTGGAGGAGTGAATGGGGTGAGGATCAGTGGAGGAGGAAGGTGGAGGAGTGAATGGGGTGAGGATCAGTGGAGGAGGAAGGTGGAGGAGTGAATGGGATGAGGATCAGTGGAGGAGGAAGGTGGAGGAGTGAATGGGGTGAGGATCAGTGGAGGAGGAAGGTGGAGGAGTGAGTGGGATGAGGATCAGTGGAGGAGGAAGGTGGAGGAGTGAATGGGATGAGGATCAGTGGAGGAGGAAGGTGGAGGAGTGAGTGGGATGAGGATCAGTGGAGGAGGAAGGTGGAGGAGAGAATAGGGTGAGGACTCAGTGGAGGAGGAAGGTGGAGGAGTGAATGGGATGAGGATCAGTGGAGGAGGAAGGTGGAGGAGTGAATGGGATGAGGACTCAGTGGAGGAGGAAGGTGGAGGAGTGAATGGGGTGAGGACTCAGTGGAGGAGGAAGGTGGAGGAGTGAATGGGATGAGGATCAGTGGAGGAGGAAGGTGGAGGAGGTGAATGGGGTGAGGATCAGTGGAGGAGGAAGGTGGAGGAGTGAATGGGGTGAGGACTCAGTGGAGGAGGAAGGTGGAGGAGTGAATGGGATGAGGATCAGTGGAGGAGGAAGGTGGAGGAGTGAATGGGGTGAGGATCAGTGGAGGAGGAAGGTGGAGGAGTGAATGGGATGAGGATCAGTGGAGGAGGAAGGTGGAGGAGTGAATGGGGTGAGGATCAGTGGAGGAGGAAGGTGGAGGAGTGAATGGGGAGAGGATCAGTGGAGGAGGAAGGTGGAGGAGTGAATGGGATGAGGATCAGTGGAGGAGGAAGGTGGAGGAGTGAATGGGATGAGGACTCAGTGGAGGAGGAAGGTGGAGGAGTGAATGGGATGAGGACTCAGTGGAGGAGGAAGATGGAGGAGAGAATGGGGTGAGGATCAGTGGAGGAGGAAGGTGGAGGAGTGAATGGGGTGAGGATCAGTGGAGGAGGAAGGTGGAGGAGTGAATGGGATGAGGATCACTGGAGGAGGAAGGTGGAGGAGTGAATGGGATGAGGACTCAGTGGAGGAGGAAGGTGGAGGAGTGAATGGGATGAGGACTCAGTGGAGGAGGAAGGTGGAGGAGTGAATGGGGTGAGGATCAGTGGAGGAGGAAGGTGGAGGAGTGAATGGGGTGAGGATCAGTAGAGGAGGAAGGTGGAGGAGTGAATGGGATGAGGATCAGTGGAGGAGGAAGGTGGAGGAGTGAATGGGGTGAGGGCTCAGTGGAGGAGGAAGGTGGAGGAGAGAATGGGGTGAGGATCAGTGGAGGAGGAAGGTGGAGGAGTGAATGGGATGAGGATCAGTGGAGGAGGAAGGTGGAGGAGTGAATGGGGTGAGGATCAGTGGAGGAGGAAGGTGGAGGAGTGAGTGGGATGAGGATCAGTGGAGGAGGAAGGTGGAGGAGTGAGTGGGATGAGGATCAGTGGAGGAGGAAGGTGGAGGAGTGAATGGGATGAGGATCAGTGGAGGAGGAAGGTGGAGGAGTGAATGGGATGAGGATCAGTGGAGGAGGAAGGTGGAGGAGTGAGTGGGATGAGGATCAGTGGAGGAGGAAGGTGGAGGAGTGAATGGGGTGAGGATCAGTGGAGGAGGAAGGTGGAGGAGAGAATGGGGTGAGGATCAGTGCAGGAGGAAGGTGGAGGAGTGAATGGGATGAGGACTCAGTGGAGGAGGAAGGTGGAGGAGAGAATGGGATGAGGACTCAGTGGAGGAGGAAGGTGGAGGGAGTGAATGGGGTGAGTATCAGTGGAGGAGGAAGGTGGAGGAGAGAATGGGGTGAGGATCAGTGCAGGAGGAAGGTGGAGGAGAGAATGGGGTGAGGACTCAGTGGAGGAGGAAGGTGGAGGAGAGAATGGGGTGAGGACTCAGAAGAGGAGGAAGGTGGAGGAGTGAATGGGGTGAGGATCAGTGGAGGAGGAAGGTGGAGGAGTGAATGGGGTGAGGATCAGTGGAGGAGGAAGGTGGAGGAGTGAATGGGGTGAGGATCAGTGGAGGAGGAAGGTGGAGGAGTGAATGGGGTGAGGATCAGTGGAGGAGGAAGGTGGAGGAGTGAATGGGATGAGGACTCAGTGGAGGAGGAAGGTGGAGGAGTGAATGGGGTGAGGATCAGTGGAGGAGGAAGGTGGAGGAGTGAGTGGGGTGAGGATCAGTGGAGGAGGAAGGTGGAGGAGTGAATGGGATGAGGATCAGTGGAGGAGGAAGGTGGAGGAGTGAATGGGGTGAGGATCAGTGGAGGAGGAAGGTGGAGGAGTGAGTGGGATGAGGATCAGTGGAGGAGGAAGGTGGAGGAGTGAATGGGATGAGGATCAGTGGAGGAGGAAGGTGGAGGAGTGAATGGGGTGAGGACTCAGTGGAGGAGGAAGGTGGAGGAGTGAGTGGGATGAGGATCAGTGGAGGAGGAAGGTGGAGGAGTGAATGGGATGAGGATCAGTGGAGGAGGAAGGTGGAGGAGTGAATGGGATGAGGATCAGTGGAGGAGGAAGGTGGAGGAGTGAATGGGGTGAGGATCAGTGGAGGAGGAAGGTGGAGGAGTGAATGGGATGAGGATCAGTGGAGGAGGAAGGTGGAGGAGTGAATGGGGTGAGGATCAGTGGAGGAGGAAGGTGGAGGAGTGAATGGGATGAGGATCAGTGGAGGAGGAAGGTGGAGGAGTGAATGGGATGAGGATCAGTGGAGGAGGAAGGTGGAGGAGTGAATGGGGTGAGGACTCAGTGGAGGAGGAAGGTGGAGGAGTGAATGGGATGAAGACTCAGTGGAGGAGGAAGGTGGAGGAGTGAATGGGATGAGGATCAGTGGAGGAGGAAGGTGGAGGAGTGAATGGGATGAGGACTCAGTGGAGGAGGAAGGTGGAGGAGTGAATGGGGTGAGGACTCAGTGGAGTAGGAAGGTGGAGGAGTGAATGGGATGAGGACTCAGTGGAGGAGGAAGGTGGAGGAGTGAATGGGATGAGGACTCAGTGGAGGAGGAAGGTGGAGGAGTGAATGGGGTGAGGATCAGTGGAGGAGGAAGGTGGAGGAGTGAATGGGATGAGGACTCAGTGGAGGAGGAAGGTGGAGGAGTGAATGGGGTGAGGATCAGTGGAGGAGGAAGGTGGAGGAGTGAATGGGGTGAGGATCAGTGGAGGAGGAAGGTGGAGGAGTGAATGGGATGAGGATCAGTGGAGGAGGAAGGTGGAGGAGTGAATGGGATGAGGATCAGTGGAGGAGGAAGGTGGAGGAGTGAATAGGATGAGGATCAGTGGAGGAAGGTGGAGGAGTGAATGGGATGAGGATCAGTGGAGGAGGAAGGTGGAGGAGTGAATGGGGTGAGGATCAGTGGAGGAGGAAGGTGGAGGAGTGAATGGGATGAGGATCAGTGGAGGAGGAAGGTGGAGGAGTGAATGGGATGAGGACTCAGTGGAGGAGGAAGGTGGAGGAGTGAATGGGATGAGGATCAGTGGAGGAGGAAGGTGGAGGAGTGAATGGGATGAGGATCAGTGGAGGAGGAAGGTGGAGGAGTGAGTGGGATGAGGATCAGTGGAGGAGGAAGGTGGAGGAGTGAATGGGATGAGGATCAGTGAAGGAGGAAGGTGGAGGAGTGAATGGGGTGAGGACTCAGTGGAGGAGGAAGGTGGAGGAGTGAATGGGATGAGGATCAGTGGAGGAGGAAGGTGGAGGAGTGAATGGGATGAGGACTCAGTGGAGGAGGAAGGTGGAGGAGTGAATGGGGTGAGGACTCAGTGGAGGAGGAAGGTGGAGGAGTGAATGGGGTGAGGACTCAGTGGAGGAGGAAGGTGGAGGAGTGAATGAGATGAGGATCAGTGGAGGAGGAAGGTGGAGGAGTGAATGGGATGAGGACTCAGTGGAGGAGGAAGGTGGAGGAGTGAGTGGGATGAGGACTCAGTGGAGGAGGAAGGTGGAGGAGTGAGTGGGATGAGGATCAGTGGAGGGGGAAGGTGGAGGAGTGAATGAGATGAGGATCAGTGGAGGAGGAAGGTGGAGGAGTGAATGGGATGAGGATCAGTGGAGGAGGAAGGTGGAGGAGTGAATGGGATGAGGATCAGTGGAGGAGGAAGGTGGAGGAGTGAATGGGATGAGGATCAGTGGAGGAGGAAGGTGGAGGAGAGAATGGGGTGAGGACTCAGTGGAGGAGGAAGGTGGAGGGGTGAATGGGATGAGGATCAGTGGAGGAGGAAGGTGGAGGAGTGAATGGGATGAGGATCAGTGGAGGAGGAAGGTGGAGGAGTGAATGGGATGAGGATCAGTGGAGGAGGAAGGTGGAGGAGTGAATGGGGTGAGGATCAGTGGAGGAGGAAGGTGGAGGAGTGAATGGGATGAGGATCAGTGGAGGAGGAAGGTGGAGGAGTGAATGGAATGAGGATCAGTGGAGGAGGAAGGTGGAGGAGTGAATGGGGTGAGGATCAGTGGAGGAGGAAGGTGGAGGAGTGAATGGGGTGAGGATCAGTGGAGGAGGAAGGTGGAGGAGTGAATGGGATGAGGATCAGTGGAGGAGGAAGGTGGAGGAGTGAATGGGGTGAGGATCAGTGGAGGAGGAAGGTGGAGGAGTGAATGGGGTGAGGATCAGTGGAGGAGGAATGTGGAGGAGTGAATGGGATGAGGATCAGTGGAGGAGGAAGGTGGAGGAGTGAATGGGATGAGGACTCAGTGGAGGAGGAAGGTGGAGGAGTGAATGGGGTGAGGACTCAGTGGAGGAGGAAGGTGGAGGAGAGAATGGGGTGAGGACTCAGTGGAGGAGGAAGGTGGAGGAGTGAATAGGATGAGGATCAGTGGAGGAGGAAGGTGGAGGAGTGAATGGGATGATGATCAGTGGAGGAGGAAGGTGGAGGAGTGAATGGGATGAGGATCAGTGGAGGAGGAAGGTGGAGGAGTGAATGGGATGAGGGCTCAGTGGAGGAGGAAGGTGGAGGAGTGAATGGGGTGAGGATCAGTGGAGGAGGAAGGTGGAGGAGTGAATGGGATGAGGATCAGTGGAGGAGGAAGGTGGAGGAGTGAATGGGATGAGGACTCAGTGGAGGAGGAAGGTGGAGGAGTGAATGGGATGAGGGCTCAGTGGAGGAGGAAGGTGGAGGAGTGAATGGGATGAGGACTCAGTGGAGGAGGAAGGTGGAGGAGTGAGTGGGATGAGGATCAGTGGAGGAGGAAGGTGGAGGAGTGAATGGGATGAGGGCTCAGTGGAGGAGGAAGGTGGAGGAGTGAATGGGATGAGGATCAGTGGAGGAGGAAGGTGGAGGAGTGAATGGGGTGAGGATCAGTGGAGGAGGAAGGTGGAGGAGTGAATGGGGATGAGGACTCAGTGGAGGAGGAAGGTGGAGGAGTGAATGGGGTGAGGACTCAGTGGAGGAGGAAGGTGGAGGAGTGAATGGGATGAGGATCAGTGGAGGAGGAAGGTGGAGGAGTGAATGGGGTGAGGATCAGTGGAGGAGGAAGGTGGAGGAGTGAATGGGGTGAGGACTCAGTGGAGGAGGAAGGTGGAGGAGTGAATGGGATGAGGATCAGTGGAGGAGGAAGGTGGAGGAGTGAATGGGGTGAGGATCAGTGGAGGAGGAAGGTGGAGGAGTGAATGGGGTGAGGACTCAGTGGAGGAGGAAGGTGGAGGAGTGAATGGGATGAGGACTCAGTGGAGGAGGAAGGTGGAGGAGTGAATGGGGTGAGGATCAGTGGAGGAGGAAGGTGGAGGAGTGAATGGGGATGAGGACTCAGTGGAGGAGGAAGGTGGAGGAGTGAATGGGATGAGGATCAGTGGAGGAGGAAGGTGGAGGAGTGAATGGGGTGAGGATCAGTGGAGGAGGAAGGTGGAGGAGTGAATGGGATGAGGATCAGTGGAGGAGGAAGGTGGAGGAGTGAATGGGGTGAGGACTCAGTGGAGGAGGAAGGTGGAGGAGTGAATGGGGTGAGGATCAGTGGAGGAGGAAGGTGGAGGAGTGAATGGGGTGAGGATCAGTGGAGGAGGAAGGTGGAGGAGTGAATGTGGTGAGGATCAGTGGAGGAGGAAGGTGGAGAAGTGAATGGGGTGAGGATCAGTGGAGGAGGAAGGTGGAGGAGTGAATGGGGTGAGGATCAGTGGAGGAGGAAGGTGGAGGAGTGAATGGGGTGAGGACTCAGTGGAGGAGGAAGGTGGAGGAGTGAATGGGATGAGGATCAGTGGAGGAGGAAGGTGGAGGAGTGAATGGGGTGAGGACTCAGTGGAGGAGGAAGGTGGAGGAGTGAATGGGGTGAGGACTCAGTGGAGGAGGAAGGTGGAGGAGTGAATGGGATGAGGATCAGTGGAGGAGGAAGGTGAAGGAGTGAATGAGATGAGGACTCAGTGGAGGAGGAAGGTGGAGGAGAGAATGGGGTGAGGACTCAGTGGAGGAGGAAGGTGGAGGAGTGAATGGGGTGAGGATCAGTGGAGGAGGAAGGTGGAGGAGTGAATGGGGATGAGGATCAGTGGAGGAGGAAGGTGAGGAGTGAATGGGATGAGGACTCAGTGGAGGAGGAAGGTGGAGGAGAGAATGGGGTGAGGACTCAGTGGAGGAGGAAGGTGGAGGAGTGAATGGGGTGAGGATCAGTGGAGGAGGAAGGTGGAGGAGTGAATGGGATGAGGATCAGTGGAGGAGGAAGGTGGAGGAGTGAATGGGGTGAGGATCAGTGGAGGAGGAAGGTGGAGGAGTGAATGGGATGAGGATCAGTGGAGGAGGAAGGTGGAGGAGTGAATGGGGTGAGGATCAGTGGAGGAGGAAGGTGGAGGAGTGAATGGGGTGAGGATCAGTGGAGGAGGAAGGTGGAGGAGTGAATGGGGTGAGGATCAGTGGAGGAGGAAGGTGGAGGAGTGAATGGGGTGAGGATCAGTGGAGGAGGAAGGTGGAGGAGTGAATGGGGTGAGGATCAGTGGAGGAGGAAGGTGGAGGAGTGAATGGGGTGAGGATCAGTGGAGGAGGAAGGTGGAGGAGTGAATGGGGTGAGGATCAGTGGAGGAGGAAGGTGGAGGAGTGAATGGGGTGAGGATCAGTGGAGGAGGAAGGTGGAGGAGTGAATGGGGTGAGGATCAGTGGAGGAGGAAGGTGGAGGAGTGAATGGGGTGAGGATCAGTGGAGGAGGAAGGTGGAGGAGTGAATGGGGTGAGGATCAGTGGAGGAGGAAGGTGGAGGAGTGAATGGGGTGAGGATCAGTGGAGGAGGAAGGTGGAGGAGTGAATGGGATGAGGATCAGTGGAGGAGGAAGGTGGAGGAGTGAATCGGGGTGAGGATCAGTGGAGAGGAAGGTGGTGGAGTGAATGGGATGAGGATCAGTGGAGGAGGAAGGTGGAGGAGTGAATGGGGTGAGGATCAGTGGAGGAGGAAGGTGGAGGAGTGAGTGGGATGAGGATCAGTGTGAGGAGGAAGGTGGAGGATGAATGGGATGAGGATCAGTGGAGGAGGAAGGTGGAGGAGTGAGTGGGATGAGGATCAGTGGAGGAGGAAGGTGGAGGAGAGAATAGGGTGAGGACTCAGTGGAGGAGGAAGGTGGAGGAGTGAATGGGATGAGGATCAGTGGAGGAGGAAGGTGGAGGAGTGAATGGGATGAGGACTCAGTGGAGGAGGAAGGTGGAGGAGTGAATGGGGTGAGGACTCAGTGGAGGAGGAAGGTGGAGGAGTGAATGGGATGAGGATCAGTGGAGGAGGAAGGTGGAGGAGTGAATGGGGTGAGGATCAGTGGAGGAGGAAGGTGGAGGAGTGAATGGGGTGAGGACTCAGTGGAGGAGGAAGGTGGAGGAGTGAATGGGATGAGGATCAGTGGAGGAGGAAGGTGGAGGAGTGAATGGGGTGAGGATCAGTGGAGGAGGAAGGTGGAGGAGTGAATGGGATGAGGATCAGTGGAGGAGGAAGGTGGAGGAGTGAATGGGGTGAGGATCAGTGGAGGAGGAAGGTGGAGGAGTGAATGGGGAGAGGATCAGTGGAGGAGGAAGGTGGAGGAGTGAATGGGATGAGGATCAGTGGAGGAGGAAGGTGGAGGAGTGAATGGGATGAGGACTCAGTGGAGGAGGAAGGTGGAGGAGTGAATGGGATGAGGACTCAGTGGAGGAGGAAGATGGAGGAGAGAATGGGGTGAGGATCAGTGGAGGAGGAAGGTGGAGGAGTGAATGGGGTGAGGATCAGTGGAGGAGGAAGGTGGAGGAGTGAATGGGATGAGGATCAGTGGAGGAGGAAGGTGGAGGAGTGAATGGGATGAGGACTCAGTGGAGGAGGAAGGTGGAGGAGTGAATGGGATGAGGACTCAGTGGAGGAGGAAGGTGGAGGAGTGAATGGGGTGAGGATCAGTGGAGGAGGAAGGTGGAGGAGTGAATGGGGTGAGGATCAGTAAAGGAGGAAGGTGGAGGAGTGAATGGGATGAGGATCAGTGGAGGAGGAAGGTGGAGGAGTGAATGGGGTGAGGGCTCAGTGGAGGAGGAAGGTGGAGGAGAGAATGGGGTGAGGATCAGTGGAGGAGGAAGGTGGAGGAGTGAATGGGATGAGGATCAGTGGAGGAGGAAGGTGGAGGTGTGAATGGGGTGAGGATCAGTGGAGGAGGAAGGTGGAGGAGTGAGTGGGATGAGGATCAGTGGAGGAGGAAGGTGGAGGAGTGAGTGGGATGAGGATCAGTGGAGGAGGAAGGTGGAGGAGTGAATGGGATGAGGATCAGTGGAGGAGGAAGGTGGAGGAGTGAATGGGATGAGGATCAGTGGAGGAGGAAGGTGGAGGAGTGAGTGGGATGAGGATCAGTGGAGGAGGAAGGTGGAGGAGTGAATGGGGTGAGGATCAGTGGAGGAGGAAGGTGGAGGAGTGAATGGGGTGAGGATCAGTGGAGGAGGAAGGTGGAGGAGTGAATGGGATGAGGACTCAGTGGAGGAGGAAGGTGGAGGAGAGAATGGGATGAGGACTCAGTGGAGGAGGAAGGTGGAGGAGTGAATGGGGTGAGGATCAGTGCAGGAGGAAGGTGGAGGAGTGAATGGGATGAGGACTCAGTGGAGGAGGAAGGTGGAGGAGAGAATGGGATGAGGACTCAGTGGAGGAGGAAGGTGGAGGAGTGAATGGGATGAGGATCAGTGGAGGAGGAAGGTGGAGGAGTGAGTGGGATGAGGATCAGTGGAGGAGGAAGGTGGAGGAGTGAGTGGGATGAGGATCAGTGGAGGAGGAAGGTGGAGGAGAGAATGGGGTGAGGATCAGTGCAGGAGGAAGGTGGAGGAGTGAATGGGATGAGGACTCAGTGGAGGAGGAAGGTGGAGGAGAGAATGGGATGAGGACTCAGTGGAGGAGGAAGGTGGAGGAGTGAATGGGGTGAGGATCAGTGGAGGAGGAAGGTGGAGGAGTGAATGGGATGAGGACTCAGTGGAGGAGGAAGGTGGAGGAGAGAATGGGGTGAGGATCAGTGCAGGAGGAAGGTGGAGGAGAGAATGGGGTGAGGACTCAGTGGAGGAGGAAGGTGCAGGAGTGAATGGGATGAGGACTCAGTGGAGGAGGAAGGTGGAGGAGTGAATGGGATGAGGATCAGTGGAGGAGGAAGGTGGAGGAGTGAATGGGATGAGGACTCAGTGGAGGAGGAAGGTGGAGGAGTGAATGGGATGAGGACTCAGTGGAGGAGGAAGGTGGAGGAGTGAATGGGGTGAGGATCAGTGGAGGAGGAAGGTGGAGGAGTGAATGGGATGAGGATCAGTGGAGGAGGAAGGTGGAGGAGTGAATGGGATGAGGATCAGTGGAGGAGGAAGGTGGAGGAGTGAATGGGATGAGGATCAGTGGAGGAGGAAGGTGGAGGAGTGAATGGGGTGAGGATCAGTGGAGGAGGAAGGTGGAGGAGTGAATGGGATGAGGATCAGTGGAGGAGGAAGGTGGAGGAGTGAATGGGGTGAGGACTCAGTGGAGGAGGACGGTGGAGGAGTGAATGGGATGAGGATCAGTGGAGGAGGAAGGTGGAGGAGTGAATGGGATGAGGATCAGTGGAGGAGGAAGGTGGAGGAGTGAATGGGGTGAGGACTCAGTGGAGGAGGAAGGTGGAGGAGTGAATGGGATGAGGACTCAGTGGAGGAGGAAGGTGGAGGAGTGAATAGGATGAGGACTCAGTGGAGGAGGAAGGTGGAGGAGTGAATGGGATGAGTATCAGTGGAGGAGGAAGGTGGAGGAGTGAATGGGGTGAGGATCAGTGGAGGAGGAAGGTGGAGGAGTGAATGGGATGAGGACTCAGTGGAGGAGGAAGGTGGAGGAGTGAATGGGATGAGGACTCAGTGGAGGAGGAAGGTGGAGGAGTGAATGGGATGAGGATCAGTGGAGGAGGAAGGTGGAGGAGTGAATGGGATGAGGATCAGTGGAGGAGGAAGGTGGAGGAGAGAATGGGATGAGGATCAGTGGAGGAGGAAGGTGGAGGAGTGAATGGGATGAGGATCAGTGGAGGAGGAAGGTGGAGGAGTGAATGGGGTGAGGATCAGTGGAGGAGGAAGGTGGAGGAGTGAATGGGATGAGGACTCAGTGGAGGAGGAAGGTGGAGGAGTGAATGGGATGAGGACTCAGTGGAGGAGGAAGGTGGAGGAGAGAATGGGATGAGGATCAGTGGAGGAGGAAGGTGGAGGAGTGAATGGAATGGGGATCAGTGGAGGAGGAAGGTGGAGGAGTGAATGGGGTGAGGACTCAGTGGAGGAGGAAGGTGGAGGAGTGAATGGGGTGAGGACTCAGTGGAGGAGGAAGGTGGAGGAGTGAATGGGATGAGGATCAGTGGAGGAGGAAGGTGGAGGAGTGAATGGGATGAGGATCAGTGGAGGAGGAAGGTGGAGGAGTGAATGGGATGAGGGCTCAGTGGAGGAGGAAGGTGGAGGAGTGAATGGGGTGAGGATCAGTGGCGGAGGAAGGTGGAGGAGTGAATGGAATGGGGATCAGTGGAGGAGGAAGGTGGAGGAGTGAATGGGGTGAGGATCAGTGGAGGAAGAAGGTGGAGGAGTGAATGGGATGAGGATCAGTGGAGGAGGAAGGTGGAGGAGTGAATGGGGTGAGGATCAGTGGAGGAGGAAGGTGGAGGAGTGAATGGGATGAGGATCAGTGGAGGAGGAAGGTGGAGGAGTGAATGGGATGAGGATCAGTGGAGGAGGAAGGTGGAGGAGTGAATGGGGTGAGGACTCAGTGGAGGAGGAAGGTGGAGGAGTGAATGGGATGAGGACTCAGTGGAGGAGGAAGGTGGAGGAGTGAATGGGATGAGGACTCAGTGGAGGAGGAAGGTGGAGGAGTGAATGGGATGAGGACTCAGTGGAGGAGGAAGGTGGAGGAGTGAATGGGATGAGGATCAGTGGAGGAGGAAGGTGGAGGAGTGAATGGGGTGAGGATCAGTGGAGGAGGAAGGTGGAGGAGTGAATGGGGTGAGGACTCAGTGGAGGAGGAAGGTGGAGGAGTGAATGGGATGAGGACTCAGTGGAGGAGGAAGGTGGAGGAGTGAATAGGATGAGGACTCAGTGGAGGAGGAAGGTGGAGGAGTGAATGGGATGAGTATCAGTGGAGGAGGAAGGTGGAGGAGTGAATGGGGTGAGGATCAGTGGAGGAGGAAGGTGGAGGAGTGAATGGGATGAGGACTCAGTGGAGGAGGAAGGTGGAGGAGTGAATGGGATGAGGACTCAGTGGAGGAGGAAGGTGGAGGAGTGAATGGGATGAGGATCAGTGGAGGAGGAAGGTGGAGGAGTGAATGGGATGAGGATCAGTGGAGGAGGAAGGTGGAGGAGAGAATGGGATGAGGATCAGTGGAGGAGGAAGGTGGAGGAGTGAATGGGATGAGGATCAGTGGAGGAGGAAGGTGGAGGAGTGAATGGGGTGAGGATCAGTGGAGGAGGAAGGTGGAGGAGTGAATGGGATGAGGACTCAGTGGAGGAGGAAGGTGGAGGAGTGAATGGGATGAGGACTCAGTGGAGGAGGAAGGTGGAGGAGAGAATGGGATGAGGATCAGTGGAGGAGGAAGGTGGAGGAGTGAATGGAATGGGGATCAGTGGAGGAGGAAGGTGGAGGAGTGAATGGGGTGAGGACTCAGTGGAGGAGGAAGGTGGAGGAGTGAATGA